>NC_073378.1:103040047-103356922 GCF_028641065.1 Leucoraja erinaceus | reverse complement strand
TTACCATTGCATCTCCGTCAACTCTTTAAGTATAATTCGCCAGTCTATCCTAGCCAATTCCCATCTCATACTTTCAAAGTCTCCTTTCTTTTTCAGGACCCTAGTCTCTGAATTAACAGTGTCATTTTCCATCCTAATGTAGAATTCCAACAAATTATGCCTACTGTTGCCCAGGGGACTTTGCACAACAAGATCCCTAACTAATCCTTCCTCATTAGAGACCCAGTCTCAGATGGTCTGTCCTCTAGTCAGTTCTTCTACATATTGCTTTAAAAAACCATCCCCTATACATTCCAGGAAATCCTCGTTCTCAGCACTGTTACCAATTTGGTTGGCCCAATCTATATGTAGATTAAAGTCACCCATGATAACTGCTATACCTTTGCTACACTCATCCTTAATTTCCTGCTTGATGCTATCCCCAACTTCCCTACTGCTGTTTGGTGGGCTGTATTCCACTCCAACAAACGTTTTCTGCCCATGGCTATTTCGCAGTTCTACCCATACTGATTCTACAGCATCCAAGCTAATGTCTCTCGTTGCTATTGCATTAATCTCCTCTTTAACCAGCAATGCCACCGCATCTTCCTATCTGTCTATCCTTCCTGAATATCGAATAACACTGCATGTTTAGCTCTCAGCCTTTGTCTCCTTGGAGCCACGTCTCCATAATTCCAACCATATCATATTCCTTAACTACTAACTGTACATTAAATTCATCTACCTTATTACAAATGCTCCTTGCATTAAGGCACAAAGCTTTCAGGTTTGTTTTTCTTATCTCCCTTCTACCTTTTGCTTCTGTCGTCCTTTTATGTCCCTCTGTCTCCTTGATTTGGCTCCCATCCCCCTACCCTGTTAGTTTAAACATGCCCTTTCCTACACTCTCTTTCCCATTAACTGCACGCATACGCTTCCACACCGACTTCACCCCTCCACTGTTTAGTTTAAACCCACCCATGTAGCACTAGTAAACCTGCCTGCCAGAATGTCAGTCCCCCTCCAATTAAGGTGCAATTTGTCCCTTTTTTACTGGTCACCCCTGCCCAGAAGTGATCCCAGTGATCTAGAAATCTAAATCCCTGCTTCCTGCACCAACTCCTCAGCCACACATTCAGATCCCATATCTCCCTGTTCCTACCTTCACTAGCATGTGGGTTACACAGAAAAGCTGGAGAAACTCAGCGGGTGCAGCAGCATCTATGGAGCGAAGGAAATAGGCAACGTTTCGGGCCGAAACCCTGCTTCAGACTGATCAGGGGTGGGGGTGGGTGGGGACAAGAAAGGGAAAAGGAGGAGTAGCCGGAAGGCTGGAGGGTGGGAGGAGACAGCAGGGGAGCTGAGGAAGGGGAGGAGACAGCAAGGACTAACAGAATTGGGAGAAGTCGATGTTCATGCCCCCGGGATGCAGACTCCCCAAACGGAATATGAGGTGCTGTTCCTCCAATTTCCGGTGCTGCTCGCTGTGGCCATGGAGGAGACCCAGGACAGAGAGGTCGGAGATGGAGTGGGAGGGGGAGTTGAAGTGCTGAGCCACCGGGAGGTCAGCTTGGTTATTGCGGACCGAGCGGAGGTGTTCGGCGAAACGATCGCCCAACCTCCGCTTGGTCTCACCGATATAGATCTGCTGACATCTACTGGAAGCAACCCAGAGATAACCTCCCTAGAAGTCCTGGTTTTCAGCCCCCTACCTAGTTCTCTATACTAAAGTTGCAGAACCTCCTTCTTACCCACGTCATTTGTGCCTACATGCAAAACTACTTCCGGCTGTTCAACTTCTTTGACGAGGGTGTTCTTTAGTCAGACTGAGACATCTTGGACTCTGGCACCTCTGGAAACACACCTTCCTTGAGTCTCGCCTGTCGTCATAGAAGCTCTTGTCCGCATCTCTGATAATGGAGTCACCCACCACTATGCCTCTCCCTGTCGCCAGTCGAGCCTCAGCAGCAGGATTCGTGTCACAAACCTGTCCGCCGCTCGGACTGGAAGAGTCGTCTGCCCCGACAGCTCCCAAGAGGATGTACCTTTTTTCAAGAGGCACTTCCACCGAGGTCTCCTGCAATAGTTTCATCCCTTCCTCTCTGTCTCTAACCGTTGCACCTCTTGTACTCTTGGAGTGACGACCTGACTGTAGGTCCTGTCCAGGAAGCTTTCGTCTTCCCGGATGGACCGTAGGTCATCCAGCTGCTGCTCCAGTTCTCTAACTCAGTACTTGAGGAGCTGCATCTGGACACAATTCCCACAGGTGTGGTGGTGAGTGACATCAGCAGTGCCCCTGACTTCCCACACCCTGCAACAAATGCACTGCAGTAATATTCATGCCATCACATCAATAAGTTTAAATATTTAAACTAAATTAAACACATATAACTGAATAAATGTAGCCTCCTCATCAAAGACGCTTGAGCCAAAGACTTACACTTTACCTCGCTTCAATAAGGCAGCCCCCAACAGGTCACTCAGCTACACCCACACTTAATTTTATCTAATCAAGACAACTATCCACTCAACTAATTAAGATGTCTCAGCCAATCCACTCAACTAATAAGGATGTCTCAGCAAACCCCTCCATTGCTGGTCTGGCTGCTACTCCTCTGACTACTTCAGACTCCCAACTACTCAATATTCATACCAACGAGTTGTAAGCTGCCCAAGCAAAATATTAGGTGCTGTTCCTCCTATTTGCGTTTGGCCTATTTTGCTTCTGTAAATATTTGCATAATGTCGGAATAAAATTGTCACAGTACATGATATGGTGCTTAATTGGCGACGTACAAAATATATTTCTTTAAGTACAACATAATTCATTGTTTAATCGCTGATTTTGCAACAAACAACAACATTTTGAAAGTCACTTTAAATCTGTTAAAGAGTGACATGTATCATCATTTATCTTAATTTTATATTGGACTGAATGGTTGGTTTGTGAGTTGATGGGAGAGTAGTTGGGTTGCTGCATTACAGCGCCAGACACCTGGGTTTGATAATGTCTACGGGTGCTTGTCTGTACAAACTTTGTAAGTTCTCCATGTGACTGCGTGGGTTTTCTCTGGGATCTCCGGTTTTCACCCAGACTTAAACGTTTGAAGGTTAATTGGCTTTGTACAATTGCATAAATGTCCGTGGTGTGTAGGATAGTGCTAGTGCACAGGATGATCGTAGGTCGGCGTGGACGGAAGGGCCTGTTTCTGTTCTGTATCTCTAAACTAAACTAAATATAGATTTGTAATTGTGTTAATAATTCAGAGGATATTGATTTTCACTAATTAGGCCATAATTAGGTTTCATAAAAGAGAAAACAGAGACAACGATTAATCATCTCCAGAGAGGAAATGTTAGGCTGTTGCTTATCATTGTGTATACTCCCTGGTCAATTTGTCCCTTCCCACACAAACCCCCCTCTCCCCTGGTACTTTCCCTTGCAACTGCAGGAAATCATAAGTTCATAAGTTCATTTATTGTCACATACACCAATTGGTGTAGTGAAATTCACTGGTCGGTGCTAGGAAATGCTACACTTGTCACTTTCTCTTCCCCCTCGACTCCATCTAAGGACCCAAGCAGTCTTTCCAGGTGAGGCAGAGGTTCACCTGCACCTCCTCCAACCTCATCTATTGCAACCGCTGTTCTCGGTGTCAACTGCTCTACATCGTTGAGACCAAGCGCAGGCTGGCCGATTGCTTTGCCCAACACCTCAGCTCGCATTAACCAACCTGATCTCCCGGTGGCTCAGCACTTCAACTCCCCCTCCCATTCCAAATCTGACCTTTCTGTCCTGGGCCTCCTACATGGCCAGAGTGAGTCCCACCGCAAATTGGAGGAGCAGCACCTCATATTTCGCTTGGGTAGTTTACACCCCAGTGGTATGAATATTGACTTCTCCAATTTCAGGTAGTCCATGCTTTCTCCCTCCTTCCCCTCCCCTTCCCCTCCCCTTCCCAGCTCTCCCACAGCCTACTGTCTCCACTTTCATTCTTCTTCCCGCCCCCCTACCCCCACCCCCACATCAGTCTGAAGAAGGGTCTCGACCCGAAACGTCACCTATTTCTTCGCTCCAGAGATGCTGCCTCACCCGCTGAGTTTCTCCAGCATTTTGTATACCTGAGAAACTGATGAGATAGATTTGCTGCGGGGCTGCCACGTGGGTATTTGTTTTGTGACAATTTCTGCATGATTGATGTGAAACCCCTGGTTTAACTAGATGTTGCCCTTCATTGGCCGATGTTTTTAATTAAATATATTGCCAGGCTGCTTCATTTTTGATGTGAACTGTTTGGGTTGCGAACAGTTTTTGAGAAGGGATTCCAGAAAAAACCCACACTTCAGTGAGCACGGTCATGGTCAATGAACAGGAGTTGATGTGAGTTAGGATGCTGTCTGCAGAATTTCGTTGAGCTCAAATTCAACTGAAAACTAAAGGAATGCACAGGAGAGCATTGGATTTGTCAAGTCAAAATGAATTATAGGTGGTATGGTGATGGAGTCGAATGTTCTCACTGCTGAAACTGATCAGCCCCCAACCTCCATTCCACCATCAGCTGTTCTTTTATTTCAATATGTATTACAAAGAAGCTTTTACTCATCCAGTATTGAAAGAATGATGGGCAAACTGTCAAACCAAAGTTGGGGACACAAGACTGCAGTTGCTGGAATCTTGAGCAAAAAAGAAAATCAAAGTGCTGGAGGAACTCAGCAAGCCAGGCTCCCTCCACAGATGAAGTGCTGAGTTCTTCCAGCATCTTTAAAAAAAAATCATAGTTGTGATTTGGTAGTTTAGTGAGAAGGCAATGAAGTAAGTATTTGTTGCTATGTGTGCAAAATCTGATTGGTTTGTAATGGGCAACTTGAAGCAGCGTGCTGCTGGCGGATTGGTTATTATGGATTGGTTATAACCACTATTGGGGGACATGCATTTTTTTGTTTTCCTTCTATCCCTTTTTCTTTTACCTTGTTGTGGTTGTACACTTCCCTGATTTACCTAATTGTTCTTCTTTTCACATATGTATAAAACACTCCTGCAGTGCAGTCTTTATGTTTCCATTGCCAGTTGGTTATTCATGTAATTATTAAGCCCTAACCCAAAAATAACGTGATTTAAAATTTAAATCTGAAGCACACATCGATCCACTTATTTTGGTTTCAGCTTTTTCAGTCAATGTTAAAAATTACTCTGAGTAAGTTGAGTAGGTATTTTTTGTTTTCCTTCTTAACTTAATAATACTAATAAGATATTTTATTGTCATTGCACAGAGGTACGAGACATGGTATGCAGCTTCCATCCGATGTAATAAGTTAGCTAAAAATGTAGACACCCAGAGAAACAAGATTTAAAAAAAAACAGTTCTAACAGTATAAAGTGCAAATAGGTCTGTGCCGGGTCGATGTGCGACGTGACCATCCAAGGGTCATGGGGGGGGGGCACTCAGCAGGGCCGGTTCAGAGCAGCTATAGCTCTGGGGATGAAGCTGTTCCTAAGCCTGGAGGTGCGGGCGTAGAAGACCTTGTAACGTCTGCCGGATGGTAGAAGTTCGAACAGACTATTGCAAGGGTGTGAGGAGTCTTTGTGAATGCTGATGGCCTTCCTGAGGCAGCGTGTATAGTAGATGCCCTCCAAGGCTGGTAGCTGTGTCCCAATTATCTTCTGCGCTCTGTGGATGACCCGCTGAAAAGCTCTCCTCTCCGCCTCCGTGCAACTGAGATATCACACAGAGATGCCATATGTTAGGATGCACTCTGTGGTGCAGCGGTAGAAGGTTGTCAGCAGCTGTTGGGGCAGACCAGTCTTTTTCAGTATTCTCAGGAAGAACAGTCGTTGCTGTGCCTTCTTGACCAGAGCAGCGGTGTTGGTGGACCATGTGAGGTCCTCTGAAAAGTGTGTGCCCAGAAACCTAAAGCTGGACACTCTCTCCACACTGTCCCCGTTGATAGAGATTGGGGCGTATTTTCCATTATGTGTCCTTCTGAAGTTGATAATCAGCTTCTTGGTCTTTAGGGGCAGGTTGATATCTGAGCACCAGTCCGCCAGGTTCTGCACCTCCGCTCTGTAGTGTGTTTCACCACGGTTGGTGATCAGTCTGATCACCATTGTGACGTCTGCAAACTTGTCAATGGTGTTGGTGTCTTATGCAGGAACACAGTCGTGTGAGAAGAGGGAGTAGAGCTCAGTACACAGCCATGTGGTGTGCCAGTGCTCAGGGTGATAGTGGAGGACAGGTGCGGGCCCAGTCTCACTGCCTGCGGTCGCTCCGTCAGGAAATTCAGGATCCAGTCGCATATCGACGAACTGAGGCCTAGCTGGTGGAGTTTGGTGGTGAGCTTGGTGGGGATGACCGTGTTGAAGACAGGGCTATGAAAAGTATCCTCACGTACGTGCCCTGCCTTTCCAGGTGAGTCAGGGCAGTGTGAAGAGCCAGAGAGATGGCATCCTCTGTGGATCTTTTTGCCCTGTATGCAAATTGATGTGAGTCCAGTGAGGCAGGGATGCTGGATTTGATGTGGGAGAGGACCAGCCTTTCAAAGCACTTCATGGTTATAGGTGTTAAGGCAATCGGACGGTAGTCGTTCAGGTTGGTGATTTTTGTCTTTTTCGGCTGGATTTAAAGGCATTGTTGCATGCCCTTAGCAGATTCTGTACCTCCTTGTTCATCCATGGTTTCCGGTTTGGGAACATCTTAATTTCCTTGTCCACTGTGACAAACACCACACAGCAGTTGATGTAGGAGAGCACTTTGGATGTGTACTCCTCCAAGTCTACCTCTGTACCACTGGTAGCCTGTTGTGCAAACAGGTAACTTTATTGCAGACTTAATTTTAATCAATCTACTCGATGGGAATTGCAGTAAAAACAAATTCAGGGCTCGAAATTAGCGGTTGCCAATTGCGACCTTCAGTCCCGCCGGGCAACCTAAAAGCCATGCCATTTTGCCCGGCTTGACAAGCACCCAGGACACCTATCGTTTAATTCTGAGCGGCTCCCCTCTCTATCTCTCTGTCATTTTCCATCTCCGCCCGCCACCCGTATCCGTGTCTCCGCTCTCCGCTCGCTCCTCATCCGCCGGCACGGCAGGCCACCTTACACATGTGCACTGCCATGGCCTTCTCATCCTCCCCCTCCACATGCGCACTGCCTGCACACCCTCCCCCTCCACATGCGCACTGCCTGCACATCCTCCCCCTCCACATGCGCACTGCCTGCACATCCTCCCCCTCCACATGCGCACAACCGCGGCCAGCACCAAAGATCCTATAGTGAGGATCTTTGGCCATCACATCATCGGCCATGGTTGTACGCATGTGCCGCCTTGCACATGCGCACTGCCACTGCAACTGGTCGGCGTCAGTCACTTTCTCCCTCCCTTTGCATTGTGGGAGATCTGGCCGCCTTTGCAGTCTGGTCGCCACCTCGCCGCGACTGCTGAAAACCAACGCAGAATCACTCGCTGGAGCTGGAGTAACTCTTGCTTCTTGGTTTCCTGGTCCTCCAAAAATATTCGAAATGGAATTTAAACAGGAGTGGACCCACCACCACCAAACTCCAAACTCTGAAAAATAACAGCCTATTGCATTTTATCTGTTTATTTATTGCGTGTATATATATATGGTCTATGGTATATAGATACACTGAACTTTTATCTCTTGTTCTGTATTATGTTTACATATTCTGTTGTGCTGCTGCAAGCAAGAATTTCATTGTTCTATTTGGGACACATGACAATAAAACTCTCTTGACTCTTGACTTGGACTTAAACAAAAAAGGGTTCTTGAGGAAAAAAATACCTTAAATTTAATTGCGTCTGGTTGGGTACCTATAGTAGGGTGAAGACTATTCCATGCTTTAATTGTGCGGGGGAATTCCATGGAGCAGCTAGCATCTCTGGATAGAAGAAATTGGGTGATGTTTCGGGTAGAGACCCTTCTTTAGATTTCCTCTGGTTTTAGTGTTTTTAGTTTAATTTAAAGATACAGGGTGGAAACAGGCCCTTCGGCCCACCGAGTCCACGCCGACCACCGATCACCCGTACACTAGTTCTATTCCACACATTAGCGACGTACGTCAAGAGTCAAGAGTGTTTTATTCTCTCGCGTCCCAGTTAGGACAATGAAATCCTTACTTGAGCAGCACAACAGAATATGTAAACATAGTACTCTGTAAACACAATGTTATAAATGAAAAAACAAAACAGTGTATATTTATATATGAATATATAACAAACACACACACACACACACACAACACGCACACACACACACACACACACACACACACACACACACACACACAATTTCCCTCCTGGGATTAATAAAGTTATATCGTATAGTATTGTGCGTGTAGGGAGGAACTGCAGATGCTGGTTTAAACTGAAGATAGACACAAAAAGCTGGAGTAACAACAGGTCAGACAGAATCTTCTGGACAAAAGGAAAATATTATGTTTTGGGTTGGGTCTGTAAAAGGTTCCTGCACACATTTGGAATGTGGAAGGAAACAAGAGCACCCGGAGAAAACCCATGCGATCAAAAGGAAAAGGAGCAAACTCCATACAGACAGCACCCATATTCAGGATCAATTCCGGGTCTCTGGAATTTTAGGCAGCAATTTTATGGCCAATGTACTGCCCCATAGTCTTGAACTGAATTACAACATACAGTAGCTGTAAAGGGAGACATAGCGTCACTTAGAGATTTTAGACTGAAAATGGATAGTTCCCTTTTTTTGGTAACCAAAGTTATCAACGTATAATTTTTTGTGTGTTGGAAAATAAAATATAGTGGCACAGCTGGTGGACTTGCTGCTTCACACGCCAGAGATCTGTGTTCGACCCCGTCCTCTGGCACTGTCTCTGGCACATTCTCCCTGCAAGCATGTTGGTTTCCTCCCACATCCCAGAGACGCATTGGCTTTGTAGGTTAACTTGTCTCTGTAAAATTGCCCCTAATGTGCAGGGAGTGGGTGAGGAAAGTGGGATAACAGAACTTGTGTGAATGGGTAGACAAAAATGCTGGTGAAACTCAGCTGCTGAGGCAGCAACTATGGAGCGAAGGAAATAGGCGACGTTTCGTGTTGAGACTCTTCTTCAGACTGATGTGATGGTGCGGGTGGGCGGGTGGATTGAAGAAAGAAAGAGAAGCGGAGACAGTGGGCTGAGGGAGAGCTGGGAAGCGGAGGAGAAAGCAGGAGGAGAAAGCCTCTCCTGAAATTGGAGAAGTCAATGTTCATACCGCTGTGGTGTAAACTGCCCGAGCAAAATATGAGGTGCTGCTCCTCCAATTTACGGTGGGCCTTACTTTGGCCATGGAGGAGGCCCAGGACAGAAAGGTCGGATTCGGAATGGGAGGGGGAGTTGAAGTGTTGAGCCACCGGGAGATCAGGTTGGTTATTGCGAACCGAGTGGAGATGTTGGGCAAAGCGATTGCCAAGCCTACGCTCGGTCTCACCGATGTAGAGCAGCTGACACCTAAAGCAGCGGATGCAATAGATGAGGTTGGAGGAGGTGCAGGGGACCCTCTGCCGCACCTGGAAAGACGGCTTGGGTCCTTGAATGGAGTCAAGGGGGGAGGTAAAGCGACAAGTGTAGCATTTCCTGCGGTTGCATGGGAAAGTGCCAGGAGAGGGGGTGGTTTGGGTGGGAAGGAACTAAATGACCAGGGAGTTGCGGAGGGAGCGGTCTCTGCGGAAAGCCGACGGGAGGAGATGGTAGCATCTATGGAGCGAAGGAATAGGCGATGTTGCGGGTCGAGACCCTTCTTCAGACTGATGTCGGGGGGGGGTGGTCAGGAAAAAGAAAGGAAGAGGCGGAGACAGTAGTCTGTGGGAGATCTGGGAATGGGAGGGGAAGGAGGGAGAAAGCAAGGACTACTTGCTGCTGGCGCGGACAATGCGGCCACGGTGTACTGGTCCTTGCTGTTTTGTATGTGTTTGTTCGTTTGTGTCGTCTGTGAAAACCCTATAAAGAACATACGTTCTCTCAAGAACAAAGTGGATGAACTGCAACTCCTGCATCGGACAAACAAGGACTTCTCTCGAGCCGCTGCCCTGTGTTTCACCGAGACCTGGCTGTGTGAGTCGACCCCGGACAGCGCGCTGCAACTGGCTGGCTTCCAACTTCACAGAACGGATCGCGAAGTGGAGGCAGCGGGGAAATCGAGAGGCGGTGGAATATGCTTCTATACCAACCAGGGCTGGTGCAGCGACACCACATTACTGTCAAATTTCTGCTCACCCAACCTAGAATCCTTCTTTATAAACTGCAAACCCTTCTACTCTCCGAGGACATTTAACTCCTTTATTCTCGCTGGAGTTTACATTCCCCCCCCCCCCCCCCCCCCCCCCCAAGCCTGCGTACGTGAGGTGCAAACACAACTCGCTGACCAGGTAATGAGGGTAGAGAGTGACTCAATGGTCATTGTTTTGGGGAACTTTAACGAAGCTAACCTCAGCTGTGACGTTCCAAAATACAGACTTCATGTTACCTGCCCCACCAGAGGGGAGAGAACACTCGATCACTGTTATACAGCAATTAAGAACGCATATCGCTCTGTTCCCCGGGCGGGTCTGGGTCTCTCTGATCATTGTCTAGTTCACCATATTCCGACCTACAGGCAGAAGCTAAAAGCTGCTAAGCCTGTTGTCAGAACAACGGAAAGATGGACAAGTGAGGGCATTGAGAACCTAGAATCCTGCTTTGACTGCACGGATTGGAATGTGTTCAGGGGAAGCAACCACAAGCCTCGATGAGTATACGGACACCGTATCATCATATGTTAGCTTTTGCGAGGACAGTTGCATTCCAATTAAGACCCGGACATGGTTCAACAACAACACGCCCTGGTTCACTGCAGAACTCAGACAGCTCCGACGGTCTAAAGAGGAGGCCTACAGGAGCGGGGATCCAGACCTCTACAGACAGGCCAAGTACAAGCTGAGAAGAGGAATCAGAGCTGCCAAGGAAAGGTACTCTGAGAAGTTCAGGAGCAAGTTCTCAGCTAGTGACTCTTCTTCAGTTTGGAAGGGCTTGCAAGAACTTACCAGCTACAAGAGGAAAGCCCCCCGCTCTGGACAATCGTCAGCTGATCAACGACCTGAATGAATTTTACTGCAGGTTTGAAAATCAGAAACGTAACCCTGGTACCCCCTCCCCAACCAACACAGCCAGACCCCAGACTATAAAGAATGGACCCTGCACCCGCTCCTTCCCATTCACCACTTCACACCTACTTAAGGCAAGACTCCCGTATGAAATGACTGGACAGTTTCCCACCCCAGCCAACACTTCACAGCCTGACCTCAGTCTGCAAAGACTGGGCCCTTCTACACCCACCCCCCTTCAATCACCACCTCACATCCAATCACCCACACCCTCTGTGCTGGACAACATCACTTATCCAATATCAACAATAAAAAAAGAGGAGGTGACAATAGCCAATAGGTGCAGGAGTAGGCCATTTGGCCCTTCGAACCAGCACCACCATTCAATGAGATCATGGCTGATCATCCCCAATCAGTACCCCGTTCCTGCCTTCTCCCCATATCCCCTGACTCCGCTATTTTTAAGAGCCCTATCTAGCTCTCTTGAAAGCATCCAGAGAACCTGCCTCCACCGCCCTCTGAGGTAGAGAATTCCATGGTGGAGAGGTTTTTCAGAGGACAAAAAAGACGGAAATCTCCAGGACCTGACAATGTTTCCCCCTCTACTCTTAAGCTCTGTGTGCCAAACAGCTGGCACCGGTCTATACAGACATTTTAAAACAGTCCCTGCAAACATGTACTGACCCTGCCTGCTACAAAGTCTCCACTATTGTCCCTGTACCCAAAAAGCCAAGGATTACTTGTCTTAATGACTACAGGCCTGTCGCACTGACCTCTGTAGTCATAAAGACACTTGAAAGGCTTTTGCTGGCCAAGCTGAAAAATATCACAAACTCCCTGCTGGACCTTCTGCAGTTTGCATATCGGGCCAATAGATCTGTGGATGATGCAGTCAACCTGAGCCTGCACTTCATCCTACAGACCGCCAGGGGACCTATGCAAGGATTTTTTGTTGTTGATTTTAGCTCTGCATTCAGCACCATTGTGCCAGAGCTACTACACTCCAAACTTTCCGAGTTGACCGTGCCTGAACCCCTCTGTTGGTGGATCACCAGCTTCCTGACAGACAGGAAGCAGCATGTGAGGCTGGGAAAGCACATCCGGACCTGCAAACGCTCAGCATAGGAGCACCGCAAGCTTCTCAAGTTTGCGGACGACACAACCCTGACTGGACAAATCCAGGATGGGGAGGAATCTGCCTACAGACAGGAAGTGTCACAGCTGGCGTCCTGGTGCTGTCGCAACAACCTAGAGCTCAATGCTCTTAAGCCAGTGGAATTGATTGTAGACTTTAGGAGAGCTCCTCCTCCCCTCACCCCACTAAGCATCAACAACATCACAGTCACATCTGTGGAGCATTTTAAGTTCCTGGGAACCATCATCTCCAAGGACCTTAAGTGGGGGGCTACCATCGACTCCACAGTCAAAAAGGCACAACAGAGAATGTACTTCCTACGGCAGCTAAGGAAGCACAATCTGCCACAGGCAATGATGGTCCAGTTCTACACGGCCATTGTAGAGTCTGTTCTCACCTTCTCCATCATGGTCTGGTTTGGCTCAACCACCAAGCACGACACCTGGAGGCTGCAGCGAATCGACCGATCAGCAGAGAAGGTTATTGGCTGCAATCTTCCCTCCATTGATGAACTGTACACTGCAAGGGCCAGGAAGCAAGCGGGCAAGATCATCTCTGACCCCTCTCACCCTGGCCACAAACTCTTTGAATCACTTCCCTCTGGAAGGCGACTCCGGATTGTCAAAGCTGCCACAGCCAGACATAAAAGTAGTTTTTATCCACGAGATGTTGCTCTACTCAACAGCCAAAAATCTGTAGCCTCCCTTTGATCTGGTATTTTGTTGGTTCACATGCTTGATCAATGGTGTTTTATCATTAATGTTTTATTATTATTAATGTTTAGTGTTTAGTAGAGTCATTCGTAACTGTCACTGTATGTCATGTTACTTGTGGGAAGAGCACCAAGGCAAATTCCTTGTATGAATACATGGCCAATAAACTTACTTACTTGCTTACCTGAAATTGAAGAAGTCAATGTTCATACCGCTGGGGTGTAAACTACCCAAGTGAAATATGAGGTGCTGTTCCTCCAATTTGCGGGCATCACTCTGGCCATAGAGGAGGCCCAGGACAGAAAGGTCGGATTCGGAATGGGAGGCGGAGTTGAAGTGCTGAGCCACTGGGAGATCAGGTTGGTTATTGCGAACTGAGTGTAGGTGTTGTGCGAAGCGATTGCCAAGCCTGCACTTGGTCTCACCGAGGTTGATCATACACTGAATAATCCAACCAGAATTTTGTTTGGAAGTGGAAAGAAATAATATAAATTGCATTCATTGCAATGTGTAAAAAGAGATGAGATACAGGTGCACAACTTTTTATCCGGAGTTCTGGAAACCGAAAAGCTCCGAAAACCGGACATTTTTTCCAGGATGTCGTCTGCACACCAAAGCTCGCGTTTGGCGCCAAACTTGACCCGAAACGACCCACGGTCAACCCAGGTCTGTACTACTGTAGCGGCTGCCTCCTCCCCGGAGAACGGGGAGACACTTAAACATCTGTAAATCATTGCTTAAATGTTAGTCAGTTAGTTTGGAGGGCTTTTATGTGAAGGGGGGGGGGGGGGTGAAGGGGGAAACTGTAATTCTTAGTCTCCTACCTGGTCGGAGAGGCGGGGAGCGGGCAATGCCTTACCGGGTCGCCGTGCAGTAAGCTCCGGAGCGCTGTGGCCGCCGACTCCCAACATCGCGGAGCTGGGGCTGCGGGCGGCGCCGGTTGTAGCTCCGACCCCAGCAACTTTACCCCTGGCTGCGAGGCGCTCCAAATCCAGCGCCGCCCGCAGCCGGACACCCGCAGCCCCAGCTCCGCGATGTTGGGAGTCGGCGGCCACAGCGCTCCAGAGCTTACCGCACGGCGACCCGGTAAGGCATTGCCCGCTTCCCGCTGGTATCCCAGCGATGTGGCCGCCGACTCCCAACATCGCAGAGCTGGGGCTACGGGCGTCCGGCCGCGGGCCGCGCTGGATTTGGAGCGCCGCTCAGCCAGGGGTAGAGTTCACCAGGGTTGGAGCTCCAACCGGCGCCGCCCGCGGCCGGACGCCCGCAGCCCCAGCTCCGCGATGTTGGGAGTCGGCGGCCACAGCGCTCCGGAGCTTACTGCACGGCGACCCGGTAAGGCATTGCCCACTCCCCGCCTCTCCGACCAGTTAGGGGACTAAGAATTAAAGTTTTCCCCTTCACCACCCCCACCACATAAAATACCTTCAAACTAACTGACTAACATTTAAGCAATGATTTACAATGATTCCCTGGTCTCCAGGGAGGAGGCAGCCGCCCGCGCTACCTACCTAATCTACGCTAAAAAATCTTCCATTCCGAAATCCGAAAAATTCTGAAATCCGCGAAGTGTCTGGTCCCAAGGCTTTCGGATAAAAGGTTGTGTACCTGTACTGTATTGTAATTTTGCTGCATGTCATTGTGGTATATATCATGTCTTGATTGGTTAATATGTTTAGTTTGTGACTTTATTTGAAGCAGAGATAATATGTGAATGCTTCATTGCGCATAATTTTGACTGGTAACTACGCACTTCGTCCAAGCACATTATCGCACGTGTCATGCAAGCTGTCTTAAATGACCACCTAAAATGTCATTTGGTAACCTAAAAAGCTGCCTAGGTTGCCCGGCTGGCAACAGGGAAAAAAAGTTAAGCGAGAGCCCTGACAATCCAGCATGCATGAGACTTTAGTGCTAGATTGGCAGGCTGGAGTAAATGAAAAGGAGGTTGGTTTGTGTGATGGTCTGGGCTGCATCCTCAATTTGTTGCAATTTCTTGCGGTCTTGAATGGAGCTGTTCCCAAACCAAGCTGTGATTCATCCCCATAAGATGCATTCTATGGCGCATCTGTAGAAGGTGGTGACAGTTGGTGGGGACATGCTGAACTTCCTAATCCTTCTAAGGGGTTGATGGTTGATGGTTGTTGGTTGTTGATGGTTGTTGACAAATTAAAAACCTTAATACTCGTGCAAAAACCAAATTGCTGAAGTAACTTAGCAGGTCAGGTAACATCTCTGAAGGATCTGGATAGGTGACGTTTTGGGTTGGTACTCTTCAGATTGATTGTGGTAATGGGAGAAAGCTGGTGAAGAGGTCAGGGCGAGACAAAGTCTGGGAAATGGAAGTTGGGTAATATCAGGTAACTTTATTGTCAATTGTAGTTGCTGACTGTGCTCAGCATGTCTGATGTTATTTTTTCCAAGCTTCAATCTTGCTGGGAATATGAAGAATTGGGGAATGTGAAGATTTAATGTCCTTTAGGTACTCTGTATTGGTTCATTCCCTCGCTCTTGCTCTTGCTCTGCTCTCTCCCCCTTTTATTCATTTTATTGAATATTGAACTGCAGACCAACACCTACTTCCTTAGAAGGATTAGGAAGTTCAGCATGTCCCCACCAACTGTCACCACCTTCTACAGATGTGCCATAGAATGCATCTTATGGGGATGAATCACAGCTTGCTTTGGGAACAGCTCCATCCAAGACCGCAAGAAATTGCAACAAATTGAGGATGCAGCCCAGACCATCACACAAACCAACCTCCTTTTCATTTACTCCATTATACCTCAAGATGCCTTGGCAAGGACAACAGCATAATCAAGGACAAGTTGCACCCCCTCGCCACTCCCTCTTCTCCCCTCTCACATTGGGCAAAAAGTATAAAAGTATTAAATCGCACACCACCAGATTCAGGGACAGTTTCTTTCCAGCTGTTAACAGGCAACTGAATTATCCAACCACAACTAGAGGACAGTTCTGAACTACTATCTACTTAGAAACATAGAAACATAGAAATTAGGTGCAGGAGTAGGCCATTCGGCCCTTCGAGCCTGCACCGCCATTCAATATGATCATGGCTGATCATCCAACTCAGTATCCCGTACCTGCCTTCTCTCCATACCCCCTGATCCCCTTAGCCACAAGGGCCACATCTAACTCCCTCTTAAATATAGCCAATGAACTGGCCTCAACTACCCTCTGTGGCAGAGAGTTCCAGAGATTCACCACTCTCTGTGTGAAAAAAGTTCTTCTCATCTCGGTTTTAAAGGATTTCCCCCTTATCCTTAAGCTGTGACCCCTTGTCCTGGACTTCCCCAACATCGGGAACAATCTTCCTGCATCTAGCCTGTCCAACCCCTTAAGAATTTTGTAAGTTTCTATAAGATCCCCTCTCAATCTCCTAAATTCTAGAGAGTATAAACCAAGTCTATCCAGTCTTTCTTCATAAGACAGTCCTGACATCCCAGGAATCAGTCTGGTGAACCTTCTCTGCACTCCCTCTATGGCATCTCTGCACTCCCTCTATGGCATCTCTGCACTCCCTCTATGGATACTTCATTGGTGACCCTTGGACTATTTTTGATTGGACTTTACTGGCTTTACCTTGCACTAACATTATTCCCTCATCATATATCTCTACACTGCAAATGGCTTGATTGTAATCATGTATCGTCTTTCCGCTGACTAGTTAGTGTGTAACAAAAGCTTTTCACTGTACCTCGGTACACCTGACAATAATAAACTAAACTAGGGGTTAAGATGGAGACGGGGGTGAGGAATTAATATACTTGTTGTAAGGATGAATGGATGTAATGATTAATTAACCACTGCTCAAATTTGTTTTTCGGAATATCTCTAAATGCACAAATGCAGAATGCCTATCTCCTTAACAGGAGAGTGCTGATGAACTGCTAGCAGAACTTTGTAATCAGTAGGTTCCTGCATATGTATCCAGCTGCAGCATGACTGAGCAAAAAAGAGTCTTCAAACAGATTGTAGTGATCCGTGTTGCTAAACAGATGTTGAGGTTATTGTGATTTCCACTAAATTTGTGACAGTTCTAGCTTGGTGAGGGGGTAGAGAAAACCTGTGCTGTTTAGACTTTGGACACTCATGTAGAACTGCATGTCCTCAGTTCATAGTTTAATTTGTCTTTCAGCCAGCAAAACAAAATGCTGAATCTTTTTGGAATTCGAAAGAACACTGAATCTCCTAACAAAAGCACATCTGAGAAAGAGGTAGATGGATTTGTTATTTTAGGTAAGTCATGTTTTACACTTCTTACTCAATTTAATTTTTTACCAGTTCTATTGGCAAATCCATTTCATGAAATGAAAGACGTGAGATATTCTCCAACCATCATCTTCAAAATGTTATTGTGTTGTGCTGTGAACACCAAGCATAATTCTGAGTTTGGAAACACCAAGACAGCTTCTCAAACTTTATGATTTTATTTAATTTTAAATTGCAATGTAATCTTTTTTCCACTGTGTGTCATACAAGAGCTTTGTAAAAGAAAAAGCAACTCAAAAGCTTTGCAGCAAAATAACATTTAGAAGGTAGCATGATGTATCATATGATCTATCTATCTATCTATCTATCTATCTAGCTAAAACGAGCTGCTGACCTCACAATATGCCGACCAATATGCCTCCAAGTACGCTCGCGCCACGGCTCCCGCTGTTGGACTCCAGCTCGCCCGCCTGCCCAAAGATACTAGAGGATACTATAATCTTTTGAAACCCCCTCACTCACCTTCCCTCTTCTCCTCCTCTCCACCCCCTATCCCTCTTGCCCCTCTGTGTGTGTGTGTGTCTCTCTCTTTCTGTCTCTGCCTCTTCTCTCTCTGCCCTTGCAAGTAAAAGTAATATTGCAGATTGGGGAAAAAATTACATTTATGGTCTATTTAGTGACTGTTTCGTGGGCTGGAAAAATAGGGAATGGGTTTGTAAAGTAATTTCAAAATTACATTCCATGAAATCTATATTTTAAAATATTAAAAAAACATTGAATACTGGGTCATGGAATGGAGTAATATAATGTATGCAATGTATTAATTTGCTCATTTCAAAAGGATGTTGGATGTTAGTAATGGGAAACAATGACCCAATGAGACTTGCGTGTATGCTTTTTGCATCTGAAGAAAAACGTGCAATGTTTTGGTTAGAATTAATGAAAACAATGGACCAATATTTTTTTAAGTAATTATAATATTAGTAAATGGATTATATACCTAACAACAGAACTGCAGCAGCTTAAATGTTGGTATGGTTTGTAATGGAACATTTGGTGTTGCCCAAATGACAAAAGACTTCTGCTCTGTACGATGGAATACTAGCCATGCAGACAAGGTGCCATTTTAAAAGCCTCTTGATCTTATTCTAAATGAGTAGATCTGAGATACATCACCTGAGGATATTTGGTGATACAGCAAAAATATATTTAAACTGAGACCTTTGTGTGCATTTCACACAGGCAACAGCAGAATTCAGAATTGCGACTTCTTGCCTGAAGGAAGTTTACGATTAAAAATAGTATTCATCTGTTAGGAGCAACTCTTATTTGTTGAATACAATATTGAAGAACAAAGGTATGAAGCTCCTCATGAATATGCTATAATTCAACCAGAGATAAAAATGTTTTCCCATAAAGCACTGCCCTACATTTATCTGATTCTAAGTAAGCCACATTGATATTCGAACCTAGGAATTGATATAGGATTAATTTCTCAAGCATTAATCCTGAAATTGCAAAGCAAGAATTGGAGATACTGGAAATCTAAAAATAGAAGCAGAAATATTGGATTTTTTAGCTGGCCTGGCAGTATTTTTGGAGAGAGGAACAGAGTTAAAATTTCATGCTCATGAATTTTCATCAGAACCTTTCAACAAACTTAGAACTCACATTTACAAAAATATTGAGATATTTTGGGAACACTCTAGAAATTACTGATTTCGGGTCAGTAGCTCAGTGACTAAATTCAAGCCACAGATGACATGTGAACAGATATCCTTCCTTGGCCGACATTTCATTGCAGACAGAAATGTGTGGTCAGGATCTCTGTCTTCAGGTAAAATATTAATCTGATGTTGTGATATTAAAGGGAGAGTAGAGCTGCTCTCCTGGTATCTTGCACAAACTTTCCTCATAACCAGTTCTGCAGAAACAGACATGGTCATTCAGCTTAATATTTGAGAGATTTTGCTTTGTGAAAGTTGAGCATATTTTTTTAGAACTGCGACTGTAAGATCAAAAATACTTAAATGACTGCAAATCACTTTGGAATACAGGCATTTTGGGCAGCACAGTGGTACAGCACTTTTACAGCATAAGCAATCACTATTGATCTATGCCACTGTCTGTATGGTGTTTGCCGTTTCTTCCCATATTTTATATATGTGAAGGTTAATTAACCTCTAGTTAATATGGTAGAATATTGGTGGGAGGAGCTGGAGTTGATGGGAATATTGGGAGATTTGAATGTATTAGGGTGGGATTAATGTGAAAATGGGTGCTTAATTGTTGGTGTGGAGTCAGTGAGCCCTGCGTTTGTGCTGCATTTCTCTGATTCGAAAATGCAAAATACAATATATAAATCTTCCTTCATTTCTTGCTAATTACCAACAATTGAGCCAATGAGCAGTCCTTGATGTTATGAGTGAGATTTCTAATTCTCTGCAGATTTGGGAAGCAATTGGATTCTATTCTCTGGTCATTGCTTATTCTCATATTTACTCCTGGGAATTGTTCTGAGTTTTGCTTTTATTCTTTTGTAAATAATTGCTCTTCAGAATTCTGAAACCTAAATTACTGCTGTCCGTTGATCTCATTAGCCCTACAAAAAGAATAATCTTAAATTCACCCATTATTTTTATTATTAGGTCCAGCTCTTGCTGCCATTTATTATTACATTTTTCTCCCTGCACTGTCCTTCCAAACCTTTCATTTCTTTCACCATTAGTGGTTGTATTTCAATGATGATAACATTACCAGACTGCTAGTCAACAGACTTAGATGATTGATATGGAGATTTGAATATAAATTTCACCGTGGCAGCTTGGGATTCAAGTTCAATTAATTCAACAAAATCTGTAATAATTAGTATCTATAGTGGTAACCATGAAGCTATATATGATTGTAATCACATCTATTTCACTTACAACATTTAGTAATTTTACTGACCTATTTATAATTCCAAACCTAAAGCTATTGCGGCTGACTCTCAAAGCCTCTGAATTGCCTCGCAAGCTGCCCAGTTATACCAATTGCTTGGGGATCTACAAAGACTGTTCACCACCACTTTTCCCCAAGGCCAGGTGGAAATTAATAATAAATGTTAGCGATGTCATTGGTTGAATGAATGAATAAAACCCAATAAAATAATAATTGCCTCTTTTTTCCCACTCCATCATTTCCTTCCCCAGGAACGGTGGTTTTGGCTTCTTCCTTTGGAAAGACAAACTCTGTCTTCCTATGTTCACCACTCACAAGCTTATTTTAGGTTTACATTTTTGTCCCCACTTTATCCCTATTATTTTTTCTCTTCTGCCTTGTCATATAATAACTTTTCTTGATTTTCTGTGATTTTTTTTCCAATGTACACGAAGGGTTGAAATTCAATACTTCAGATGCACAGGTTTAAATCACTTCAAAATATTCTGTTAGGCTTTGCATTGAGTAGCTGCTATGCTGATCGGTGGCAACAAATATGACCAACAACTGAAATACTGACTGTGGTTTGGGTATTCAAGGTTGTAATCAGGTCAATGCAGTGCAGTTAAGATTTTTTGCCAAAATGCTTCAATCAATATTTACAATAACTTATCTTATTCTTGCTTTTGGCTCTCATTATCCCAAGCAGACTATCATCTGTAACCTGCAGTTTGTCTGTAAACTCTCGTTCGTGGAGTTGACCTTGAATTGGAATGTTCGGGGTTTTTGTTAAAGTGTCTCACAGTTCTTCAGTTAGAAACATAGAAAATAGATTCAGGAGGAGGCCATTTGGCCCTTTGAGCCAGCACCACCATTCATTGTGATCATGGCTGATCATCCCCAATCAATAACCCATGCCTGCCTTCTCCCCATATCCCTTGAGTCCACTAGCCCCTAAGAACTCTTATCTAACTCTCTTAAATCCATCCAGTGATTGGCCTCCACTGCCCTCTGGAGGCCAGTGGAGTTACAGGATGTGGACATTGCTACCAAATACAGCATTTATTTCCATTCCTCATAGCCCTTTAACTTAGCGTCTTGACATTTCAGAAGTCAATTACATTGAATCTGAAGTCATATTTAGATAAAACCAGGTAAGATGACTGAAGGAAATGTTGTGAACTATTTAGAACTTTCAGACAATGTTGTCATCTCATTGAATTAAAAAAAATATTGATACTAGTTGATACCTGTAATTTAACCACTGTATTTAAGTACCCCAACCGATATTCCTCTGTTGGACGCTGCTTGGTTGAATGTAGTGCGTAGATTTGGAGTCTCCCTAATTAACGGTACTTGTCTCAAGTGTCATCTTCCTAATAAGGTGGGAAACCAACCCTCATTTTGAGTGCTTCAATAGACATTAAAAAATCCCATTGCATTTTAAGAACCGAATTCTACCAAAATCTTTATTGGATTGATTTGGAGCATAGAACAATACAGCACAGGAACATGCTCTTCGGCCCATGATGTCTATGCTGACCATAATGTTAACCCAAATAAATTCCAGTTGCCTCTACAGGGTACCTATCATTCATTTCTCTGCCTGTTCACATGCCTCATAAACATTGTTGTTGAATTTGCTTCCACAAGGTCTAGCAATGTTACAAAATTTTGACATTTAAAAAATCAAGTCTGCAATTTATCCCATCAGATAAAGCATAACAATAAGTTTAATTTGACACCTAATTCACTTTCATATCTCAAGTAATAAAAAAGTTATGGCCATTTTCATACTCGGAAATTAGCATCTTGTTCCCTATTGATTTTCTATGGACATAACAAAAAAGCTGTGATCGAGGACAGTCAAAAGCCCATAACCTTCTTAAAAATTAAGAGAGCTGAATGAAATTTTCAGTTATCATAGATTGAACCATTCTGAAACAAATATAAAATAATCTTACTTGGAGGACCTGAAATTAATGCATATAATTAGTTAGTTACCCAATTGTAGCTAATTTCAAACTTCAATTACTAGATCTAAACATCTATCCATTTCTTAATAAATGATTAACATTTTTAAATAGCCTAAGTGTCCAAATAATATTCACAAATAATTCACAATAAAACATGATTTTTAAATCTCATTTACATCAATTTATAGGCCAAATGGAAGGAATTTAGTGTTCAATTGCTGTAAATTTAGTGTTCAATTTAAATCGGCTTTCTAGTGGGATCCTGTGAACGCGCTGGTTTAGAACGTTCACATTGCAGTGGATTTGTGCCCTCAAATGCCCAGAAAAATATTGCGGGATATAAAGAGCCCAAAATGAACTATTCGCTATAGAAAACTTTATATACAGGGTTCTTAAGAAGTCCCTTTTAATGTAAAAATAAGGTACATACCTTTAATTGTTTGCTTTATAAAACCCTGGGGCTGCGAGAGGTCGCGGGTTTAGAGAGTGATTTTTAAACTACTATAACTATTATACAAGGCCATAAAAACTAATAATACCTTTTGCGACGGGGTCTTTCAGCGATTTTCCGTTAATGATTTACTAGGCTGAACATTTTCGATTGCAACAGCCTAGTAAAAATCGCGTTTTAAACCCGCCCCCTCTAAACAGCGCCAAAATCACACACACGGGGCTGGGATAGATTCTCAACCACGATTCAGGTAGGTTTTGTAACATACCTACAAGGTCCCCTAGCAGTGAGTTTTCGGGTACCTTCCTCTCTGTGTACAAATAAAAATCTGACATAAATATCTCCTAAATTTTTCACCTCTGACCTTCTAGTATTTGACATTTTCACTCTTTGTAAAAGTCCCTGACTAACTACCCTATCTATGCCGCGCATAAATTTATATACTTTTATCAGGTTGCCCCTCAGCTCCATAGAAAAAAAAAGTTTGTCCGACCTTACAGTGCCCTCCATAATGTTTGGGACAAAGACCCGCTATTTATTTATTTGCCTCTGCACTACACAATTTGCGATTTGTAATAGAAAAAAAATCACATGTGGCTAAAGTGCACATTATCAGATTTTAATAAAGGCCATTTTTATACATTTTGGTTTCACCATGTAGAAATTACAGCAATGTTTATACATAGTCTTCCCCCCCCCCATTTCAGGTGACCATAATGTTTGGGACACAGCAATGTCATATAAATGAAAGTAGTCTTGTTTAGTATTTTGTTGCATATCCTTTGCATGCAATGACTGCTTGAATTCTGCGATTCATGGACATCACCAGTTGCTGGGTGTCTTCTCTGGTGATGTTCTGTCAGGCCTGTATTGCAGCCTTCTTTAGCTTATGCTTGTTTTAGGGGCTAGTACCTTTAAGTTTTCTCTTCAGCAATATGCTCAATTGGGTTCAGATTGGGTGATTGACTTGGTCACTCAAAATTGACAATTTTTTAGGTTTGAAAATCTCCCTTGTTGCTTTAGCAGTATGTTTGGGATCATTGGCCTGCTGTAAAATGAACCGCCGGCCAATGAGTTTTGAGGCATTTATTTGAACTTGAGCAGATAGGATCTATACACTTCAGAATTCATTATGCTACTACCCTCAGCTGTTGTATCGTCATTGAAGATAAGTGAGCCAGTAACTTCGGCAGCTATACATGCCAGGCCATAACAGCCCACCACCATGTTTCACAGATGAGGTAGTATGCTTTGGATCGAGGGCAGTTCCTTCTCTCCTCCATACTTTGCTCTTGCCATCACTCTGATCTAAGTTAATCTTCATCTCATCTGTCCACAAAACATTTTCCAGAACACTGGTTGCTTTTTTAAGTACTTCTTGGCAAACAGTAACCCGGCGATCCAATTTTTGCGGCTAACCATTGGTTTGCATCTTGCAGTATTTGCAGCCTCTGTATTTCTGTTCATGAAGTCTTCTGTGGACAGTGGTCATTGACAAATCCACACCTGACTCCTGAAGAGTGTTTCTGATCTGTCGGACAGGTGTTTGGGGATTTTTCTTTATTATAGAGAGAATTCTTCTGCCATCAGCTGTGGAGGTCTTCCTTGGCCTGCCAGTCCCTTTGCGGTTAGTAAGCTCACCAGTGCTCTCTTCTCAATGATGTTCCAAACAGTTGACTTTGGTAAGCCGAAGGTTTGGCTGAGGTCTCTAACAATTTTATTCTTGTTTCTCAGTCTCATAATGGCTTTGGTCCTCATGTTGATAACAGCAATACAAGTTTTCAAAGGTGATGGAAAGACTGGAGGAAAGACAAGGTGCTGAGAGCTCACATACCTGCAATAAGGAGGCAATTAAACACACCCGAGCAATTACAAAGGCCTGTGAAGCCATGTGTCCCAAACATTATGGTGCCCTGAAATGGGGGGACTATGTATAAACACATCTGTAATTTCCACATGGTGAAACCAAAATGTACAAAAAATGGCCTTTAATAAAATCTGACAATGTGCACCTTAACCACATGTGATTTTTTCTTTGCCAAGTCTCAAATTGTGGAGTACAGAGGCAAATAAATAAATGATGGGTCTTTATCCCAAACATTATGGAGGGCACTCTATACTCTAATACAGGTAAAATCCTGGTAAACCTCTTCTGCACCTTCTCCAAAGCCTCCACATCGTTTCTGCAATGTGGTGACTATAACTACACGCAGCACTCCAAATGTGACACCAAAGTTTTACTCATCAGCAGCACGACTTAATAATGTTTCTATTGAACACCCAGACAAATGAAGGCAAGTATGTAATTTACCTTCTTAACACCATATTTACTTGTGTTGTTATTTTCTGGAAGTTATGGACTTGCATTCTAAGATGCTCCTAAAGTCCTGCCATTTGCTGCATTGGTCTTCTTGCCTTAGAACTTCAAAACGCATCACCTTCTACTTAACCAGATTAAACTCCCTTCTGCCATTTCCTGCCCACATTTCCAACTGGTCTATATCCTGCTGATTCCTTTGTGAACTTTCTTCACCATTCACTACTTTTTCCAATTTCTGCGTTGTCTGCAATCTTACCAATCAGGTAAATTATGTCGAAATCTAGCAATGTTACAAAATTTTCAGATTTAAAATATCAAGTCTGCAAATTATCCCATCAGATAAAGCATAAAAAGAAGTTTAATTTGACACCTAATTCACTTTCATATCTTCAGTATTAAAAATTTATGGCCATTTTCATACTCGGAAATTAGCATCTTGTTCCCTATTGCTTTTCCATTGACAACACAAAAGCTGTGATCGAGGACAGTCAAAAGCCCGTAACTTTCTTAAAAATTAAGAGAACTGAAAGAAATTTTCTGTTATTATAGATTGAAACATTCTGAAACAAATATGAAACAGTCTTACTTGGATGACCTGAAATTAACGCATATAATTAGTTAGTTACCCAATTGTAGCTAATTACATAATTCAATTACGAGATCTAAACATCTATCCATTTCTTAAGAAAAGATCAAAATTTTTAAATAGCCTAAGTGTCCAAATAACATACACACAAGAATTCACAATATAACATGATATTTAAATCTCATTGTCATTGATTTATAGGCCAAATGGAAGGAATTTAGTGTTTAATACCTGCAAATTAATGGCCATTTAAATCATCTTGCGAGTGGGTTTTTCTGGAACGCGATCATTTGGAACGTTGCGGTTGCAGTGAATTTAAACCCCATATCGGCAGGGAAAATACTGCCGGTTCGAATGGGGAAAAAAATCACCATTTTGCACGTAAAAAGGGGAATTAAAGGCATCTTAGGGAGCACTTTTATACATAAACTAAACGGCTTTCCTTTACCTGTCCCGTAGTGAAATCCGTCCCCGTTGTTGGCGTTCATAGCATTAGAAGCTGATTTTTAAATTACTCCAGCGCTGAACTTGTCGGGCGATTTAAAAAAAAAAAAAAAAAATATATTCACAGAACGCCCGTCGGAACAATTCTTCAGCAAAAGCTTGCAATCCGAGAAAATATAATCTAGGACAAGTAGGTGAAAACCGCATTTTAACCCCGACCCCCCCCCCCCCCCCCTTCAAAGGCGCCAAAATCGCGCACACGGCCAGTGGCAGAACTGCAGTGCCGCTGAAGGTATGTTTCGTAACATACCTACTAAATCCATTCAAAAAGAATGGTGGCCCTAACACGGATTCTTATGGAACACCATTGGTCAGAATAGCACTTGTCCACCTCTGTCTTTTCTGGCTTAACCAAATTAAATCCAAAATTGATATGTCTTTATATTTTAAAATTTGCTTTGATTTGTCTCCTTCTATTGCATGCTTATAAAACAACTATGTCTTGAGTTTAACCAGCATTCTCGATCCCAATCTTTTTGACCAGCTCTAAGCCCCTTTGTTACAATTTCTTCGAAGAATATTGATTAAATTAATCTTCAATCGTTATAATGAAAGTCTGTTTGCATCCACAGAATTTTATTCTTTCTGTTAATAAGTTATTTTATTGCTAGGGAGTACAGTATATTTGAGAAGGTTTATGTACTTACTAGCTTTTTTGCAGTATCAGTCTGTTTTTATAATATTGTGGAAGAAGGGTAGTGATTTGTTATGGTTTTCTTTTAGCTTTTTGCCTTCAAGTTTTTACTGCAGGCCACTAAAGATGAATGTTGTTGGAGAATAAATGTACATTCTAAAATAAAAGTATATAGGAACTTTTGAATTAACAAAATGAAATCCTTCCTCTTGGTTTCAGAAAGTTACCTACCATAATTGATTTGCCTTAAGCAGTAGTAATGTGTGCTTCTTCACTTTTCTAATACTGATGAGGGATATGTGTCCCGAAACCTCAACTCTGCTTCCATTCCCAGTGAAGCTGCTTGACCTGCTGAGTGCTTTCAACATTTTATGTTGTTTTTGTCAAAAAAACCTGTGATTCCTTTCAGCGGGTATTCGCAGTATTCTGCATTCCAATTTTGGGATGTTTTCGGATTGAATATCTATGATTATAACATGGTTTACAATCTAGTTCGCATCATATGATTCTGTTACAGGAGTTACCATCTGTCATTTTGTAGATTTACAGCAACTGCTAAGGACGAGAAAAGCCAAGTTGCACAAGCTCCAGGTGTCTGCATAAGACAAAATAATGAGATAGGTTGCACATCAAGGAAATAACATATTTTACGGTTTTGATGACATTGAGAATTATTCATAATTGCTTTTATGGTTTATGGTGTCATCTGATTCCCACAACTTGTTACATTTTTTAATATACTCTCACCATATGTTCGACATGGAACCTCCTGCTATCTATTATTCCATTGATCATTTATTTTTCATTTTGGTGAATTGGAGTCAAGAGTTTCCATGAATATCTAATTTATTCTACAACACTAAATTTAACGTCACGGTTCTAAACCTGTTTTGCACTTGTTATTTCAATCATAAATGAAACCTAATTTTAAAATGTGAATCTATGGTACAAATATTATACATAACAAATATGATAATAAGCTACTATGTACAAAAAAATTTTTGTTAATGCTTTAATTAGTTTAGATTTTGTGACCAAACCACATTACCATTGGTTGGCAAAAGCTATTTTTGCTTCACTGATATGACTTTTGCCCTCCGAAGCCTGATTATTGAGATCATAATTGTTCTGTGCCTCAACACTATTTACTTCACTTTGATCCTTATTCCTCAATGCCCATAGCAATGAAAACTTTCAGTAACTAGAAATTTTGGTGGGGGAAAATAGCTGTAACAACATTTTGGTGTGGAGATCTCCATATTTAATTTTCTAGACGAATGTATACATTTATAAACCTGGCCTGCCACTTTCAAGGATGTATGTATATATTTGCCTAGGTCTTCCTGTTCCTATGCATTGTTTAGAAGCATTTAATCTGTTGTGCCTCTCTCCCTATGCTTTCTATCAAAGTGCATGTCCATTTGCTCTGCTTTCACCAAGGTGTTTTAGCCAGTCTACATTTGTCTTTCATTTTATCGCTATCCTCCGTACTGCTTCCCATTTTCTTCAGGATTTAATTTTTTTTTAAGATAGACATTTTCCTAGCACTCGTGTCAGGTCATTAATATATGATTCCAGCATAATGCACTATCCTCCGCCCTGTAAAGTTACTGTTCACATTGTGTATTTGCATCAACCTTGAAGTGTATTTCCTATCCATGCTGCTATTGATCCTATAATTTTATACGGCACAATTTTGCTTGTCAGCTTCTGTGTGAGATTTGACCAAATATCCACAGAAAATCTATGCCATTTAAGATCTATTCCAAGCTACCTTAGAATTTATTTCAATTGGGTCATTTGTCATTCTTCCAAGATCCAGATATTAAGACTTATTTTGCTTAATTTGTGTCCATCTTAGGAATCAATTTAGTTCACCTTTGCTGCACCATCTGTAGGTTAAGTATATGGGGGTGGTGTGGGGAGGGGGGGATGGGGAAAGAGGGGTGTGGGGAAGGGCGGGTGTGGGGGAGGGGGTGGTGTTGGGGAGGAGCTGTGTGGGGGAGGGAGGGGGGGGGGGGGGTGTGTGGGGAAGGGGGGAAGGGGGGATGGGGAAAGAGGGGTGTGGGGAAGGGGGGGTTTGGGAAAGGGGGGTTGTGGGATGGAGGGTGTGGGGTAAAAAGGGGTGTGGGGAAAGGGGGGTGGGGGAAGGCGTGGGGAGGAGGAAGAGGGATGTGGCTTCCGGTTCAACTCAGCTTCCTGCTGGTCACCGCAGAAGCAGTCCGTGGGCTGCGCACTCTCTGCGGGCTGCACAATACACTCCACCCCTTCAGCTTTTTATTCTCCTCGCCGCGTTATTGACAGCTGGTTGTGCCAAACAATTATTTCCCCTTAGTCCCACCTGCCTGCACTCATACCATAACCCTCCATTCCCTTCTCATCCATATGCCTATCGAATTTATTTTTAAATGATACCAACGAACCTGCCTCCACCACTTCCACTGGAAGCTCATTCCACACCGCTACCACCCTCTGAGTAAAGAAGTTCCCCCTCATGTTACCCCTAAACTTCTGTCCCTTAATTCTGAAGTCATGTCCTCTTGTTTGAATCTTCCCTATTCTCAAAGGGAAAAGCTTGTCCACATCAACTCTGTCTATCCCTCTCATCATTTTAAAAACCTCTATCAAGTCCCCCCTTAACCTTCTGCACCCCAGAGAATAAAGACCTAACTTATTCAACCTTTCTCTGTAACTTAATTGTTGAAACCCAGGCAACATTCTAGTAAATCTCCTCTGTACTCTCTCTATTTTGTTGACATCCTTCCTATAATTAGGCGACCAAAATTGTACACCATACTCCAGATTTGGTCTCACCAATGCCTTGTACAATTTTAACATTACATCCCAGCTTCTATACTCAATGCTCTGATTTATAAAGGCTAGCATACCAAAAGCTTTCTTTACCACCCTATCTATATGAGATTCCACCTTCAAGGAACTATGCACGGTTATTCCCAGATCCCTCTGTTCAACTGCATTCTTCAATTCCCTACCATTTACCATGTACGTCCTATTTTGATTTGTCCTGCCAAGGTGTAACACCTCACATTTATCAGCATTAAACTCCATCTGCCATCTTTCAGCCCATTCTTCCAAATGGCCTAAATCACTGTAGACTTTGGAAATCCTCTTCATTATCCACAACACCCCCTATCTTGGTGTCATCTGCATACTTACTAATCCAATTTACCACACCTTCATCCAGATCATTGATGTACATGACAAACAACAAAGGACCCAACACAGATCCCCACTAGTTACCTGCCTCCAACCTGATAAACAGCCATCCACCATTACCCTCTGGTGTCTCCCATTCAGCCACTGTTGAATCCATCTTGTTACTCCTGCATTTATACCCAACAGTTGAACCTTCTTAACCAACCTTCCATGAGGAACCTTGTCAAAGGCCTTACTAAAGTCCATATAGACAACATCCACTGCTTAACCCTGGGCAATTTCCCTAGTAACCTCTTCAAAAAATTCAAGAAGATTAGTCAAACATGACCTTCCAGGCACAAATCCATGTTGACTGTTCCTAACCAGACCCTGTTTATCCAGATGCTTATATATATTATCTCTGTATCTTTTCCATTAATTTGCCCACCACTGAAGTCAAACTAACAGGTCTATAATTGCTAGGTTTACTCTTAGAACCCTTTTTAAACAATGGAACAACATGCGCAATACGCCAATCCTCGGTGACTATTCCAGTTTCTAATGACATTTGAAATATTTCTGTCATAGCCCCGGCTATTTCTACACTAACTTCCCTCAATGTCCTAGGGAATATCCTGTCAGGACCTGGAGACTTATCCACTTTTATATTTTTCAAAAGTGTCAGTACTTCTTTTATTTTGAAACTCATAATATCCATAGCTACTCTACTAGTTTCCTTTACCTCACATAATTTAATATCCTTCTCCTTGGTGAATACCAAAGAAAAGGAATTGTTCAATATCTCCCCCATCTCTTTTGGCTCTGCAGATAGCTGTCCACTCTGTCTCTCCAATGGACCAATTTTATCCCTCGTTATCGTTTTGCTATTAATATAGCTGTAGAAACCCTTTGGATTTACTTTCACCTTGCTTGCCAAAGCAACCTCATGTCTTCTATTAGCTTTTCTAATTTCTTTCTTAAGATTCTTTTTACATTCCTTATACTCCTCAAGCACCTAATTTACTTCATGCTGCCTATAATTATTGTAGATCTCCCTCTTTTTCCGAACAAGATGTCCAATTTCCCTTGAAAACCAGGGCTCTTTCCAATTTTTACTGTTTCCTTTCAACCGAACAAGAAGATAAAGATTCTGTACTCTTAAAATTTCCCATTTAAATGTCCTCCATTTTTCTTCTACATCCTTCCCATAAAACAAAATGTCCCAGTTCACTCCTTTTAAATCATTTCGCATCTCATCAAAGTTAGCCTTTCGCCAATCAAAAATCTCAACCCTAGGTCCAGTTCTGACCCTCTCCATAATTATATTGAAACTAATGGTATTGTGATTACTGGACCCGAAGAGCTCCCCAACGCATACCTCCGCCACCTGTCCCGTCTCATTTCCTAACAGGAGGTCCAGCACTGCCCCTCCTCTAGTAGGTACCTCTATGTATTGCTGCAAAAAACTATCCTGCACACATTTTACAAACTCCAAACCATCCAGCCCATTTACAGAATGTGTTTCCCAGTCTATGTGTGGAAAGTTGAAATCTCCCACAATCACTACCTTGTGCTTACTACAGGTGCACAACCTTTTATCCGACAGCCTTGGGACCAGACACTTTTCGTAATTTGGAATTTGTCGGTCTTCGGAATGGAAATTTTTTAGCGTAGATTTTAATGGCTGGCTCAGTGGTAGAGTGCTCGGCTCATATCCGCAAGGTCGCGAGTTTGCGCCTTGATCCCGGCAGTTCCTCGGTCGCGAGTTTGAGTCTTCAGTGTAGTTTTTTTCTTGCAGAATAGATGTCTGTATGAAATGCAGTGTGTTGAATGAGTTCCTGAATTTGTAAATGTGACCGCAGCATTGAATCACCTCCCGCACTCATGTCACCCTAGCGGGGCTACATGCCCTAAGGCGGCCTAAGGCGACATTTTCACACTCTTATATCCGTGTGCAGCAGAGGCGCCAAACGTGAGCTTTGGTGTGCAGACGACATCCTGGAAAATATGTCTGGTTTCTTCCAGGTAGGCGATATACCCTCCCGCGCAATATACCCTCCACTTCTCTTTTTAGTTCCCCTTTCTTCCAGGACCGACCTGAGGTTCCGCTGTCACCTCTGCGGGCCACCCTCGGTGAACGCTCACTCAACTTTGTCTTGGGATTCCTACTCTCCCGGTCAATGTACCGTCACCTTCTCTTTTATGAATGGGGATTTAGTTCCCCTTTCGTCGAGGACCGACCGGAGGTTCCGCTGTCACCTCTGCGGGCCGCCCTCGGTGAACGTCCTGTCTCCCTGTCCCTGGGATAGCAGGGGGCGATCAAACAGCACAATACCCCCCCTCCCCCTCCCCCCCACCCCCAACTCCAGAGGAATCCGCTCCCCGATGGGCCGCTACGGCGACGCGCTGCGCGACCTCAAGAACAAGACGCACCTTACGCACCATCAGTTTCTGCCCCTCTGGAGTTGGAGCGGGGCTGGGCTGGAGTTGCTGATCTGGGATCTCCGTGCTTGCAGTGGGCCTGGGGGTCGGTGTCCCGATGAGGGGGCACAGCTCGGGCTGTGGGCGAACTGCCACTTGTCGCCGTAGCGGCCCATCGGGGAGCGGCTTCTGGTGGTCCCGATGTCTCCCGCTAGTTCGCAGTTTTCCTCTGGAGTTGGAGCGGGGCTGGGCTAGAGTTGTTGCTGGCTGTGAGTCTCTGGGATCTCCGTGCTTGCAGTGGGCCTGGGGGTCGGTGTCCAGCCCAGCCCCGCTCCAACTCCAGAGGAACCCGGGTGGCAGATGAGGGGGCACAGCTCGGGCTGTGGGCGAACTGCCACTTGTCGCTGTAGCGGCGCATCGGGGAGCGGCTTCTGGTGGTCCTGACGTCTCTCAGCTCCTGTCCAGGGGGATGGCCGGAGACGTCAGGACCAACAGGAACCCGCTCCCCGATGCGCCGCTACAGCGACAAGTGGCAGTTCGCCCACAGCCCGAGCTGCGCCCCCTCATCTGCAACCCGGGTTCCTCTGGAGTTGGAGCGGGGCTGGGCTAGAGTTGCTGCTGGCTGTGAGTCTCTGGGATCTCCGTGCTTGCAGTCGGTGTCCCGTTGGTCCTGAAGTCTCCGGTCACCCCCCTGGAATGGAGCTGAGACTGGGAACTGTACCGCCCTTGCCCCCTCCCTCTGCAACTGCAAACAACCCCACAGTTCCCAGTCTCAGCTCCTGTACAGGGGGTGGCCGGAGACGTCACAGCCCGAGCTGCGCCCCCTCATCCGCAACCTCAAGACCAAGACGCACCTTGCACACCATCAGCTTCTGTCCCTACGGGGAGCGTGTTCCTCTGGAGTTGGAACGGGGCTGGGCTGCTGCTGGCTGTGGGTCTCTGGGATCTCCGTGCTTGCAGTGGGCCTGGGGGTCGGTGTCCCGTTGGTCCTGACGTCTCCGGTGACTGGCACTAGCTCCGACGTGAAGGCAGTGCAAAGCCCCCGTGCCGGTGCAATGGGTGGGGAGCTGGAGAGGGGAGGGAAGGGGTCACACACATGGCCGGGAAGCAGAGGGGTGTAGGTGGGGTGAAACGTATGGGAGCGACAATTTGCTGCTGCCTGCACGCTGAGTTAAAAAGTTCTCATGCAAGACTCACGATCCACTGTGTATCGTGAGTCTACCGTGGGAATTTTTTAACTGAGCGGGCAGGCAGCGGCAGATTGTCAATTATTAACCCTCCCGCGCAATATACCCTCACCTTCTCTTTTATGGATGGGAATTTAGTTTCCCTTTCTTCGAGGACCGACCGGAGGTTCCTCTGTCACCTCTGCGGCCCGACTCCGTGAACGTTTTCAAGGACCTTTTTTCAAGGACTGAAAAAATGTCGCTATTCGGAGGTTTTCGTTATTTGGATCTTCGGATAAAAGGTTGTGCACCTGTACTAATATCTGCTATCTCCTTACATATTTGCTCTTCCAATTCTTGATCCCCATTTGGCGGTCTATAATACACCCCTATAAGCGTTGCTACACCTTTCCCACTTCTCAGTTCCACCCAAATAGCCTCCCTAGATGAGCCCTCCAATCTATCCTGCCAAAGAACTGCTGCAATATCTTCCCTGACTAGCAATGCAACACCTCCACCTCTTGCCCCTCCAATTCTATCACACCTGAAGCTACGAAATCCTGGAATATTTAGTTTCCAATCACACCCCTCCTGCAACCATGTTTCACTGATCGCCACAACATCATACTTCCAGGTGTCTATCCAGACTCTAAGCTCATCCACCTTTCTTACAATGCTCCTAGCATTAAAATATGCACATTTAAGAAACCCCCCGCCTCTTATTCTCTGTTTATTTCCTTTTTCTTCTTTCTCCTCTTGTGTCCGAGTGCTTCCCTTTTCTGCTTCCTGCCTCCCATTCTGTCTACTAGCTTTCTCTATTTGAGTCCCTCGCCCCAACCATTCTAGTTTAAAGTCTCCCCAGTAGCCTTTGCAAATTTCCCCGCCAGGATATTTACTGAGATAAAGGGCTGCATTATATTGGCAGCATGCTGGCAGATCCATAGCAAACTGCGAGCAAGCTGCAGTACACCACCATCGTGTTTCAAATTTTGACACATGCGCACTGCAGTGTGGAAGTACATAACGTGCTGCAAATCAGATGTTGCACAACTGCTTTCTCGTTCCCTTCCTGGACTTGCCACTGAATCCAGTGGCAGTCCATAGCTTATTTAGCTAAGAGAAGAAATAATCTGTTCGGCACGGACTTGTAGGGCCGAGATACACTGTATACACGAGCCACACATGCAGTGTGAGCTGTCAGCATTCTTTCATTAGATAAATGGTTTGATTTATTTAATTAATATTTATTAACTTAAATCAGTTAAGCATGTGTTTTAAGTGAATTTGTTATTTTGTTTTTCAACTATTTCTAAATGTTTACAAAATATCAGACATTTGAAAATGGTCAAAAGGCCTTCAAGCAAAACAAAGTCAGAATACCACCACAACTGTCCATGAGTACAGCCTTAGTTTCTGTCAACTCTGATCTACTTCTATTTGTGGACTGGTCCAGCTCACTGAACAACCACCTCAGCATTGCTCGCATTGAGTTGTGAGATATGGGGTTGCCAAGGTTACGTGTTAGCATGGGGTGACCAACGTATAGGGTCCATGCCACAAAGCATAAATTGGGTTTCAATCATGTAATGAAGGTGAAATAAAGATTGGAAAGAATTCCGTATGGATTAAGAGAAGAGACAAATCAAATTAAAAAATCTCTATCCTTAATTTCTGAAAAAATGCAATGACAAACTTAAAATAATTAATCTTTTAGAACTTGGGAATTTGGCAATTGTTATCACTAATGGCATTTGAAATTCTCACCAAATATTTTTCCTGGTGTATTTTTCTGGTATAATATTGTAAATATCCCAACTATTTAAATGAAGAACATCTATTTTGAAAGATTCTAATATACCACTCTTTGGAAGAGCAGATGATTTATGAATTTACGCATTTTACTGTGCATGCTTCTCAGAAGTTGTTGTGCAATTAACTCTGTAATAATATTGGGACCTCTTAGACTCGCCATTGAGTCTTTCTGTTTCTTCATGCTGGAAAATGAAGACATTGTACAACTCCCTGAAAGAAGAAGAAGAGGAATATGTTTAATATGCAAGAAGAAGAGCAAGAAACATAGGTGTGGCAGCCCGAAGAGTAAGCACTTGGCCTTGCCTTGCCTTGAAAGCAGCGGAGGGCCCAGAGCTGATCAGCCTCGCTATCCTTCTGCCCCGGACCGTCACCCACGCCCAAAGATCGGACCCCACATCCACGCGGCAATAACGCCGCCGCCATGTTCAAGAGATTCAAGGAGCCCTGCAGAGCACGCAGCATGACCCGAGCAACAGTTTAAAGACGCTAAGGGACAAATGCAGAGAAGTAAAAGTTAAGAAGCCAAGAAGTACAGATAATTTGCCGAAAATTCAAATGCAAAGAAGTAAATGCTAAGAAGTGAAGAAGTAAAAGTTAAGAAGCCAAGAGTTATTATGCAAGAAATTGAAAGAATTAAAATAGTTTGTATTGACCGTTTAGTATTGACTGTCTAAGTTTTATTTTGAAGGGGGAGTCCGCCTCCTAGATGGCGCAAGTCTACGAGACCAGGCAGAGAGTAAGTTTGGATAGAGACGTCTAGTCCAGGATAGATACCTGTGTAGCCGGGGATAGACCCCTGTGTAGCCATGGATAGGCCACCTGTAGCCAGACGCCCAGATGTGAGAAACCTAGACAGAGGAGCCAGTCTCCCAGAGATGAGAAACCTGGACAGATGCGAGCCAGTCTCCCAGAAGGGGCAATTCCCCAGAAGACACGATGCGCCGAGATGCAGCGAGAGGCAGGAGCCAGTCTCCCAGTCGCAGCAAAAGGCAACGAGACAGGCCCTTTGTTAGAGTTTCTAGAGTTTGAGGTTAAAGTGAAAAACAGCAGCACTCTTAATTGAGTCTAGTGTAAATCCTTATGTGGATATTAGGGGGAGATGTGATGTAATTAAAGTGAAGGGGGAGATGTGATGTAATTAAAGTGAAGGGGGAGATGTGATGTATATGCAATGTAATATGTAATGTAAATGCCAGTGCCCCTTGAGGCCAAAAGCAGAAGCTGGCAAATGTACCTGTGCCTCGTAACTGCGGTCAACCTGGAAGTTTCAGTTGAAAGCAGATTAAACTTTTCCTACAAGATGTCGGATGTGTATTCATTGTGCTAGTCACAACAAGGTTTTACAGAAGACATTACAGAAGATCACATCTAGTTGTCCAACTGGAGGCCTGGGACTAGCCCCTGGTTTCAGTGTTGAGCCCATTGCTAAATTTTTCATCTCCTGTGCATTCAGAAAGTATTCAGACCCCTTTCACTTTTTCCACATTTTGTTAGTTACAGCCTTATTTTAAAATGGATTCAATAATTTGTTTTTATCATCAATCTACACACAATATCACAGAATGAAGAAGTGAAAACAGGTGTTGAGATATTTTCACTCATGGGAGGGTCATGAACAAGAGGATGCAACTAGAAAATAAGGAGTAGGTCAGTTAAAACTGAGGCAAATAGAAATGTATTCTCTCAAAGGACAATGAATGTAATATTGCCCTGAATTATCTGCCCCCGGGGGTGGTTGAGGCCAGGTTGTTAAGTATATTTAAGGTATTTAAGATAGAAATAGAAAATAGTTTAAAAATTGGGGAATTGAGCATTATGGGAACTAGCACAGAAGAAGAGTTGAGACCAGCACAGATCAGGCATGATTACAGTGAATGGTGGGGAAAACTTGAGGACCCTGAACCATTTTTTTTTTTTTTTTTGCCTTGTGGTGTTGCATAATGGCAGGACTGGGTAAGAGCAGTAGAATTTCATGGTTCATTGCAGAATTAAAGGCTTTTACTATAATTTGGTTGTTTTAAGGCAATATACAAGCCATTGATTACTTTAAATTAATTTTCCTAGCTGCCTGGTGGGATTCAAAAGTATCTCCAGATTAGTATTATGGAACTCTGAAAACTGGTGGAACTCTAAATCATATCACACTTAACAAGCCTGTGCAGCATTTAAAGATTTTGTAATAATAGTTGTCATTCCTATAGTGATTATTTGCAGTTATGGATGAGCTGTTTCAAAGTTAGCATTTTTCTTTCTATATTTTATTTTTGCGGTTTTTATACGTTAAATTGTGGGGGGTGAGATTATCCTCTTGATTTCCCTGATTTCAATTTGTTTCTGATTTGACAAATGCCTTGCTTTTCTCTTGGTATTTCTTGTTTAGAGATAGAGTTAAAAAACAGGTCCTTCAGCCCACCGAGTCCACACTGAGCAGGGATCCCCACACTCTAACACTTTCCTACACACACTAGAAACAATTTACAATTATACCATGCCGTTAGCCTCCAAACCTGTACATCTTTGCAATGTGAAAGGAAACTGGAGATTCTGGCGAAAACCCACGCAGATCACGGTGAGAACGTACAAATTCTGTACAGACAGCACCTGTAGTTAGGATCGAACTCATGTGTCTGGCGTTGTAAGGCAACAATTCTACCTATGCGCCACCGTGCTGCAAAAATTGTCCATGCAAAAATTCAATCAAATTCTGACTTCTAAAGGTCAGTGACGAGAAGCTTGGACATTTTGGTTGTTCCATAGAAAATCATCTTACATTGGAAAGAAAAGTTGAAACTGATCAATGAAATGCATAGGAAGGAACTGCAGATGCTGGTTTACACCAAAGTAGAAATAAAATGCTGGAGTATCTCAGTGGGACAGGCAGCATCTCTGTAGGAATGGGTGACATTTCAGGTCGAGACCCTTCTTCAGACGGTCAGGGAAGAGGGAGACTAGAGATATGGAAGGCTAAGGTGCGAAAACGACAGATCAAAGCAGACGATGATCGAAATGAAGAATGGTTAATTCTACATGAACCAGGTGACAACGCTGCATACAATCGATAAAATTAATCAGGACTGAAACTAGCCAGAGAACTAGGGTGGGGAAGGGGGACAGCAAGGATTACTTGAAGATAGAGAAATCAATATTCATACACTGAAATGCACTGTGCTGCTGACACCTCAGCATTATGACTCAGTGAATGTGTGTGTGTGTATATATTTGCAAAAGTTAACTGCAACAACTGTCCTATGATCAGTCCTATAAATTTGCAAACATTTTGGGGAAGTGAAGGAAAGGACCAAACTGAGGGCAGTCAGGCCCAATATGAAAAGCTGCTTATTTACAGATTATTATTATTATGATTCCACATGTTTTTGTTTCTGATCTGGTGGTAAAAGTTTTCATTTATATCATTAAAGGTTTAGATTGGAAAGAAAATCCTAGTTTGTTGGGGTATATAATTGAAATTATATTTCTATGGAAATTAGATATTCATGAAATAGTAAACAAGAAAGAATGAGTTTTAGTATGTGGTCTCAAATCATTCCATTGACGAATTAACCCGTGTCAACATAATGTAGCTAGAATATGAAAAAACAAGCTTATAATGTGTTGATATATTTTGTTACAGGAGAAACAGCAAATGAAAGGGAAGTGCTTCAAGGTTGTGAGCCAGGAAACCAAGCAACAAGCACACGCTGTCAGACAATTCAGGTACACAATATACAGGAATGATTGCCCTTGGGTAATTATGTTTCAGTAGGTGAATGGGCATAATTAAAATTGCTTTACCTAATTTGGGATTATAAACAGTAAACGCTTTGATGTACCCGTATTTCCATGCTCCTGTATTTGAACACCCATAGTGCATTGACTATAGATATTTAATGTTAATGTCATACACTATCTGCAAAGTAAAACTGAAAGGTGGATCATAAAGATTTGCTTTCATTTATTGCACTGAAGTATACTAATGTATACTACTATGTATCAGCAAACTTGCTTTCAAGACTTCTAAAGGGCCTGTCCCACTGCGCCGACCTAACTGGCGAGTTTAGAAGAGTTTAGGGGAGTTTAAAAACGTGCCATGTTGAAGATCTCCTTCGACTATGTAGAAGACATCCTTCGACCTCTTTCGACTGTGTTGAAGACTAGCTTCTGGAAAATTGGACACCGAATAGTGGAGAGTGAAGACGACCTCCTTTTGACTATGTTGAAGACTATCTACGACCACCTTCGACTACCGTCGATTACCTACGAATAACATGCTGACCTACTATGACCTACTTCGACTAAACCTACGAGTAAAAAAAATATAGATTTTTATTTTTCCATGGTGACCTTTCTTTACTCGCGGGCATTTTTCAGCCCTGCCAGCAGCTGTGTCAGTTTTTCCTACTTTTTTTTTTGTTTTTTTTTGTGTGTTTAAATGTGTGTTTTTGATGTTTCTCAGTGTGTCTTGTGTGGAGGGGTAAGGGGGAAATCGCTTTGGTTGCCTCCTCCACGGAGAGGCGACTTTTCCCATGTCGCCTCCCCCGTGGCCTAACAGCAAGGATCGATGCGGCCTTTCCCAGAGAAGCGGCCGGGGCTTCAGCGGCGGGTGCAGCGTGGACTCTCAGCGTGGTGCGGGCGAGCCCCCGCTGAGGCTCGCCGGTGGGGAGTGCTCCGTTTACTGGCCTCTGGCAGCCTGAAGCCGTGGTCTGTGGAGCTCCAGCTGGCACGGCGTCCGCAGCCTCTTTCGGCGTCCGCAGCCTCGGGAGAAGAAGTGCTCCGACGGCCGGCCCGCGGCCTACTTCTACCGCGGGTGCGGCGGGGACTTACCATCAGGAGCGGGGTCCCTCGCCGGGGATCCCTGGAGGGGAGCTTCGACCACCGGCCCTGCGGTCTGCGGTGCTTCTGGCTGCGGGAACTTTAAATCTTCGACCGTGGGCCTGCGGCTGACACCAACCTGAAGCCGCAGTCTCAGGTAGGGAAGCACCGATTCAGGACATACCTGGACTTTTTACCTTGTCTGCACATCTGGACGCCCGCAGCGGCGGCTGCGGAGGATTGAGGTCCCGACTACGGGGGAAAATGGAGGAAGTCTGGCCAAATTTTGTGCCTTCCACCACAGTGATGAATGCTGTGGTGGATGTTTGTGTTAAGTTTTTATTGTGGTTTTGTTCTTTTTCATTGTACTGCTGGCAAATTAATTTCACTTGCACTTTATGTGCAAGTGACAAATAAAACTGATTGAATTGAATTGATTGAATTGTAATAATTTTATCTTTCATAAATTGTATCTCTTCCATAATACACATTTTTTTCCACATTGCATCTACACAGTCCTTATACCTGGATTCCTGCTTCCCACAAAAGGCACAAAATGCTGGAGTAATCAGGCAGCCTCTCTGGAGAAAAGGAATACAGTGTATTCAGAATGTGTTCAGACCCCTTCACTTTTTCCACATTTTGTTATGTTACAGCCTTATTTTAAAAATGGATTAAATACATTTTTTTTATCAACAATCTACACACAATACCCCGGAATGAAGAAGCAAAAACAGATGTTTAGAAATTTTTGTAAAGTAATTAAGAAATAACTGAAATATCACATTTACATAAGTATTCAGACCCTTTACTCAGTACTTTGTTGAGACACATTTGGCAGCGATTAGAGCCTCAAGTCTTCTTGGGGATGACGCTAGAAGCTTGACACACCTGTATTTGGGTAATTTCTCCCATTCTTCTCTGCAGATCCTCTCAAGGTCTGTCAGGTTGGATGGGGAGCGTTGATGTCTATTTACAGGCCCCTCCAGAGATGTTCTATCGTTCAAGTCCGGGCTCTGGCTGGGCCACTCAAGGACATTTACAGACCTGTCACAAAGCCACTCCTGCGGTGTCTTGGCTATGTGCTTAGGGTCGTTGTCCTGTTGGAAGGTGAACCTCTGCCCCAGACTGAGATCCAGAACGTTCTGGAGCAGGTTTTCATCAAGGATCGCTCTGTACTTTGCTTTGTTCATCTTTCCCTCAATCCTGACTAGTCTCCCAGTTTCTGCCGCTGAAAAACATCCGCACAGCATGATGCTGCCACCACCATGCTTCATCGTATTGGCCAGGTGATGAGCGTTGCCTGGTTTCCTCCAGAAGTGACGCTTGGCATTTAGGCCAAATAGTTCAACCATGGTTTCATCAGACCAGAGAATCTCGTTTCTTATGGTCTGAGAGTCCTTTAGGTGCCTTTTTGCAAACTCCAAACGGGCTGTCATGTGCCTTTTACTGAGGAGTGGCTTCCGTCTGGCCACTGTACCATAAAGGCCTGATTGGTGGAGTGCTGCAGATATATAAATGTCCTTCTGGAAGGTTCGCCCATCTCCACAAAGGAACTCTGGAGCTCTGTCAGAGTGACCATCGTGTTCTTGGTCACCTCCCTGACCAAGGCCCTATTCTCACGATTGCTCAGTTTGGCCGGGCGGCCAGCTCTATGAAGAGTACTGGTGGTTCCAAAGTTATTCCATTTAAGAATGACGGAGGCCACTGTCACCTTCGGGACCTGCAATGCTGCAGAAATTGTTTTATAGGACCGAGATGAGAAATCATTTTTTACACAGAGAGTGGTGAATCTGTGGAATTCTCTGCCACAGAAGGTACTTGAGGCCAGTTCACTGGCTGAATTTACGAGGGGGTTAGATGTGGCACTTGTGGCTAAAGGGATCAGGGGTATGGAGAGAAGGCAGGTATGGGATATTGATTTGGATGATCAGCCATGATATTGAATGGCGGTGCAGGCTCGAAGGGCCGAATGGCCTACTCCTGCACCTATTTTCTATGTTACACTTTCCCAGATCTGTGACTCAATACAATCCGATCTCTGAGGTCTAAGGACAATTCCTTCATCTTCACATCTTGCTTTTTGCTGTCACATGCACTGTCAACTGTGGGGCCTTATATAGACAGGTGTGTGTCTTTCCAAATCATGTCCAATCAATTTAATTTACCACTGGTGGATTCCAATCAAGTTGGAGAAACATCTCAAGGATAATCAATGGAAACAGGATGAACCTAATTTTGAGTGTCATTGCAAAGGGTCTGAATACTTATGAAAATTTGGTATTCTTGGTCTCTTGGTCCTCCAAAATATTCCAAATGCAATTTAAACTGGAGGTGGTGAAGGGAGGGCTTAAGCCAGAAAAAAAATATGTATTTCAGTTTTTTTTATAATTACTTTGCAAAAATACTGGAGTAACTCAGCAGGACAGGCAGCATCTCTAGCGATAAGGAATGGGTGATATTTCAGGTCAAGACCCTTCTTCAGACTTAAGCATTTTGTGTCCACCATATTTAGAGTACTGATCTTATTTAGTGGCAGAGCATGCTGAAGGGCCTACTGCCATTTCTTGCGGTCTTGCATCTTTCACATTACATTGATAATCCAAATCCACAAGCTTTGGGAGATGACCTGTATTTGCACAGTTATTGTAGAAAGAAATTGCTTTGCCAAGTTCATTGAAAATGGCTTGGCTTGAATTTTTAAGATAATAATATCCTCATTCTGGGTTTTAGAAACAATGTCCAGGGCCCTGGAATTTAGTGTGCAGATTAGGGGACCGGTTAATTGTAGAGACTTGTTTTCCGTGAAGAAGGCTAAAGAGGAAATTCAGTAAGGGGTTTAAAATCATGTACTGTTTTTATAAGAAGAAATTGTTAAGATAAACCTGTCTACAGATCGAAGGGGGGTACATAAGGGGCACAGATTTAAGATAATTGGCAAACGCAGCTGAGGTTATATGCATGAATAACTTTATTCCATAGCAATTTATGATCAGGTGTCTACTGACTAAAAGTATGACAAATACAGATTTTCAACATTCAATGTAATTACTTTAATGGAAGGAGTGCAGATGGCTTTGTAAAAAAATGTAAGCATGATAGTTAATATCACGTGCAGACATGTTAAGCTGAATGGCTTACTTATGTGATGAATGATTCTACAGCTATTAATTGCACGTTTTAGATTTGGGGAATTGTTTCCCAATACCTTAACTTTAGCAGAAGATTTCAACTTCCTCAATAGAGCTTATCAAACTGATTTTTAATCAATTAATAATAGCAGAAACATCTGTAGTGCGTATAGGATTGGAGGATAAAACAAAGAACTTTTAGTGATGAGTGAAAGTTCATTAATAACTGATTGTTATCATAGAAACATAGAAAATAGGTGCAGGAGTAGGCCATTCGGTCTAACAATTATTTTGAAACTATTTGACTTGCATTTCCCCTATTTATATTTGCGAGCATTACTTTGTCGACACTTGTAGCATCATGACAGAGTTGAATTATGATGAATTTGATAAGGAAGTGATTATATTAGGAAATGTTTAAGTCAACAGCAGCTCTTAGATTGGCCAACTTTAAGGTGATTTAAATGCTCCCAGGACACTGTCCCCCACTAATGTGGAGCATATGAATTGGCATGAGAATTGTGGCAATGGTGGGAGATACCATATTTGGGGAAAGAGGGAGCTCAGTGCTCTGATACTGTCATCTGGACTTTTCTTTCCAACTTCCAAATTTTGGAGATAGAGAGAGAGATAGGGCCACTTATTAAAGCCTATTTAATAGCTCATTTGTTCTAATATTTCTTTATTTGGTTTTAACACAAATGGTATGTTGAATTAATAATCCAAACTCAGTTATTCCTTCTGATATTTCTGCTTCTATTGTCATTTAAAAAAAAAGTAATATGCTGTGATAACAATCTTGGAAAATATATCGTCATAATAATATCTTGAACAATGTTTATATTTACTGTTATTTTCAGACATTTACATTGGTTACAATAGAACATGCATGATTTAAATGTCGCGAAGTGTGCACTTTTGTCTATGAATTTAGAGGAAAAGATTACAGAACATAAACTGTCATTCACAGAGGCTTTTACTCTGTTGTCTAAATTAGAAATTAGTTTTGCAAGGACTTATTTGTGAATTCCCACTGGGTTTAAAGAATAAAATAAAAAAATGATTGCTCTATAAGATAGATCGCAGGCAAATAACAAAAGCTTCGAATTGTAACACAGCATTTTCCTTCCCATTTTTAAGAGATAACCAACAAGCTATCTTCAATTGTAACCTAATTGGTGCTGATGGTAAAATATTAATTTTTCTTAATTAATCTTCAAACCTTGAACTACTGGACGTTTTGTATACAACCATTAATTGTAAACCTGTAATTTGCTCCAGGTATAGCAAACATTAGATGAATTAAAAAACGGTAAATGTTTATTTTAATTTTTTTAACAGACATAGAAGTTGCATTCTAAAGGTTTAGTAGTATTTTCTATCCGTCATGACACCACTTATGGCCCCAGAAATTGATTTGTTTGTATTTAACTGTAATTGCTAATCTACGAGATAAATGCAGAATATTAAGAATGATTCCATTATTTGTAATTTGATTGCAAATTGTAATAATTCTATTTGGTTTCAAGTATGTGGCATTTAATATGTGGCATTTAATATGAGTTTTTTTTCTTTACAACTACATTGAGAGTCCTGCTATCAGAGATTTCATGAATAATCTGGCAGCTGGCTACAAAGCTTTTGGACACTTTTTTTCTAAAAGTAGTCCATTCATATTTGGGAACATTTGTCAGAGTCCTTTCTGGCAGTAAAAGTTCCCATAATAAAGAGAATGTCTAGTTTGTACTGTCTGAAACTAATGCAAAATCTTGTTACAATACATGGCAAATAGAGCAGAAAAGCTTTTGCAAAATTAAATGTGGATTTCTATACAAAATAGGGGTTTCTCATATGAACTGGCTTGCCCGGATGCATTAACTAATGAAAGGTGTAATTAAGGTGATTTAAATGCGTTAAGTTGATTTACGTGTTTCTGGACAACACAAACCTGAAAACATTTGTCCATTATGATCATGGAATAGATGAAGAAAATACCACCCACTAAAATCGCCTACATTCCTGGACGTTCTAGTTGACAAACTACTTTCTTCTTGAATATATTGAATGAGTTGGCTTAAACGCCTTCTACAATAGAGTTCCACAGTCTTTTACACAGAGGGTGGTGGATGTATGGAATGAGCTACCAGTAGAAGTAGTTAAGGTAGGTGTTATAACAATATTTGTAAGATATTTGGACAAGTACATGGATAGGAAAGGTTTAAAGGGATATAGGTAAATCGTGAGCAGGTGGGACTAGAGTAAATGGGGCATCTTGATTGGTATGGACAAGTTGGGCCGAAGCGCCTGTTTCCATGCTGTATGACTACGACTCTAAACCAGATCAGTTAGAATGATTTCTACCGTACACCTGCAGAAGTTAAAGGAGTATTCGGCGACATACCAAACCTCCTCAATCTTCTGAGGAAGAAGAGGCAATGATGGGCTTTTTATGTGATTGCATCAATGTACTAGGTCCAGGACAGATTTACAGATATATATGCACACACATGAACTTGAAGCTGTTGACACTTTCCACCACCATCCTGTCAATGAATATCCACGAGGACCTTAATAGTGCTCAAACTGATCGTCCGTGGTCAGGATATTGTATAAGCCATATCATATAATGACCACCGAAGAGCTGACTCCAGTTGACTTATTAACTTTTGCAGTATTAAATGCAATGTTCATTGTAACCAACTGAATGTGCTATGTTATACCAAGCAGATATTTGTCCATCCGAACCTTGCTTTAAATGAAAACATGTTTGACTGAAAATGTAGGTAATTTAAAGTGCTTACATGCAATCAGAAGCCAGGACAAAAGGAAAATAAATCACAGGTTTAAGAGACAATTTATATCGGGCAACATGGTGGCACAGCTAGTAGTGCCAGGGTCCGAAGTCCACGTGGGGTTTGCATGTTCTCCCTGTAATTGTGTGAATTTCTTGCAGCATTGCAAAGTTGTTTGCGTTGGTACTTAATTGGTCGCTGAGAATATAGCACTAAATAATGTCCTGTGTTTTTGACAAAATGTTTGGTGAAGTAGGTCAAATTTCGTTAAATTATCTGGTTCAGAATGGTTGTTTCTTATCACAAGAATATCACTTGTCATTAGAATGGAATAGCAACAGCATAAATTTTGAATATATGCATTAGCTGAATGAATTGTTCAGAATGCATGCATTATGTTACTTTCAGCAATAAAATGGTGAATCAGTCTGTCAGGCAGAATGGATGCAAATACATTGTTACGCTTGAGCAAGTAGGTTTATTGGAGATATGAAAGACGATGAAATGAAGTGCTGGAAAGAGATTGAGAACCTTTCATCATAATGTCAGAACAACAACATAGGACCCCCTCCCCGGGTACCTTCCCCTGCAACTGCAGGAGATGCCACACCTGTCCCTTTACCTTCTTGACTCTGTCCAGGGACCCCGGCAGTCCTTTCAGCTATGGCAGAGGTTCACTTGTTGGAGCCGCTGTTCCAGGTATGGACTCTTACACATCGGCAAGACCTAGTGTAGACTGGGCGATTGTTTAGCTGAACACCTTTACTCAGTCTGCCTAGGCCTAGGTGATGTCTGGGTTGCCAAACACTTTAACTCCCCTTCCCGTTCGCTTAACGACCTTTCTGTCCTGGGCCTCCTCCATTGTCAGAGTGAGGCCAAACACAAATTGGAGGAACAGCACCTCATATTTTGCCCGGGCAGCTTACATACCAGCAGTACGACTTGATTTCTATAACTTCAAGTAACTCTCTCTCCGTTCCTCCCCTACCCTACTTATTGTACTAGTTTCACCTGTTGAGGTACACTGTCTGTCTGGATAACCTGTTATCACCTAGCCCACAGCCAATAATAAACCATTGTGGGCTCCACCTAACCTTGATCATCATTACTTTTTGTATCTCTTTCATTCATTTGTTCTATATCTCTCTATATCACCTTCTATTTCTCTAGTTTCCCTTTCCCCCTGACTCTGTTTGAACAAGGGTCTAAACCCGAAAGTTCACCTACTCCTTTTCTCCATAGATGCTGCCGCTGAGTTACTCTAGCGTTTTGCATCTAGCCTTGGACAAGAGTTGGCTGTTCACCTTAGGAAACAAGAGGTGAACATAACCCGGTCCTCATCAATGGAGATGGTTTAGAGAAGCTTGATCCCTTTAAGGGTGTAGGCATTCATATCACTGGCTAACTTACCCAGTCCCTTTACACTGATCAAGAAAGTTCATCAGAGTATTTACTTTCCTAGGCGCCTGAGAAGATTTGGCATACCCAAAAGGATTCTTTCGAACCTACAGATGCACTATAGAGAGGATTCTGTTTAGGATGTACCATAGCCTATTATAGCAAGTGCTCTGTTCTTGACCGCCTGAACCTGCAGAGAATGGTAAACACAGATCAGTCCATCAGGGCTTATAATTTCCTTCCACCCACATTATCTTCTTTGTACATTGCATCAGAACGGTGGGATGTATCGTCAAGCAAACCCTGCCTTTATTCCCTTTTCTCTCTTCTACCTTTTGGGAGAAGATACAGGATATTCCCCACTGCTTGCAGACTCCTGAAGCAATCCATTCCCAGAGGTGCTACCATGTACTCTTATTCTTAACCCTACCTCAGTCAATTATTCTGATATTGTACTTTGATGTTTTTTTGCTCGACTTCAGATTGCACTATACTTTAGCAGTCTGCTGTTTTGAACTTGTCGTTATATTTATCAGTGTTTGCAAGCTGTAATTCGTGAGCTTTATGTGAACAAGGAATTCCAATGCATCCTTGTGTGTAAATAAACTAACCTGATCAGATATAAATATGGGTAGCATTATTATGAATCTTGCAATTTTTTGAAAGTAGTTTTACAGCTACTGTCAAATAACTTGAGTTTATGAAAGATTTATTAATTTGATGGCATCTTTACATATTTTAGATTTTTTTTTTGCACATCTATTATTGGAACAATATGTTAAAGCTTATATGTATCCAGAGGCAGCTGAGACCTAGTGTGAGAGGAAGCATAGACCAGAAAAAATAATCAGGCTGGTACCAGTGCCTTGGAGAATTGAATGACTGGGGCTCCAGAGATGTTATGCGGACAAAGCATTTGGATGAGTCTGAGCGAAAAATGTTAAAATGTACAAGGTATCATCAAGGCAAAAGAGAAATGCAGTGATTTGGGTAAAGATAACTACATTTCATCTGGAATGGCTAAAATTTAACATTGAGATATGTGATATATAAAGGACCCAAGCAAAAAAGTTGGTGGTCAAAGATAAAAGCTCTTTTTCTCAATGTCTTAAAGTGTTTATAATAAGTTCTATTTAATTGGTAGCACAATTTAATTTGACTTAAATGGCATTATGGAGATGTGTACGGGGTCTAAAATTAGGAATTAAATACTTTGAGGTAGAATAGAAACTCAAGTACATTGATTGGGTTTACGGAATCCTGATAGGGTGACTTTAGTAATGAATTGTGTTCAGGCGATCAGGATGTATGATTAGTTAGAGCAGAACATAAGATTAGGATTAGTGGGACAGGGGCATAGGAATTGCATTGTTCTATCTGGGGCATATGTCAATAAAACACACTTGACCAGTGGAACAGGAATCAATGATGGTTCACTATTGTCATCAATATTAACCATTTGGATCAGAGTAGAGTTCGCATGGTTTGTAAGTTTGTGGAGGACACAAAAATTGGCGGGGAAGAAAATTATCCAAGATTCCAACAGGACTACAAAAGTTGGACAAAAATTACTGTTCAAACAAATGTGAATTAATACATTTTGGCAAGTTAAACCAGGGCAGGACTTGCACAATTAATTGGTTGGCCCTGGGGATCATAGTAGAACAGAAGGGACAGAAGATACGTAGCTTCATGAAAGTGGCAATACAGAAAGACAGGGTGGTGAAGAAGGTATTTGGCACAATTACCTTCAACAGTCAGACCATAGCATACGAGTTTAGATGGAATGTAAGAGCTATACAAGATGTTGCTGAGAAGGCATTTGGAGTATAGTGTGCAGTTCTAGTCATCTAGCTATTGAAAGTGGATGTCATTAAGCTAGAAATGGTGTGGAAAACATTCACAATAATATTTTCCAGAACTGGAGAGCACAATTTATTTTCGAGCTTTTACTTGTACTAATGATTTTGAAATTCATCCCTCATTAACCATTTGTTTCCGTGCTATATCGAGAATTAGACTAAGTGGTACCTGTTGGGTCCCTGTCACACAGGAGGCTTGGTCCCCCAATGCAATATTCCGCCACTCACCCATAGCCCCTAACTGCACAGGGGCACCTCAGTTCCCCTCATCCCCAGCACCCCCTCTTCATCCTCCCTCTTCTTTCTCCTCTCCTCCTCCCCGCCCCAACCTCTCCCTCTCCCTCTCCTTTCCCCCTGCCTTCAATCATTCCCCCCCCTCACTCCATAACACTTCTCCCCTCCTATCCCTCTATCCCCCACTCCTCACCTCCCCTATGGGGATCATGACAGAAGCCTCCTCTTGGCGATCCCTGGAAGCGACAACGCGATGCACTCTGTGACACATCGGGCAACAATTCTGTCAACATGTTGGACGACGACAGAAGCCAATAGCGAGCTACATCGTCTGACACACGTGAACAACCCTCCCCTATCCGTCCTCACCTCCTCCACTGCCCTCCTCTCCCTTTATTCCCCCCCACCTCTACTCCCCATCCTCTCCCTCTATTCCCCCTCCTACCATACTATACCCTCCCCCAATCCCTCCCTCACCTCTCCTTTCCCCCATCCTCAGTCACTCCCTCCCTCCATAACTCCTCTCCCCTCTTCTTCCTTTATCCCCTCTGCTTCCGCACTCTTCCTCCCCAGGATCTCGAGGTTGCAGCTCCTCTCTCTTCTTGCGTGCCCTGGAGGAGCATCAGCTCCTTTGCCAACAGGGACAATTTCTCTCTATCCAGTGAGTCTATATACTAAATGATTTTTAGATTCATTCCCTCTCTTGCTTATCTGTTATAGGGAAACCTGCTTCAGTTTTGCCAGTCTACCCTCAGAACTAAAGTCACCTCTCCGGAATCATTAAAGTAACACTCTTTTACACCTTTTTTCAGGTTATATCATAGCTAACCTTTGTTAACACACTTTGTTGCAATATTTGAGCATAGATTAGTCGTAACTTTCTAAATTTTGTACTGTGTCTCTGTTCATAAAGCCAAAGATTTTGAATTATATTTTCATCCATAATGTATATGTACATACAGGTACTCTCCTGTTACAAACGTCTGATTTATGTGCACTCCATATAAATGAACGAGCATTTGGTCTACCGGGATGGATGAGATAGCTTTCCTGCTGGCGAGGGGCTAGACATCTTTTACAAAGAGGGAATGGGGCAATTCTGCATGTCTTCTCTATACAATCTCCCACCTGGTTGCTCCTCCCATGACTGCTCACTCTCCCCCCACGTATTTCTATGATACTCTCCCACACTGGCTACTAATTTCCAATTTATGGACAGTTTGGATTATGATCAATTGTCTGGAATGGAACCCAATTGTAATCTGGGGACCTCCTGTACAGATATCTCCATTTCCATTTCATAATTGTATCCTTCAATTTATTTTGTCTCCTTGTTTTTGTTTTCCCTGTTGAAAACACTGAAATATTTTAAACAATTTTATCTTATGATTCTGAAAATAGTGGTGCTGAATTCAAAATTCTACGGAATTTTGACAATCTTCAGTTATATTTTATCCTCTGTGTAAATTACTGCAGTGGGCTATTGTGTAACTGGTGCACTGTCAGAAAATATAAAGGTATAGTTTGAATTTGTTTTCCAGCCATAAAACATTACTTAACAGGAGCACAGATTGTCTTTTAGTTGCAGGGGTCAGTGGAACTGCTCTGACGCCTTCTCAATTTTTAATTCATTAAAATTATGATTTAGGCCAATGAAGATGCAGATGAGTTCTTTGTACAGGTATTATAAAATTGATTACTCAAATTGCAGGTAAACTTTGGTGATACCTTTGGGTATTGTTAAATTTGGTTTATGGTATAATTTCGTTGGTAAACAATGTGCCATATCATAAATATAACTTTTTCCTTTTTGTAGGGCAAAACAACAAATTTATATCCTGTATATACAAGTGAAACATGTACTACTGAACAGATGGACCAAACATTCAAAGATTTTCCTTTAAGTGCGGAGCTCCTCAACGACGTGCCTTTCACACTAGCTCCTCATATTCTAGCAATTCACGCTAGTTTTCAGGACCTCCCTGCCAGCTTGCTATTGTCGAAGAATGAAAACTTGGCACGTTTCGGATATGATTTTACTCTTGAAAATTCTGTACTTAATTCCTAAAAAATGAATGTTGCTATTTTGCATGAAGTACAGTGTTGTTCTTCAAGATATTGAAGTAAAATGTAATTGATGGATTCTTTATTTCTCTATTACTTTTCATGCGTTATGTTACTAGTATTGTACCTTTTTGTGTTCCATCTGGAAGTTTACCAATGTTTGCATAAAAAAATAATTCTTGACGAAATTTAATGGTTTGCATTTCATGTGAGACTAACATGGCTACTCATGGGAAGGATTGAGAAATTGCGTCGTAAACTCTCAAAGATTAGATTCCTGGGTTGGTGTTGGGGAAGGGGAAAAAGAAGTGACCCTGCTGGTATCATCTATACTGTCAGGATCATGCTTTTATGTGCTGACTATGCCTTTGTATATCAGAACAGAAATTCTAGTCTCTACCAGTAGGGTGCCTCAGAGACTTGAATCTTGCCTCCGAGAAAGGAGTCTATGCTAAAAATAAAAATGTCCTTTGCAAGGCTGCTTTCCTGACATGGATTTCCACCTCAAGTGCTTTGACATATAGAAAATTATGATTGCGTTGAGAGATGGGAAAGAGACCAGAATTAATAACTACATTGGTCACTGTCGTTTACTAGAATATAATTACATGCACGTGTATAATGCTCATGTATAATTATTTTGCAACTTTTCATTTGATTGAATCCTTTTTGATTTGTCTGTTTGAGTGTTGTACACACTTACAGCAGTTGTGATAGATGTTAATTTTCAGTTTTTGAAAGAATACAAATGCTTTTATTATGGTTGAATGATATAATCATATTGCACAGCAGTGGAGTAATAATAAAGTATATCTATTGAAATAAAACATTTCTGCTTTTTTACATGGTATTTATAATGTTATGTTCAACATCTGCCCTTGGAGAGTTCATTTAACTGGAGGGGGACCAACATTCTGGCAGGCAGGTTTGCTAGTGCTACACGGATGGGTTTAAACTAAATAGCGGGGGGGAGGGGTTGACAAATTGGAAGTATATGATGGGGTTAAAGTGAAAGAGAGTACAGGAAAAGTTACGAAAGACACCCAAATTAATGGTCTGGAAAGTTCAAGAGGGATAAGAGAGTAAGGTCAGGTGAAATAGGAACCAGTGTGAGGGGAGGTGAATATCAGATTAAGTATTACACATGAATACGCGAAGTATAAGATATAAAGTGGATGAGCTTGGGGCTCAGTTAGAGATTAGCAGGTATGATGTTGTGGGAATTACAGAGACATAGCTGCAAGAGGGTCGGCTGGGAACTGAATATTCAGGGTTATACATCGTATAGAAAAGACAGACAGGTGGGCAGAGGGAGTGGGGTAGCTCTGATGGTAAGGAAAGAAATTCAGTCCTTTGCGAGGGTGACATAGAATCAGAAGATGTAGAGTCATTGTGGATAGAACTGAGAAATTGTAAGGGCAAAAATACCCAAATGGGAGCTATCTGCGGGCCCCCAAACATTAGCCTGGATATAGGGTGCAAGTTGAATCGGGAGTTAAAATTGGCATGTAACAAAGGTGATGCTACGGTGTTTATGGAAGAATTCAATATGTAAGAAGACTGGGAAAATCAGATTGGTACTGGACCCCATTAAAGGAGGTTTGTAGAGTGCCTCTGAGATGGAATCTTAGAACAGCTTGTACTGGAGCCAACCAGGGAGAAGGGAATTCTGGATTTAGTGTTGTGCAATAAATTGGATTTAATAAGGAAACTCAAGGTAAAGGAACCATTAGAAGGTAGTGATCATAATATGGTGTTTTAATCTGCAATTTGAGAGGGAGAGGGTAAAATCAGAAGTGTCAGTATTGCAGTTGAACAAAGGGGACTATGGAGCACGAGGGAGGAGCTGGCCAAAGTTGACTGGAAAGGGACCCTAGCAGGGATTACGATAGAACAGCAATGGCAGGAATTTCTGCGAATAATCCAGAAGATGCAGGATCATTTCATTCCAAAGAGGAGGAAAGATTCCAAGGGGAGTAAGAGGAAACTGTGGCTGACAAAGGAAGTTAAGGACAGTACAAAACTAAATGAGAAGACATTTAACATAGCAAAGATGAGCGGGAAGCCAGGGGATTGGGGAACTTTTAAAGAACAAAAAAGTTAACTAAAAAGGCAATATTGGGAGAAAAGATGAAGTGCAAAGGTAGGCTAGCAAAAAATATAGAGGAGAGTAAAAACTTCTTTAGGTATGTGAAAAGGAAAAGATTAGTCAAGACAAATGTGGGTCCCTTGAAGACGGGTGAATTGATCATGGGGAACATGGAAATGGCAGACGAGTTTAACAGATACTTTGGCTCTGCCTTCACTAAGGAAGACACAAACAATCTCCCAGATGTACCAGGGGACAGAGGATCTAGGGTGACGGAGGAACTGAAGGAAATTCACGTTAGTCAGGAAATGGTGTTGGGTGGACTGAAGGCTGATAAATCCACAGGGTCTGATGGTCTGCATCTCAGGGTACTCGGGAGGTGGCTCTAGAAATCGTGGACCAATTGGTGATCATTTTCCAATATTCTATAGATACTGTTTCAGTTCCTGTGGATTGGAGGGTAGCTAATGTTATCCTACTTTTTAAGAGGGGGGAGAGAGAAAGTAGGGAATTATAGACCAGTCAGCCTGATGTGGGAAAGATGCTGAAGTCAATTATTAAAGATGCATTTGGATAGCAGTAATAGGATCGGTCCAGTCAGCATTGATTTACTAAGGGGGAATCTTGTTTGACTAACCTTCTGGAATATTTTTGAGAATGTAACAAGTAAAATGGATAAGGGAAAGCCAGTGGATGTCGTGTATCTGGAGTTTCAAAAAGCCTTTGGTAAGGTCCCACACAGGAGATTAGTGGGTAAAATTAAAGCACATGGTTTTGGGGATAGGGTATAGACATGGAAAGAAAATTGGTTGGCAGACAGGAAACAAAGAGTAGGAATTAACGGGTCCCTTTCAGAATGGCAGGTAGTTTCCAGTGGGGTGCCGTAAGGTTCGGTGCTGGGACCGCAGCTATTTACACTATTAATGATTTAGATGAAGGAATTAAAAGTAACATTAGCAAATTTGCAGATGACACAAAGCTGGGTGGCAGTGTGAACTGTGAAGAGGATGCAAGATGACTTGGGTTGGTGAGTGGGCAGATGCATAGCAGATGCAGTATAATGTGGATAAATGTGATATTATCCACTTTGGTGGTAAGAACAAGGCAGATTATTATCTGAATGGTGTCAGATTAGGAAAAGGGGAAGAGCAACGTGTTCCGGCTGTCCTTGTACATCAGTCACTGAAAGTAAGCATGTAGGTTCAGCAGGCAGTGAAGAAAGCTAATGGCATGTTGGCCTTCATAATGAGAGGATTTGAGAATAGGAGCAGAGGTCCTTCGGCAATTGTACAGGGCCCTGGTGAGACCACACCTGGAGTATTATGTGCAGTATTGGTCTCCTAATTTGAGGAAGTGCAGCGTAGGTTCACCAGGTTCATTCCCGGGATGAATACTGTCATATGATGAAAGAATGAAACGACTGGGCTTGTATTCACTGGAATTTAAGATGAAAGGGGATCTTATAGAAATATAAAATTATTAAGGGATTGGACATGCTAGATGCAGGAAACATGTTCCCGATGTTGGGGAAGTCCTGAACCTGGGGCCACAGTTTAGGAATAAGAGGTAGGCCAATTAGAACTGAGATGAGGGAAAACATTTTTACTCAGAGAGTTGTGAATTTGTGGAATTCTCTGCCCCAGAAGGCAGTGGAGGCCGATTCACCGGATGCATTCAAAAGAAATTTAGATAGAGCTTTTAGACCTAGCGGAATCAAGGGATTATGGGGAGAAGGCAGGAACGGGGTACTGATTGGATGATCAGCCATGATCACATTGAATGGCGGTGCTGGCTCGAAGGACCAAATGGCCTACTCCTGCACCTATTTTCTATGTATATCTATTTTACTATACATACATTTAATGACATTCATTAAATGTATATGTGTAGTGGAATATAATCTTGTTTATGATGTACTGATGTTATTCAGCAGCAGTGATGCGCAGTAGTGGTCTGAATGTTGCTTGCTAACATTACAGAGTAGACTGGCACCTGGACATGCAATAAATTGCCAAACTCTTACGCCACCAGGAAAATGCATTTTAACGTAAATAGGGTAACATTTTTTTATACTTTCCGTTAAACATTCACTTCAAATCGAAGATTATCCATTTTGAGTATGAACCAATTTATGACACTGATGTTGAGAGTGCTAAATGATCCCTTTGGTATTGAAAATAATCCTAAATCGTATACCTTTTAAATGGACACAGATTATCAGTAAATAAAACCTAGTCAATACACTGACTTTGTTCTGCTCATTTAAATTTCTGCAAATGGATTGGATTTGAGGTATGTATTAGTAGCTAAGAAAAAGCTATTGTAGTAGACATGGATAATTTTGCTTACCACTTTCGCTCAGTCCGCCTGGACCTACCTGTTCTCCCAGTTGCCAAACACTTTAACGACCCTTCCTATTCCCACACTGACCTTTGTTCTTGGCCTCCTCCATTGTCAGAGTGAGGCCAAATGCAAATTGGAGGGACAGCATCTCATATGCTGTTCCTCCAATTGATATGAGATGATATGAGCATCTCATATCTACTTGGGCAGCTTGCAACCCAGTGGCATGAATTTGATTTACTTAACCTCAAGTAACTCTTGCACCCCTCCCTCTCCCACTGAAGTCGTACCAGCTTCAAAGTCGTCCTGTTGAGTCTCATTGCCTGCAACTAATTCTCACCTAATAAACAGCTAACAATGGCCTGTTTTCTTTAGCATATTAACTTTTTTTGCATATCTTTCATTCATTCGTTCTATATTTCTATACATCACCATTTATATCTCTCGTTTCCCTTTCCCCTGACTCAATCTGAAGATGGGTCTCAACTTGAAACGTCACCTATTCCATTTCTCCAGGGATGGTATCTGACCCGCTGAGTTACTCCAGCTTTTTGTGTCTATCTTTACGTGCTGTACGATGTACATTGTACCCCTGGACACATTAATATGTGTCTCTCACTAGGCAGGAACATCTGACTATCATCCTTTTATTATCTGGCTCCACTCAATCTTTTCTGATCAGATACCGTAATCTGCAGCCCTTTGTTGTTTCCACACATCACTTCCCAGTCTCCATGGCTATCTCCATCCTCCCTCACCCAGCTCCTTCTGTCCACAACGCCTCCTCAAGTTGATCCAAGTATCACTTGCCAGCCCCTGTCTCTGTTCCCTTCCTCATCTCTTCCATTTACCATTTACATTCTTAGTTCTGATGCAGTATCTCGACCTGAAATGTCGAGTATCCCTGTGCCTCTATAGCTGCTGCTGACCTGCCAAGTTCCTTCAGCAGCTTGTTCTTTTGCTCCAGATTCCAGCATCTGCAGTCTCGTGTCAACATTCATGCTCTTCCTCCTGATCATTTCTATTGATTGGGTTAATTTCCTTTCTTCCGATTAGAAAACCTATACAGTTATAAATATTTCTTTTTAATCTAGTTTATTTTTATGACTTAAGTCTTTTTGGTTAATGCTACTTTTAATTAAAAAAAAAAAAACAGGCATTCCTATTACTAACTGCACTGGGATGAAAAATATCATTTTAGCACAGAGAAAATACAAACACGAAGTAGGAGCAGAATACGCTACTGGACCCTGCAAACCTACTAATATGATTGTATCCTTGTTGTTGAGTACCTCCATGAATCTTTCACCACTTTGTTCCTCATTCATTTATCGAACTCTGGTTTAAAAACTCAAAGATTCTGCTTCTTCCGAAAGACTTACAACCCTTGGAGAAAAAGAAAATTACCTCATCTGTCTTAAATGGGGGACACCTTAAAGCAGTGATCTCTAGTTCTAAATTCTTCCACAGAAGGGAACATCTTTCCACGTCCACCAGGTGCCAGTTTCTTGTACTTTCAATCAATTTCTTTCTCACATCAAAGGGAGCTTTCAATAGGATTTGTCATTATTTGGAGATGGACTATAAAGTGTAAAGGTTGATTATTTGAAGAATGTATGTGTGGGGTGAATACCTACTCAGAGATCTGACATTCAGCAATACCTGGCACAGAGTTGGAACCATGACTCAGTACCATTCTTGCCATGACTCGCAACCGATCAAACCTCACACTATAAATTTCCAACTTCATATTAAAGACATGCTTTAAAACAAAAAAAAGAAAATTGGTTTGCTTAAATGCACAGATAAGACTTCCCCTGAAAAATATTATTTCTTAAAACTGTTACAGGCAAAGGATGATAACCAGCATTAACCCGATAAATTATAGTAGAATATCTATGGAACCAAACAAGAGCCCGGACACCAGGTAAAGAGACAGACCTATGCACAATTAAGCTTTTCTTGGTAATCAGTCGTCTAGATAGCATTTAAGAAGCACTTGCTAAACAAAAATTATCTAAACAAAATATAAGCACGGATTCAGCAGAATGTTACCTGGACTTGCAGGCTTGAGTTATAGGGATGGGCTGAGATTTTGTTCCCTTTGGAGCGTAGAAGGTTAAGGGGTGATCTTACTGAAGTATACAAAATCATGAATTGCACAGATTAAGTGAGTGCTCTCAATCTTTTCCCTAAGGTAAAGGATTGTAAAACTAGAGGGCATAGAATAAGGTAAGTAGGGAAGAGATTTAAGAAATACCTCAGAAGCAACATTTTCCCGCAGTAGTAATATTAATCTGAAATGAGCTGCCAGCAGAATCTTTAAAAGCGGACACAATTCCACCTTTCAAAAGACATTTGGACAGATATATAAAACGTGAAGGGTTTGGAGGAATATGTGCCAAATGCAGGCAAATGGGTCGAGCCAAGAATATCAACATTTCAGTGTGGATAAGTTGGGCTGTTTCGACATTGGAAAGCTCTGACCAAATAGATTATGGTTAATACCTTCACAAATTCCAGAAATATGAGGGGGCAATTCAGTGACAATGTCTCCATGCTGAAGTAACACAGTGGGTCAGTCTGAAGGAATGTCCCAACCCGAAATGTCGCCTATCCATTCCATCATCAGATGCTGCCTGACTCGCCGAGATATTCCAAACATTGTTTTGTTCAAGATTCCAACATCTGCAGTTCCTTGAATCTCCATGCACTTTATTAATGTGCTTCATTTAAATATTCAATTTACAGTGAACTGAATTAAGAGACGTGTTTAACTGTGTTTCGCTTTCCACATACATGGCCTGTCCTACTGAGTGTGCCAAGCATTTTGTTTTTATTTCAAATTTCCAGAATCTGCAGTTCTTTTGGTTTTCAATAGACGGAAGGAATATCTCACAGCAAGATTATAAGCCTGAGGCTTTGACAACAAAGATAAGTTGGAAATAATAGAACCAGGAAGACAGGTATGTTAATCCTGGACTGTAATAACTTTTACACGGTGCCCATCAGAGGAACAGCTTAGTTAGGCAGATATAGAATCATTTTGAGTGGTAATTGTCCCTTTGCCTCCTCTGGGCTACAGGCTGACCTATTTTGATGATCAAAGATCTCTTCAGGAGCAATTAGAATTTTAGAAAGTGCTTGATAGTTTTTTTTTGTGGTTTCAAAAAGAAAAATGCTGAGAGAAGGAAATGTTAGCAAATTAACTGGACGGAGTGTGTTTCTTGTGATTTATTCCTGTTCATTCTGTTATATTGACAAATAATTGTACAGGTGACCCTTGTGTTACACGGAAGGTGCATTCCTGGAAAACAGGATGTTCTGTACTGCAGAGCCACGTCACCTATTTATTATTTCCACATAAATTACACAGGAGCAAATCTTATTCTGTATCTCAAATTTTTGGATAGTAATTTGTGAATTTAGCAAGGGCAGATTTCCATAACCGAAATGACAGTAATGCCAGGGTTGCCTGCAAGTAAGAATTCAGTCACAATTTGAATGAGTCTTCCCTAAAGATCTATGGATGGTAACTCAAGAGACTGCAGCAGCTGGAATCTAGAAGAATGGTCTTGACCAGAAATGTCATCTGTCCATTCCTTCTACAGATGCTGTCTGATCTGCTGAGTTTCTCAACTCGTTTTTTTTTTCCCTAAAAATATACTTTTGAGGTTTAGTTGCCTAAATTAAATTAGCAATACAAACATAAAAGCTTGTTGTGCCAATATCCAGATTCTAAGATTTGCCTATGCGGAGAACGGTGTACAGATGGTGCCACAACATATGGCTACAATGACAGAATAGTTTTGGTATGTTAAACGACCTGTTAAATGCAAATCCATTGATGTATATTTAATCAGAAATAGATTTGATCTGCATAGCTGTTTGATTATTCAGTCTGATGAAGGGTCCCAAACAGATATGCCATCTGTCTATTTCCCTTCACAGATGCTGCCTGACCCGCTGAGTTCCTCCCGCAGTTTGTTTATAGATGTTTTGTTCAGGCTGATTGCATGTGATTTAAATTGATGGTGTTTAATGATGAAACTATTCTTTCAATGACTTGTTTTGTTTGTGCAAATACCATTTTGATACTTTTGATCCCAATAAATGAAATTCCATAAGATAGCACAGTGGTCCTAGTGGCAAAAGGTTCCATCATTATGTTTCTACAGATTCACAGCGCCATATTTTGGCAACTTCTATTTTGAGATCTTATCTCAATGCAACCGTCCTTCAGTAGATATAAAAATAATATATTACATGTGCTATGGCATAGTTCTATTAGAAGTATCTCTTAGGCCATATGGAAATTCCTAAGCAGCACACACAGAAGTCTGTAAGTTCAATAGAATTTGTGAATTTTTTATAGTCTTAAGCAAGGAATTCATTATTATAGTAATACTGTGTTGTCATTATTAATCAAATTCAGTATTTTGCATCGTAAGTCAGATCTTGTACATTTCTGATAGCAGTATTGATTATACTGTTTTGCAAAACCCGAGAATAGAGTTTCCAGAAAGTTAAATACTGCAACTTGGTTTCAGTTCAACTACAGGCGTTGTCCCATATATTATATTTCAGTATCTGAGAACTAAGACCCTACGGAAATGGTCCCTGACAAAACATTTAGGAGAGCAAAACAACAAAACCATGAAAAATTATCTCGGTAAACTCTACCACTATTTGGGTTACAGAAATTTGCATTTAGGGAATTCACAATTCACTTCCCAAATATTTGAGATACGGTATAACATTTGCTCTCATGTATTTTGCAGAATTTTTTTTTTTAAACTCAATCTTGACATGTGCAGATGGCGCAGCTTGGATATTTTAATTTGTGGGATGCATGTGACAGTGGCAAACTAGAACTTACAACTAAATTATCTTTTATTGCATTTATCTTGTCCCTATGCTCTGAATATCCCCCCAGTCTGACATGTGATTTTTTGCACAAGATTGACATGGAGCCAGATTTGGATCATGGGATTTTTTTAATTCACATCCGAACAATAGGGTGTCACGGTGGCGCAGAGGTAGAGTTGCTGCTTTACAGCACCAGAGACAGGGTGGAAGATTGCAACCTTCACGTGGTTCGCCCTGTTTCGACTAATGCAATCAACTCGACGTGGACAAACGGAAGATCAAATAGAACAAGTTGTCCAACAACTTTAGGCTGTACACGCCACATGAAAAAAGAAGATGCACCAGAGACCAGAGTTTGATTCATGGAAGGAAGGGGTAGTACAACGGGATCTGGGGGTCCTGGAGGGAAAAGGGGAAGTACAACGGGATCTGGGGGTCCTTGTTCATCAGTCTGTGGCAATCAGAACTGTACACAATATGTTTCATATAAAATATTTCAAAAGCTTTACCGAAGCAACATTCATAATAAAAAAAGTGGATATCTGTGAAATAAATTTTCTGATTACTAGCACAGTAATATACATAAGTGGGTGAGTTATAATGAAAGCGGAACGAAAAAAGGCTTTTTGACAATTATTAACTGTACACATATACTTGACAATAATGAGAAGTCTCCCATTTCCCTTTTATCCCTCCTCTAGTCCCTGGTTGTTGTTGGAATTACTTAACTCGCATACAGTGATTGAGATCCAAAGACTTTTATTAGCAATACAGCATAGGTAACTTCATCTTAACACATAACTCTAGACTGGGGAAGAAAGGGAAAACAGGCTTTCTATTAAACCAGTGGGCGGAGCTACAGTATGACTCATAACATGAGTGGCACACAGAACCAGGGTCCACAGTTTAAGAATAAGGGGTAAGCCATTTAGAACAGAGATGATGATACCCTTGTTTTTACACAGAGTAGTGAGTCTGGAATTCTCTACCTCAGAGGACGGTGGAAGCCGGTTTTCTGGATACTTTCAAGAAAGAGCTAGATAGGGCTCAAGATAGCGGAGTCAGGGGATATGGGGAGAAGGCAGGAACGGGTTACTGATTGTGGCTGATTAGCCATGATCACAATGAATGGCAATGCTAGCTTGAAGGGCCGAATGGCCTACTACTACACCCATTGTCTATTGTCTATATGCTTTTCTGCCTTAATTTTTATGTTATTGTATGTTAAACTTTCAGTTATATATTTTCTCCTTTGGAATATAATGTCTGAATTTTAATTCCCACAGTGCCTCAATCCCAAATGAGACATAACTTTTCACTCCATCCCGATGAACGAAGAAATACAAAAAATTGCAGATGCTAGAGTCGTGCAGATGGAGAAACTCAGCAGGTCAGGTAACATCTGTGGAGGGAATCGCAGTCAGCGTTTCAAGTCACAACTCTTCTTTAAAACTGATTGGAGTAGGGAGGAGAAGCCAGAAAAGTGTGTTGGAAGTGGGATAAAACCTGGCAAGTGATATGTATATTGTCAGACTGAAGAAGCGTCTCAACCCGAAACATCACACATTCCTTCTCTCCAGAGATGCTATTGCCCTGCTGAGTTACTCTAGCTTTTTGTGTCTATCTTCAGTTTAAAACAGCATCTTCCTACACATGGAAACAATGGTGGACTGTCTGACCTGTCTTATTGGCTAGACTACATTCAAAAACTTTCTGTAATTTGTTGCCGTCTTGGACACTGCAGTTCTCAAACCAAGCTGTGGTGCAACCTGTTAGTAAGCTTTCTATGGTGCATCTGGAGAAGTTGGTAAGAGTTGATGGTGATATGCCAAACTTTCTTAGTCTTCTGAGGAAGTAGGCATTGATGTGCTTATTTTGGCCATAGCTTGAACTTGATTGGCCCAAGATAGATTGCTGGAAATATTTATGCCTAGATATTTGCAGCTTCTGACCGGTTCCACCGTCATCATTATCATTGATTGGGGCATGTGCTCCAATTGCTTCCTGAAATTAATAACTAGCTCCTTTGTCTTGCTGACTTTGTCTTGACATCATGTTACCAAGATCTCCATCTCCTTCCCGTACTACATCTCATCTTTGTTCAAGATTCGACCTACTACAGTGGCATCATCTGCATACCTGTAATGGAGTTAGAGAGAAATTAATTGCAGTTTGAACGTGTATAGGGATTATAGTAAAGGGCTGAGAAAGCATCCCTGTGGAGTACCAGTGTTGAGAATTATTGTGGAGGATGATTGTGGTCCATGGAATAGAGAGTCAAGGAACCAGTGGCAGACAGGAGGTGCTAACTCCTATAGTTTGGAGATGAGTTTGGATGAGTTAATCATGCTGAAGGCAAAGCTATAGTCAATAAATAGTAGTCTTTAGTGTCCTTGTCCAGAGATGACGAGGTAGATATGATAATAACGTTCAAGGGACTTTTAGATGGATGTGCATGAAATGGAGGGATATGGATTACGTGCAGGCAGATAAGAGATGGGCTTGGCATCTTGTTCACCACAGGCATCGTGGGCTGAATGGTCTGTTCCTGTGCTGTACTGTTCTATATTCTCATACTGACATTTCTGTCCTTGGCTACCTCCTTTGCCAGAGTGAAAGCCCAAACAAACTGGTTACAGGACCTCATATTGCTTGGGTTGCTTATCAACATTGAATTCTCCAATTTAAAGTAATATTTTTCCTCTCCGCACATTTCTCCCACCATCTACTACCCCTCACAGGCACCCTGTTCCCTTCCCTACACTTATCTCTCACCGAGTCTCCCATTTCCTTTTTACTCCCCATATTTCCCTCTTCCCCCTGTCTCCTTCGAATCATATCCCTCGCTCCAGCTTTACATTTAATTGCTCCTCTTCTGTCACTCTTTTGTTTTATTTTCATATCTAGCCATTGTCACTTCCCCCAGCTGCCTATCACCCCATTCACCTGTATCCACCTTTCTTTCACTTGCCAGGCTTTGTCCCACCCCCCACGTCTTTTCTATGTTTCCCTCCACTCCTCCAGTCAGTCTGAAGGGTCCCAAACCAGAAATTAGTCTGCCCTCCACATATGTCACCTAACCTGCTGAGTTGCTTCTCCTGGTGAAAAAGGACTGGGGTATCTGCATAATCCTTTTGTTTAAATTGGTAATGGTCATGTGTTTCTTTTAAGGCCTTGCTGCTGCAAAATTCTGCAATGCTCAACATCCAAGATGGTATTTACATTTTTAAAGGTCTAAAATTAAATCCTTCCTTAGAATATTCTACCTTTACAGGGAGTGTGCAGTAATTACCGACTTCTGGAAGCAAAGCAGTACACATTCTACGTGATACATTCATAGCGCCAAAGTAAAGATGGTCAAACGCTTCAAGTTCTTAGGAATAAGTATCACCAGCAATTTGTCCTGGACAAGCCACATCAAAGCTATGGCCAAGAAAGCACACCAATGCCTCTATTAACTTAGAAGGCTTAGGAAGTTCAGCAGGTTCCCAACAACCTTCACCAACTTCTACAGATGCGCTGTAGAAATCATCTAATCGGGATGCATCACTGCACGGTTTGGGAACAGCTTCATCCAAGACCACAAGAAATTACAGAGTTATGGATGTAGCCCAGACCATCAGGCAAATCTACCTTCCCTCCAAGAACTCCATCTGCACTTAATGCTGCCTCGGCAAGGCCACCAGCCTAATAAAGGACTAATCTCACGCTGGACACTCCCTCTTCCCTCCTCTCCCATCAGGTAAGAGGTACAGAATGTGAAAACAGATACCTCCAGATGAAGTAGGGTTTTGGCCTGAAACGTTGCCTATTTCCTTCGCTCCATAGATGCTGCTGCACCCGCCGAGTTTCTCCAGCATTTTTGTCTACCTCCAGATTCAGGGGCAGTTTCTTCCTAGCTGCTATCAGGCAATAGAAACGTCCTCTCACCAGCTAGAGTACAGGCCTGACCTCCCATCTATCTCATTGGAGACCTTTGAACTATCTTTAATTGCACTAAACATGATACCCTTTAAACCTGTATCTGTACACGGTGGATGGCTTGAATGTAATAATGTAGTCTTTTTGTTGACTAGATAGCATGCAACAAAAAAACTTTTCACTGTACCTTGGTACACATGACAATAATAAAAACTAAACTAAAATGGTTATCCTGTGAGGACTGCTTGGGAACACACTAGTCAGGATATTACCTGTCAGGTTGGGACATGGCTGCATGTGGAGTGGGGACAGAGAGGAGGTTGGAGAGTATATATTCAAGCTAGATTTCAAGTTGTATTTGTCAAATTGCACAACTACAATACTTTGGGAATCACATATTGCACAATGAAAACACAACTGCACAACAAATACAAGGGTTGGTATATTGGCAATGGCAAAATTCCTCCCCACAGTGATGTGCTGAAGTTGGTGCACCATCTCCAGAAAAGCGTACACAACGAGAAACAGTGGTAGTAGGCCTTGCGCCCCCTCGATCTTCTACCGCGACATTTGCTTGATCACCCCTCTCCCTATACCGTGATTCCTATAATATAACCATATAACAATTACAGCACGGAAACAGGCCATCTCGACCCTTCTAGTCCGTGCCGACTAGATATCCATAAATCGAGACTTCTGCTTGAAATTGACCTCCACGTCCCACTGGCAGATTGGACGGCCGACGTCATTCATCTATTCAATTGAAATTGGATTCTACTCCGGCCTTCAATTACAAATGAAGAAGTACACAGCATTAAATGTACAATTATGCTTGAGAAAAACCCGTTTACTTTTCCATTTGATCCTGTCCGATCTCACCCATTACAATTTTTATGAATATTACATTTTAAACTGGCTGGTTCTGAAATCCTAAATGTCAGCAAGCAGAGGATCTTGAGAAGGAGGCACGCTTCAATTATGCGCCTCGCCATTTTTGAGAAAGCATGGTCAACATCTGTTGCGGCTTCACTTTCGTGATTTGAAAAGGACTATCGCGATATCCTAAAAAAAATACAACTCAAGCGGAACAATAACACACAATTTCACAGCTAGGTCTATCGAGACGTATGCACAAATGCAAGGGCTCGTTCTCAGCTGGGTTAATAGCAACTGACAGGTCTACCGAAAAAGTTAACTTATTTCAACATCAACAGAGCAAAATTATAATGCAAGACAAACGGGTAAAAGATGCAAATATCCCTGCGATCAGCTGAAATACAACCAATGAGTAAAAAGAGCCCCAGCAGCAGACAAACCTTGGGCTGAAAGGACAGGTTGAGTTTAGATGCCAATCACGAGCTCACGCACTCCGGGCCCGGAGAACGCGGCCCGGGACGGGGCAGGCGATTGAATGAAGGAAGCGTCAGTCAAACGGCACCCCTTTGGAAAGCCCAGTAATGTTGTTCGAATAGCAAATGGCAGGGGAGGGTCTAGAGTTCCGGCCTCCTGGCTGGAGGACGAGGCTGACAATTATTGCAGGAAAGAGGCGAGGCAGCGTGCAAAGAGCTAATCGGGTGAGGAGAGCAGAACGTGGAGCAGCCCATCCTTTTTCGCCACGATAGGATAATGTCAATGTCAATCCTACCCAGCTCTGTTCTGTTGGAGAAGGATGGTGCGAGTCCAGGTTGTATCTGGGGTTCTAATTGGCGTGGACGCTGTCAGTCACTCCTCCCGGGCTGCGGCTGGCTTGTCGTTTCTTTGGAGCTAGGTTGAGGACAGCAACGCGAATGAGTGAGAAGTGGATAAACTGGAGTCACTTTAACAAGCAGCAGCCCGGAACGGGACCGATTCAAGCAATAGGGTGGTCAAACACTTCCTAAAACAACACCGTTCGGGGCAGCAAGCAACAGAAACAAATATTCTAGAGCATCCAGCGTACGCAGAGTGAAGATATTACGGCATTTAAAAAAAACAAGAATTTGTATAATCATTTTAGAGAACTATCCTGTATTAAAGGATCTCGCCATGTCGTCCTCACAACCAGCGTCTCAACGAGTGCGGCGCAATGGATCGCCTACTTCGAACCGCCTGCAGCCCATTAGGGCCACGGTGCCCTTCCAGCTGAGACAAGGCAATAACAGCCCGACCCGCTCCTCCTCCTCGTGTGCCGGCGGCGGCGGCAGCGGCAGCAACAATAACTCACCGGCGGCGGCCGCGGCGGCTTCTTCAGCATCAACAACCATCTCGACCTCAACAGCAGCCACATCCACAAGCTCCAACGGACAGAAACTTTCCCCAACGTCGTCGCCCACCTCTTCGCTTTGGGCTCCGTCTGCAGCTGTCGTCGCCGCCGACGGCCGCATGAGGCACAGACGGTCTCCTGACAGTAGGAGCTCACCTGAGAGAAGGAGCCCCAGCTCTCCTGTTTATAAAGGTACTGTGGAAAGCCAGATACACTGTCATACTATCTCAGTTAAATGAACGGATTAGAGCAATGTAATTATCTGAAATATTATTTTTCCTTCAAATCTGTTTACGGATATTGGTTTTGAGGGTTTTTTTCCTAGTATATTTTAGTACTTTAGTGGAGAAGAAACGCATTGAAAATATAAAAGGGTAATAGGAATATTCTTATAGTTAATTAGTAAAAGTAGACAAATAAATATCATGCAACCATTGCAAAGATGCATAAGAACATTCCAACTACTGCACTCGGCATTGTTTCAAACGTAAGAAATCGCAATTACGTGTGTTTTCTCCAAGAAGAGAGTAGAGGAAGATAGCTGCAGGGGTTGGCAGTGTTTATGTTGACACAGAAATTGATTTAAACGGGATTCCGCGTCTGTTTTCACAAACGGGGCATAATCCCAGAAGGATTTTTTTCCTGGGATATAGTCTACTACATTGTGTCAATTTTTCAGATTATCTATATCTGAAAGAAGAGTACATTGGGAATGGCGGTAAAGGATATTTATATCTTTTATTAACTCGCAAGGAAGATATAAAGTAAGCTTTGGTTATCTGCATGGTTTAAACAGAGGTGTAGGAAGCAATTTTGCAAGCATTTTCCACTTAGTAAAATACCATTCGCAGCATTTTCAAGGGTGTTGCGTTGCAATAACCCGAAGGGTAATTTGTAGTATGTTACCATTTCTCCAAATATTTTGTTGTTAATCCACATTTCAAATTCCATTTTCGCCCTCAAGTTCAGAAACGTTAATATGAAACAAAAGTCAAATTGAAGAAACACTGCACTACTGGGGAGGAACCAAATAGACTGCCTCAGATATTCTGTTTGCTTTTATTGCTGATAATTCTGATTGCTGTTTGCTAGTGTTATGGTCCTTGATTCCACTAAAGAAAGCTTTACACCAAAGAACAACATGATTAGATGATATTTTAAGAGGTTAAACAAAGACTATTTTATGTAAAATATGACGAGGCAATTATAAATGTTGAGATGTAAATCATTACTAGGAAGTACATGATAAGCATATACTTGTTAAATGTGTTACAAACGTAAATGGCTACTATACGACGTTTTTGTATGTAGGACGTGTAATAGGATAGTGTATTTAAAAATATATCCTCAATGGTTTTCTTCTTGTATCTAATTATTATGTGCGCAACCCATCCTGCAAGACTTGATTATTATCCCGTTTGATCGTATTTACTTTGACCGCCAGATTAAAATGTCACCTTTTCCCACTTACGTTTCTCGATTACGAGACAACTGCGGTAATGGACCCAACGTACAATTACTGAGATTTTGGCTTCGTATGTTACCTATTCCAACAAGATCACGCCTAGAAACTGGAGGGGGAGAGGGAGGGAGGGCTGTTGACGAAGAAAAACATGAATGAAATTAAAATTGTAGTTGTAACTCTACGTGGTTTCAGAATCCGTTCCAAATCCCATGTTAATAATTCAATCTTTCCCAATCTATTCACTTAAACCGAGGGATTGTTTGTAAACTATAATTTGAGAAGCAGTTTCTAATCCGATTTTAATAATTTACAACCTTTCCAATCTATTCACTTGAGATGGGGGGGGGGGATATTTTTTTAAGGAACGATAATGACATTCAGTGCTGGAGAAAGGGCTGCTTTATGCAGAGCTGCCGAATGCACTTGGCATTCAGACAGTAACACATGGACGAAGGGATTGTGGTATTTTAATTCATTCAGGGGCCGTAGCAAAGGGCAATACGGAGCCTCGGCAAAAGCATGGGTACATCCAAATTACATAAAATCCAAGTACTTGCAGAATTTATTCAGGAAAAAAGCAATTATGAATGACCTGCATTTTAATTAAAATATGTATCCCCCCCCCCCCCCACCCACCGTCTGTCAGATTAAGCGATTTAACACAAAATCGGTGTTATTCACATTTGCTGTTTACAAAATGTGTTTGTTGCCTGACGTGGCCATTGCATTAGTTGGTCCTGATCTCTCGATGCTTTTTTTCCAATGTGCAGAGAGGTCATGCATATAATTCCATAGCACCCCCTTCCCCCAAAAAAACCTCCCAAACACGTTGAGTTACAGTTGCATCAGATTTCTTCTACAATTTATTTGTGCTTATTAAGTGTTTATAAAAAACCCCAAAAAAAACAAGTGGGTGCATTTAAAGTAAAACACCTTTACACGGAGCGACGTGTGTACGATTGTCTTGTGGTCTTGTCGCTTCCCTGGGCTGCAAATCTTTTCATTGATGACAAGGTATTTTTTAACAAATGCAAATGTAAGATGTTATTTTCTCTCTCGAGCTCCAACTAGCTGTCATGCTTGGCGTCTGGACACGTTGATGTGAGTCCGGGAGTTGGGATGGTGGATGGGGCTCCTTATGTGTGAATTGGCGGCTATTAATCGGTGGGCTATTTTTCCAGAAAGCACTTTAACAATTGCAAATAACTTAGAACGAGTTGGACTAAAGGATTCGGGTATATTAGGTGGGGCATTTTGGCGGTATTAGCCCTCCCAGAGTTCTATGTATGTGAATTAAAGATAAAACAATCTGTTGTTAAACAGTAAACATGTTTAGGAAGATCAAATTTTAATCAGTTTAGGTTTGGAAAATCATGCCTTTCCAGAGAATGTCAGTAATCCCAAGGCATTCTTTAAAGGAACATTGTATTTCCCCCAGTAGCTCCATTCAATTTCTGGGGGACGGATGGGGTGTAATTCCAGATACTATTTCATCCGATAGGTCTCTGAGATTCTTTGTCTGGGATTGGATTAGAGGCTACGATTTTATAATCATGTTTGAAAGACTACTTAAAGTAAACACTTGTGAATCTGAATGTGTGTTTTAAAATATTTAAATCAACAGTGTTAAATCAAAATCTAGGTGGGCTTTTTTAGCAATTAAGTCAGATTTTTTTAAGGAATTACATTTTTTGGCAAGATGGAGGTGTTAGAATGTTTAAATATCAAAAACTATTATTGACAGTACAATCAAGATCTGGACTTGTAAGCTATTTCTAGCAACCATTGTGTAGAGTATGATGAACATTTTATTCCATTTTGGTTGTTGTATTTTTGGTTTCATTTTTATAAACAAATATACTTCCAGTATGTTTGTCAGGTCGTAGCATTACTGAAGCAATTTCCACTGCTTTGTAACCATGAAAGTCTTGTTGAAATCAATTTTTATTGTTAGGGTCATTGAAATTTATAATATTACAGTAGGCCCAAGCTATCTTTGCCAGCTCTCTGTGCAATCCAGGCTAATCCCCATTCTCTTAGTCTTGTGTTTTCAATATTCATTAGACTTTTCCCTTCTGCAGTTATCTTTGGCTGGTATCGTAATCTCCAACAAATATTCATTTAAATAAACTTCTAACCTTTCTCATTACAACCTCCCACCCAGCAAAAAAAACTTAAAGAGATAGCAAGGCCTTGAAAAGCGTATGACCTAGATACTATTTGGCTCAAAGTTTATATTTTGAGAAGTGGTAATTATTTAGGCCTATTTTCCATCTGCATCCCAAAGCTTGGGGGATGACCGGACTGAGGTATATAAAATGTCATTAACAGCAGAATTTCGGGGAAAAATCATCAAGCTAAGCACCAACAAGCTATTTTGTTTAAATAAAAAAGGATTTATGCAAATGAGTACTTGATAGTCAATATGGACTCAATGCATCAATGTGCCAGTTTCTGTGCAGTGTTCTCTGATTCTATATATCCTTCATCAATATAAAGTCTTTAAAACCATTGAATAAAATGGATAGAGGTATATTATTTAATTAGTTTGGGGAAATACAGAGCATGAAAATAATCTGAAAATTAGAGGCATAGGTTGGGTAGACAGTCAGGACCAATTTCCCAGTGGACATGTAAAGATTAGAGGGCATAATTTTAAGGTGAGATGTACGGGCCAAGATTTGTTTTGCACGGAGCGATGGGTGCCTGTAATGTGCTGCCAATGAGAGTCGTGGAGGAAGATACGATCGTGGCATTTAAAATACTTTTACATAGGCACATAGTGGAGCAGTGATTAGAGGGATATGGATCATGTGCAGGCAGATTAGATCAGTTTAACTTGCTGCCATGTATGGCATGAACATTGTGGGACAAAGGGACTGTCCCAAGCTGAACTGCTCTGTTTTAATACAACAAGGTCAAATAGAAGTAATTCAGTATGCAGATGTAGTGGAAATTTGGAACTTGGGTACAAAAATATGAAAAATGCATGGAGGGAGAACCCCCCCAATGTCAGATAAAATATTAAATGGAAAGGTAACTGAAGGATATGGATAAATAGGGCCACCTAGGGGTGAATCAGCATATTTCCTTAAGTGGAAGTTCTGGAGCTTACGAGTTTGGTAAAAATAATTGACCTTTAAATCATTCAAGGTCATTCTGCTATTCCAGTCGATCATGAGTGATCTGTAATTGTGAATCCTGTATCTGTTGACTTTTATTAAGAATGTGATCAAAAGTCATTTGTGGCATGAATGTCATGGGATGTAGATCGTGTAAATTGGTTCATGCCTACTTTTGATCAGATCGAATGTTAGAAACTACTTGGTTAAAATGCCTGCTTCTGTTGCTTTGCAACTGTATTCTCATCCCTGTTTTTCTCTCAAAATTATCTATTCACACATCCATTTAAACCATGCTTAGCACTAAACTGCCCATTCAAATGCATTTCCTCAAAAAAAGGTAGGTATGTCGAGACCTATAAATTATATTGGTGAACAGTTTTAACAATTTTGCAGTTAAAATGCTTATAGTTTTACCATATTGGACTGCACCTTGATCATGGATATTTTGACATTGTAACATGCATGGTATATCAAAGTCAGGTTTGGTTCATTGATTATTATATGTGCAATTTAAAAAACATATGCTAGAATTGAATATGACAGCTGCGTATCGTTGCCAGCTCTTTACATTTACTGTGTTCTTCACTGTAGTGCCTATCGGTGCATTATTATTTATGCACAGTGCTAAACAGATTGTTTTCTACACTTCAGTAGGTTTTTAAAAAATCTTTAATTTTGCCCAATTTGATGCTGCTCCTTGTAAATTCATTCCATGGGTATGATTATTCAGATCAATGGCCTTTTCAAAGCACTTTTACAAATTCTTGGTATTAGTGCCAATTAAACTAAAATCTGAATTGACTAAAGATTCATTGCTCTAGGATAAAGCCATTGTGAAAGGCTGTAAACAATGGTCAATTAATAATATCACAGGTAGAGCTAGGTAAATTAACCTTCCCTCTGAGATCTCAGTGCAGAATGGTATTGCGTATAAATAACAAACGGTGAAGAAGTAGTTTCTCAAGTATCCTCTTCCTTCACTGTTAGAACGTCCACTTTAGGCAGGAACGTTTTTGAGTCCTTTGTTTTTTTTCCCCCCCATTGGTAACCAGGATGAAATAATTCCTTGAATTTGTTGTTCCATGTAATGCAGCTGCCCTTGTGAATTCTGCAAACTGAGTTGGGCATCAACCAAGTATTTTAAATCACTTTTATAAACCAGGGAACACGGAAACTTTCACAAAGGAGAAAAAGAGTTGTAATTTCAGGTTGAAAACCACGATGTATCAGTATTCTTGGTTTTTATTTCCGATTTTCAATATCTGCAGTTTTTTGATTAGCTTTTGAATCATCACCACCACCACCACCTGGCTGGATATTAATCATATCAGTTTTTGACTCATCCAGATTTCATATAGTTTCAGCCCGTTAAGCATTGAAAACAATTAATTTAAATTGTTTGATTTTTGCATTATAGCTGGCATGATGGCATTTTCCACAATATGAAATTTCCACTAACTTTTTTGTGTAGATATTTAAATTTGATGTATGGATTTAGAAATACAAAATAGCAGTCAATCTGTTTGATATATAATGTTTGACTATTAATTGAATTTTCATTTAAAAAAAAGTCCTCTAATTGTATTGCTGAGTTTTGACTAATGTATACTTCTGATTCCATTCTTGGCTAATGTTCAAACTATGAATTTCTCTGGGGATGTTTATGACTCTGTGTGGAAGAAATATTACATTATTTTTGTGTGGGGTGGTAATTTTTCCATTTTGCCAGCAAAGGGATGGGACTGATGCATCTTCTGATTTCTATAAATATGACTACTGCGTTCTTTTCATTATTGGGGCTATTGATCAGCGAAGAAATCATTCAAGTTCTGCTTTGGGAGAAAACATTTCAGTGACCTTTTCTGGTCGCTTTGTTTTTTTTCCAAAAGAGTGAATGACAGACAATCTTATTTCACTGCCTTTACCTTCAGGCTCTTGGGTTGCGGTGCAAGAATAGCTTAGAATAATGTTTTATATTTGTTCTATAATACTTTTAAATTCTATCAGTCAATTTCCCATATTACTGAGATAATTGGTAGCCAAATCTCTAACCTGCAGTTTACTGCATGGAAACGTGTGAATGTCGACCCATTTCATTCCCCACACGGGAATATAGTAGTACAGCATCAATGTAACGTGTGACTTTTTTTAATAGTCTGAAATGATCTCAAGCTTTGTCTGAATGTGCTGCCCAGTTGTTTGATCCTTATTCCTTATTAGAAGACTGTTCCATGGCAAAGCGCACTGGAGCTCAATGCACCACATGGGTTTTGCTGCTTTGTTTTTCTTTGTGCAATGATCTTCAGCCATGTGTAAATGTGCTGCCCTGCCGTGTGAGACCTGCTGCTTGCAGTGTCACAAGCACTAACATGATGGAAGTAATGTCAATACTGTATCTACTGTGGATGCTAACGGTGTAATCCTCAAAGCTTATATCCATTAACATCTGAATAATGGTTGCTGGGGGCACGGGGACAAACTAAGTGATGAGTGTTCTCCAGTTGCAGTGTTATCAGTCACTCTGCCTTGGTTAAAATGATTTAGTCCACAATTTTCTTTTGCAGTTTCTCCATTATGTTGGGCATTATTGATTTTAAATTTTCTCTGAAGTTTTGTGACTTTATGTCAGTGATTTGCCCAGACTATTATGGCAATTTTTGCATAGCTCATTGGAAGATGGAGCTGTGGTGCATTTCTGTTAGCAGAGGTTACCATCACTAGTTATTGCTGTATAGACACACTGAATGATCCATACAGCAATTAGCCACATGAACTAATTAAAAAAGCTACTGGGGGCTCCTTTGAAAGTTTGTGCCCGTCATTCCCCATTGAATGGAAAGCATAGCCTCATTAATTCATGTCAACCTGCCCGAACAATTTTTTCCTGTAGTACATTGGAGGTAATCTTATGTAGAAGCCTGGAAACTAAAACCTTTTATCAATAACTGTTCTGGTTGATTAATTGAATAATCGTTGTGTAGTGCCATTAATTCATATTTGCATTGCCCATTCAAAGTACCAATGTACTCTTGAGTCTTTTTGAAGGGATCTATGTTCATAAATATCAAACCAAGAAAGTTTTCTTTTCAATTGCTGAACAATGACATTAGAGCCATACAAGCAGATCTATTGCCATTGCTGAATTTAGATTTTTTTTAAATATAAATAACCAACTTAGGCAGAAGGATAATTTGTTGTGTTTTTGTTTTGAAGCCCAATAGTTGGACTAGCATTTACAATTTTCAATTATAAACGCTCTATTTAGACTGATGCAGATCTGAGGATGGAGCAAAGACCTGCATGACACACATCCTCTTTTGTAATAGTATCAAGTGTTACCTGTTGTGGAATGGCTGAGGATTATGTGGAAGCTCCTCTTGATCAAAGAGAGAGGTTGAAATTATTCAGGACATTCAATTAGGAGGGTTATCTTATGATATACATGAAAGTCCAGGATAGCTAGCTAAATGTCACCACTGCCATTTATCTGGTGTCATCTAAACAAAAAGTGGTCCATATGTCCATGGAGGAAAATGTGCAGGAAACTATTTAAAATAAGGTTGCACTGCACATATAGTGATGCAGTCTTGAGGTATGAAATGGTAACTGCAAATGACGTGAATGCTCATAAACACATTTAATATTGTTTTTGTTAAAGCCTACATTTTCTAATTTTCTGTGTATGCATTGAATATTTTTCAACACATTTCGGCATTTATTATGTTTTTGTTAGTGATTATTTTGAACATCATAAGAGCTGTGTAATATTTACAACTCTTCGTTTTTCACAGCTGAAAGGTCCAAATCGCAACAGATGAGAACTTCAAATACTATTCGACGCACCTCATCTCTAGACACCATAACAGGACCGTATCTCACAGGGCAGTGGCCACGTGATCCCCATGTGCATTACCCATCATCCATGAAAGATAAATCAACACAGGTAAAAGTAAAACTATGAATCGGGTTTATATTGCAACATACTTTGATATGCAATTTTGTGTTCCTGGACAGTGCATGACCAACATTTGTCATCCTTGTAAAATGTGCGTTTGGTCCATTTGTTTATAAATTGTCCTTTATCTGGTTCTTGCTTCTGTACAGGTGAAGGATGTACTTTGTTGGGGGCAAATGTTATAGCCAAAGAAACAATTATTGTTATATTGTAAGGTCTGAGTTAACTGGAGATTTTGTGTCACAGGGATGTCAAACAACTTTGCTTTTGAGAAACCAGGAACTGCAGATGCTGGTTTACAAAAAAAAGACACAGTGCTGGAGTAACACAGCAGATCAGACAGCATCTCTGGATAACATGGATAGGTGAAGTTTTGGGTCGGGACCCATTTTTTTGTGATCAGTTTTATTATGCAGCTGAATATGGCCTAGGTCTTGTTTGATATTTTAAACTTGCAAATTGTTTTTCAACTGTATGTGTATATTTTGCTGCTTTTTGAAGCGGGTTTGACACGTGTACCACATTTTCACGGTGGCCCATTACCAACATTAATCTTTCTGCTTTACACTTTGCATGTCGAGTCCAATCTGATACGTTGTTGGAGTGTCTATGAATACTTTCAGTGACTTATTTACTCTAGTATTGACTTATTGCTGAGTAGTTTAGTCCTTATTTAGTCTTTGCAATAGAGGTGCTAGCAGCAGTATGCCTTGTGAGATTCAGTGTGACAGAGATGGCAGGTTAGTTTGGATGAAAGGGTTGAAACCCATAGCAGGTGGCTGCAGTAATGAAGTGTTACGATAGGTCAACAAAGGTGAATATACCGTTAAAGCTTACTTTTGTGCTAAGTGAACAAATATTTTGTGGCCATAAATATGTGGCAAATGCTCACCATAACTCTGTGTGCTGGAAGGGCCACTAATCAGTCAATGACCCATTTGTATTTTATCCTGGGCATCAACCCAGGAATATAGCAGATGACCTGTTGCAGGCAAAATCTAGCCATGTCAAATAACATCGTTAACATAGCAGTGGCATAGCATGGCAATAGTGACTTCTGCAGAGGTGCTTGTTTTCTTACTCTAGTGAGACTCAGGGGTTCAATACTGATGGAAGCCAACCTTACCAAAATCAGTTGTGCCCCCTGTTACTGAATAGCCTTCCTCCAGGGCTAGACTGAAATTTTGATCTGCCCCACACAAGAATAATTAAGTTATCTTACTGTAGTTATTCTTGTGGGTAGATCATATCTAAAACGTCAACGATTCTGCCAGTTCGGGTTGTGCCAAAGTTTGTGGACTGTAGGTTTAGATAAATTACCGCAAAATATCTGCTTTTTAAAAAAAAGTAATCTGTGCTTTTGAAATAAAGAATGTCCCGATCCAACTTGTGTAGTGTATGCACTGAGATTGATTTTTTTGATACTGAAGGTAGGATGTCCCCTCCAGCCCATTGGATTTCTGCTATCTTTGACCCATGTAAAAGTCAATACCTGCAGCAGCTGGTAAACAATGTTTGGATTCCAGAATTGGATCAAACAAAAGAACACTATGTCATTATCACTTCTATCATATGTATTTATGATGTTGATGATGTTTCAGTGGCATTGCAACCAAACTTGACAAATTGAAGATCTTAAATCCCTTGAATTGGATTTCTGCTTGGTTGCAGGTGAGAACCTCCACATATCCAGATTGCAAAAGGAGCAATTTGTTCCGACAATCCCATTTACGAAGAACAGTTCTGTTAAGAGATTGATGTCAAAGCTATTTAGGAATTTTCCATTATGCCTGAATGCATAATGCATTAAAGGTAACTCTGAAAGTATTAAATTAGATTAGTTTTGCAATACCTCTGAAGTTGTGTTTTCCTTGCATGAATACCTACCTAAAGTTTAAAAAAAAAAAAAATGTTGTATGACATATTGTGAACCAGACTGCTTTGAGCAGTGTTTTTTCTCCATCGTTTGAAAACAACATCATATGAACTTGTAGATGATTTATGTTAACATAAATCTTGTTTCGTTAAATTGATTATATTGTCTAAATTGGAAAAAGGGGATTTCTGGTTGAATATATGACAACATCCTTTCATTTCTGGGGACTAGGTTTGAACCTAATGTCGGTTGGTAAATTGAAAGTTAAATCTCTCTGATTCCAAGGCTCATTTGGCAATGAAGTATAATTGTTGTGGTTGGTGTTACAGTCCGCATTCAGGAAGACTTGCATTGGTACAGATGTGCAGTTTATAAGGTGGATTTGTGGAAATGTAATTTGTGCCTGAGCCATGGAGAATTACGTGCATAGAAAATGGATCATGTGCCTCCATGATTTTGAGTGGAACATGAAGCAATTTCTGTGAAAATAGAGGCAACTGAGCTTGAGTGTGGTTTGCAGAGTCCATCATTTCCATTCCAGCTCCCACAAATGTGTGGTGTGTTGAGAGCCCTGGATATGCAAACAACATGGGTCTAGATGCCATTACTGAGATTTTTAATGGTACACATATGGTCAATGTTGTTCATGGGTCACATGGAGAAACACCTATCGAGACAGACACAGAAAGCTGGAATAACTCAGTGGGATTCAAGATTGGATTTGCATGATTTAAAGTTGATTTCACTGATCAGCTTCCAGGTCCAATATTGGAAAAGATTAGAAAGAATCCATCAAGGGTTTACTGTCCTCTCAAAGCCCCCTTTTTCCAATCATTGACAGTGTTTGCCATTGGGTAATGGTGAAGTTCATCATCGATTTCCATGATCATCGATAGATGAGAGGTGGCTCCCAAGATAATGGGAACATGCGCCACCTCCTAACATTTTTTTTTGTAGACCTTTCCTGACATTGTATTGTGGGAATAAGTTGAGTCTTTTTTAATATTGATTTATGAAGATTAAATGTGAAGGGATTGAAGTTTTGAAGCTCATCCTCTGGATATCCACATTCACAAGTGACACCAATTTACTGCAATTTGATGTTGGGGCAACCAAATATGTGCATAAATGGTGAAAAATGTTTTTATTAATACTTTGTTCTTAGTTTCTTCCTTCCACAATGAATAGTTTCATACTTTCCCACTTTAGACACTACTGGCCAATCTTTTTCCCAATTCATTAATATAATTTGAAAAACCATTTTCCTATCAACATGCCTCTCTCTCTAATTTTGTGTCATCTGCAAATTTTGCCGCTAAATATTTTCTTCCTTTTAAGTCAGTAATAGACACGGTAAACAGGAGCAGTCATGGCAATGATTCCTGTAGCATCCCATTGGTCACAGCTTACCAACTAGGAAATGAACCTCTTAAACCCACTTGCTGCTTTCAGCTTGTCAGCTAATCTTCTATTCAGGACAAAATATCATATTGTTGTGGCTGAAATGTTATGAGATACCTTGTCAAATCCATTCTGGCACAATTTGATTTGCCACATGTCATAATCCTACTTTGAGATGTTTATTTTACATTTTTATACTTTTGTTCTGTGTTGCCTTGAATTATATAATTGAATACTTTGTAATGAATGATCCAGGGCCATGCTCTCCAAATGAATATTCACTTTGACAAACAAAAGAACAACATGTAGACCTGCCTGGAAGTCCATGGCACCAACACCAAGTGCTCATGTCTCATGACTTTACCCCTTGTGGGAGATCTTGTCAAATGTCTTCTGGAAGTTCAAATACAGTCCATCTATTACATCCACTATATCTATTCTGATTGAAACTTCTTCACAAAACAAATCCGTCAAATCTTTATCCCTGGAAACGTGGGTGGGAGAGTGTACGGGGATCACTGGTCACGTGGAACCGGTGGACCGAAGGGCCTGTTTCCATGCTGTATCACTACACTCTAAAGTCTCTGCTTGATTAGGTTATAATTTTCCAAATACACGGCTATTACTTTCACAATTATCTATATTACTAAAACTCTGTTCTTGACCGGTTTTGGCGATCTGTGCTGCGGTTTCCGAGAGTACGCCGCCACCTACGGCCACCATTTTTGGCCACCTCACTCAGAGCCCCCCTCCGCCGCGTGTGTGCCGAGGATTTTTCCCGTCGATCAAAATTGACAGAGATATTAATGTTTTTACAACATTCCCCATTCTCTCTGCTGCCCCTGCTGGAGGGAGGGGGAGCGACTATAAAACCAGGAAGTGGTGTGCCTCAATCAGTCTCTGCAAGTGGCGTGCCTCAATCAGTCTCTGCTAGTGGTGTGCCTCAATCAGTCTCTGCAAGTGGTGTGCCTCAATCAGTCTCTGCAAGTGGTGTGCCTCAATCAGAGCTTTGAATGACACTGACAAATGTCTACAGCACTGTGAGTACCCTTAATTTGGTTCGAAAATGAAAATATGGTTAGAGGTAAAAAAGCACTGCCTGCAAATAGTTGTTTGGATTTGGATTGAAGTAAAAAGGCACTCTCTCTCTCTCTCTCCCTCTCTCTCTCGCCCTCTCTCTCTCTCTCTCCCCCTCTCCCCTCCCCCCCCTTCCTCCCTCCCCCCCCCCCCCTCCCCCCCCCTCTCCTCTCTTAGTGTGTGACGCTGCATGCTGCCTGCCACAACCACACGTTGGGGGAACAGACCCAACGGGTCTGCACTTGGTCTAGTTGATTATAACATTTTACATCAATAGTTGTTAAAACTAAGCCTATTGTTACCTGCCTTTCATCTCCCTTTTTAAATAGGGGTGTCACCTTAGCACTTTTCTAAAACCTGGCAGATCTCCAAAATGCAAGGGTTTTTGGATAATTATAACGAAAGCAACCACTATCTTGAATACAACCACATGCACAAAGCATGAGTGGGCCTAACATGGAAGAATTGTCAGAACACTGCAGTCTCCTTTGTTTGCAATAAATTACACAACACAGCTTGTAGATTTAAGTTTCAGTTTGTAGATTAGCAGGTAGCTATGCAATTATATATTTTGTTAGTTCACAATGACTCGTTCCAACCTCAATCTGGATTGACAATCAAATCACCAATTATTGCACTGTGTAATTAGCCACTGGGATCAAGCACATTTATCAGTGGCGGGTAACAGGGCAACAGTGGAGGGGCAACTTCCAAAACATTAAACTTGATCCCAGTTCATTTATTAGAGAAGCTGGTGCGACTGCTCCCCACTCCCACCAAACTTATCAAGGTGGAGACGACAATCCATTTAGGAAAAGGTTTTAGGGCGGTTACGTGCCGTTTTAACCAGTGGAAACCAATTTACTGGGATTTAGATAGTGCAGCACATAAAAGATGAGAAGATCCAGATCAATGAAGTGGAGAAGCAGCTTTGTTTTCCTCAAGCTTGACAAGCCACTGATTTTTGACGACAATGCTGCCCACCGCCCCCACCCACTGGAACTCTCCCTGCCTCCTGTCCAAATCCTCAAATAATCTGCAATCTCCTACTTATCTGGCATTCTCTACCCAACCATTTCCCCCTCCCAATAGGCAATTCACCTGTTAATTAGGCCAGATGTCAGATGGGGGAAAAAATGTGAAAACCTTTTAAAAACATTCTGCAGTTAATTTTGGCAGGATGTCCAGGAAATCCCAACTTTAATAATTATTGCCCAGAAATTCCCCAGCTCTTTTCACTGACCAAGTATGTCGAGGCCACCTGTCAACATTCAGAAGGTAAAACTAGTGCCAAGCATAGTCTGTCTTTTGAATATTTAATCTTTTTTCCAGGGTAAGAAAGTGAATGAAGCTAGAGGGCATCAATTTAAGATGATGCAAAGAAAAATTTAAAGAGCACCCGAGTGACTACCTTTTCAGAGGGTAGTGGGTATTTGAAACGAGCAGCCAGAGGAAGTGGTGGAGAGAGTACATTTGCAGCATTTAAGATGTTTGGACAGGTACAAGGATCAGAAAGGTTTAGTGGCATATGGGGAAAATGCAAATGGAGCTGGGTCAGGAAAGCATCTTGGTCAGTATGGACAAATTGGCCTGAAAGATCATTTTCAGTGCAGTACTTTATAAAACAGGCCATCAACAGATTAATTCAGCGCACCCAGTCATCTCAACCAGCCCCACATTTCTTTAACCATCTGTTTCAGAAGAGGCTCCAGAGGTCAAATGACCTATCTCTGTACCAAATTCACATGAAACAATGAGCTCAGGAGTCGTACATATAGCCTCCAGCATAGAAACAAAATGCTGGAGGAACTCAGCGGGACAGGCAGCATCACTCGAGAGAAAGAAAGGGAGACGTTTTGTGTTGAGACCCTTCTTCAGAGTTATCCCTCAGGAAACTGAATTTCCCCCCTACTTTAGCTGTTTTTCATATATCTGCTGTTTGTGAAACGATGCTGTGCATAAATTGGCTGATATATTTTGATGTTATGACTATTGCTGTAGTAATTTGAAATGATAGCCCCTACATTAACATATTCTATGTCGCTCTTCTAGGCAGATGCTAACTGCATTTTGTTGTCTCTGTACTGTATATGGCAATAAAGTTTGTATCTGAATCTGAATCTGAAATCCCTATCTTGAGTTCTTGGTGTTCCACACCTCTGCAGCAACAAAGATTAACCAACTACAACTTAATGTCACCATCTAAAAATAATAACTGATTGTGATCACAATTAAGTACCTCATTTATCAGCCAAGCTACTAAATTAGGAAGAATGGACAAGAAACCACATGCTCTTCATACAGTTCCAACTTTCAGAACCTTCCCTTCCTTTAGTTAACATGCAGATTCAATGATAAATTCATAATTCATTTCGCTCATCTTTAAAAGAAAACGTATTGGACAGAGAATTGGAAAAGCAAAGCTGAAACATTGTGTTGTGGTTTTAAATCGACATGATAAATTTTCTAACATACAGAACTGGCAGGAAAATAAATATTACTGGCTTCATTAAGAGTACGTTAGATTTCACAGGCTGATGTTCCGACAATTTCTTTGCATGGCTCATATTTTCCACGCATCATAAAAGCCTATGTTTGGATTCAATGACTTGGAAATACAGTAAATTAGAATTGGAAAAAGGCAAGAAAGTAAAACTTCGTGAGTTGTGAAAAAGGGAAACGGTAAGAGAGAAGATGGAATAAAGATGTCACCTTCAGAAGTTTGTGCAGGCTGTAGTAACCGGTGACCGGAGCAGACTGTTGATCCAATAGCCATGATTGTGAAGTTTTAAACTATGTAGGGTCCAGCTTCTATGCAGCAAGACCCAACATACTGTGTTATACTACACTAGGATAATTCCACAATAAAGATGGTCTGTGCATAGCTGATTTATAAATTTGTTCTGTGCTCCTTTAAATAAGCATCTTTTTTTCAGGTATTCAAATATTGAGATTCCAATTAATTTGCTTCAGTCAAACTGTATGCACTGACCTTTATCCAAAAGCACCGTGGCACTTCTTCTCCTGCTTTCTTTTTGCATAATCAAATCAGCTTTCTGGAAGATGATGAAGTGTCTCCACCCAAAATGCTAACTTTCCATTTCCTCCACAGATGCTGCCTGACCTGCTGAGTTCACCAGCTGCTCTCCTTTTGGGCTAAATATTCCAGAATCTACAGTCTCGTGTGCCCCTAGAATTTCTGATCTGCTTACTGATTAAACAGCAGAGTATAGTATTTTGCCTAATTGGCAGTTATCTCCTTTAGTCTCCACTCAAAATAATATGTACTTTAGATCTATAATAGCCCCAGTACATACACTTGAAAGCAAGATGCATCTAGTCAGGAGTGGGAGGAAAGAACTTAGGAAATCAAGGCCTCACGATATGACTAAAATGAACCCCTGGCCTGTGAAGCAACCAAACGTGAGTGGGCTGGAATGAGGCAGCAAATACAGGTCTTTATTTGCTTCAGAAATCACTTTAACATTTTCAGCTCTGTCAGTAACTTATATTTCCATTTCTTAGAGCCTCCTTTGGTAACTGGCTTCTGAACCGTCCCTACCATCAGATTCAATCGGTTAGAATTGGCCATAACATTTTCTCCATCCTGACCCTCAACATGGTGCTCCTCAGGGTCGCTTGCTCAATCCCCTGCTCTATTTGTACATTTGTGTAGGATTAGTAGAATCAACGGCTTTGAGATAGTACAGGAAAGAGATCATCAACCTTGTATCATGGTGTCAGATTATTTGAAAAATCTTTCAAATTACATTTATTTTTTCCTAAAAGTTTGAAAATGTTCAATTGATCTCTATCAGTTGAATACCTACTGTGCTGTTGGCACTGTTTTAATCAGGCTGTGCCATCAGGTTATAATGTTTGGAATGATTAGTTTCATGTTTCAACATGTATCTTACTGAAATGCCCTTACTCTTGCCATTAAAAGTATAACTGCTAACCTGATCAATTTGGAGGGCATTGTAAAAATCTGTTAGTTGTGTTTTAATCTATTGGGAGGAGTAATGAAGCTTTAGAGTTTCACTGTTGCATTCTAGTGCACTGATGTGCATGTTCATTGTTTTGCTTGTTTCCCCTTGCACTTCCCTTTCAAAATGCTTCACCAGTGTTAATACAGTGTTTCGGGTTGTGGAGCTCAAAAAAAAGAGCAGAATACACTGCTCACCAGGAGGTTGGATCTTGTGTGAATTCAACTAATGAGCATTCTAAGTAAAATGTAAAAACAAGTTGATGTTTAAGCTGCTCCCTGCCAAAAGTTATTACATGAAGTCATATTTCTTTTCAGCACCAAGTAATCTATTAATACCATTTTTTGATATGTTAAGCCATGGAGAAAAACGATTTCACCTGGGGTAGATTGTACCTGTGATTATTTTGGAGTTGCATTGTGAGCACAGGGATACTGGTTCTGGCCCTCTGTAAAATGTACATTTACTGTGATTAATGCTTCTTTCCACATCAATCGTGCCCCTCTTGCCTTCCAAGTTGCACACTGCACATTTTTTCCATTGTGACATGAGTCAAAGTTTGGGACACAACCTATGACCTTTGTTGAACACTGGCAGCAGAGCCAGCTAGAATGCATCACGCTACATTGTTGCATTTGTGCCCATTTAAAGGGACGCTACGATTCTGGCGACCTCACTGCGGAACTTCAGAACGGACTGCAGCCTCCCAAAATCAACAGAATGTGGTTAAATTGCAATTGAAATTATTTTTCTCTGCACTTGCTTCATTAGTAACACTGATGACAGGACTCTAGAACAACATCTAGATAAGGCATGGTAGCAATGGCAGCAGCTCCCATACTAGTGACATTCCCTGCACACTGAAGGATGTTGCTTTGCTTAAAAGGGGCTGCATTTTAGAATCATTTTGGACCAACAAAAAACTAAGCAATACAAAACATTGAAAGTCACAGTTTTCAGTAAAATGATGTATCCCAATTGCAATTTTTCCATTACATGGATTGCAAAGTTGAATACTTTGTCAAAGGCTCCTATCTGGATAATGAAAGGCTGTTCCTTTCCACTAGTAGTCTGCACGTCCTTGGTGATCCACAAGAAGCTCTTGCCAGGAATGTAATCTGGGGTGATTGTTGTGAAGCACAGCAGAGTGTGCTGCTTGAGTAGCCCTGACAGGAGGCGACTTGGTAAACTCAGGAAGTAGATAGATAGCAGTGTCTTGGGCACACAAACCAGGTTAGCTCTCAGGACGCTGTGTAGAGAAAGGTCAAATGATCTGCCGCCGAAATTGCTCTACCATTGACACGCCAAGTCATAGGCGTTGGGTCCCTTTAAGTGTATCAAGGATGGATGAAATCTAACCTTCCAAATGTGCCTAATTTATTTGCACTATCAGTAAATTTATTGTCCATCCCTGACCTGAGAAGCAGTGGAGTTGCTCACTCCAGAACGATTGGGAGTTCTATATAGGCAAGGTACAACGTTAACAAACCAGGTAGGGTTTTACTGAGGTCATCCCTTTAAAACTCCAGATTTACTTAACTCTAGATCAATGAGAATTCTTGGATATTACGAAGGATTTCAGAGAGTGAAAGGAAGACTGGAGAGGTAAACTGGCGTTGTAGAGTCCTAGGGTTCATTCAAATACTGTGAACTTGCCTATTAAATATTGTTACTGTTTCTGCCTCCACTATGTCCTCCAGCAGCTCATTTTGGATACTAACCACCCTTTGTTTGAAATATTTACCCCTTTGATCTCCTTTTTAAACTACCACAATTTACCTTCAACCAATGCCCTTTAGTTTTGGACAACCCTGATATGGGAAACAGACTCTGGCCAGCTATCCTGTGTCTGCCTCTCAAAATGTATATGACCTTCATCCCAATCTGAAAAGTAAGGAATTTATCTGAGCCTTTCCTGAATCATGCATCATTTTTATACACAGCATTTGTACATAATATTTATTATTACTACAACTCTGGGCTAGAAAATGGTCCATTATGTAACCTGTGTTCAATATAAAAACCTTTCTTTGCAGCGAAGTAGAGGTTAGTGATTTTATTCCTTTCAAAACGATTGCGGTGCTTGTCTAATAAATTAGGGAAATAAACCTATACCTGCATGGATAAATTAGTCGTGGAAATAGTTAAACTTTTAACAGTTGGTAGTAAATGGTCCGACCTTCAAATAGCTGGATGACCAGTTTGGGATATTGGGACGACCAATACTCTGGGATAATGAGGAATAGGAATATGCTGAAAATCGGAGGCAAGAGAGGCTACACAAAACCAAGGGAGACAACAAAAAACTGAACACTTTGCTTAATAGAGTGAATCAAATCTCATAACACAAAGTAAGAACCTAGTAACCAGAAGGAAGAAATTACTCATATCCATCATTTTTATGACCTTGAAATTCCAAAACAGTTTACAGTTACAACATTTAGATAGCTTTATAGTGTGGGAAACATGGCTAGCAATTTACAAAGTCCTGTGAACAACTCTATCATAATGACCAGACAATTTGCTTTAGTTATATAGTTTTAGGCAGAGTATTCTGTTGTATTTCAAAATAATGCTATTGACCTCAACTTAGAAGCAGACGAGCCATTTTTAACCCCCCAGCCCAAAGACCTTCAAACAATACTGCACTTGCTCAGTAACTGGAGTTGTTGGCCTGTATTGTATGCAGACATCTGGAGTTGGCTTGAACCCAGATTCTTCTGAGTGAGACAAGAGAGCTGTTATTGAAAGTGAAGGGCCAAGGCACAGAAAATGAGAAATGGAAGACAGCCGGGGACTGTAGCTGCATCTGTCCAATGCTTCTGTAGTACTCCCACAGACTCCAAGAAAATTAATTAAAGCAAAAGATTTGTCGCAATAGATTGGTGCTGTGCTATTATAATGTATGTTACCTGGACACTCCTTGCAAATTTGAATTTCCAAGACACCTCACATGCCCTTCGACTCTTTAATGACTTTTGGTTTCCAGGCCCCCGTTCCCTCATCTTTAGTGTGGATGTTCAGTTGCTCTACACCTCCATCCCCCAAAAGGAAGGCCTTAAAGCCCCCTATTTCTTCTCGGCAGCAGACCCAACCAATCTCCCTCTACAAACACTCACCTCCACCTAGCGGAGCTGGTCCTCCCCCTCAACAACTCTTTCAATTCCTCACACTTCCTCCAAATCAAAGGCATGGCCATGGGCACTTGTATAGTAAAGAACTGCAGATGCTGGTTTAAATAAAGGTAGACACAATGCTGGAGTAATTCAGTGGGACAGGCAGCATGTCTGGGGAAAAGGAATGGGTGACATTTCATGTCCTCGGTCTTTAGTGAATGGGGGTTCCCCTCTCCTATCACAGATGAGACCCTCATGTGTATCCTGTAGTTCCGCTTTTGCTCCCCCTTCCCTCAATCGCAACAGGGATAGAGTTCCCTTTCATCCCATAGTCCGTCACATGCAACACATTAACCTCTAACATTTATGCCACCTCCAGTGGGATCCCACCACTAAGCACGACTTGCCATCTCAACCTTTCTGATTTCTGCAGAGAGCATTCCCTCCGCAACTCCCCACCCCCACCCAAGCCAACCCTCCCCAGGTATTTTCCCCTGCAACCGCAGGAGATGCAACACTTGCCCTCATAACTCCTCCCTCGACTGCATCCAGGGTCCCCAAGAGTCCTTTCCGGTGAGGCAGAGGTTCACTTGCACCTCTTCCAATCTCATCTACTGTATCCGTTGTTCTCCGTGTGGGCTCCTATATATATCGGCAAGACAAAGCACAGACAGGTCAATCGTTTTGCTGAACATTAACGCTTGCATTCCTTGCCCTACCCGATGCCCTGGTTTTACTCCACTTCCCACACAGTATTTCCACACTGACCTTTCTGTCCTGTCAGAGTGAGGCCACATGCAAAGTGGAGGAACAGCACTTCATATTTCACTTGGGCAGCTTACAACCTAGCCGTATGAATATTGATTTCTCTAACTTCAAGTAGCCCCTGCATTCCCTCTCTCCCCACCTCCCCCACCCGAGTCATCCTACTTGTTCCACTGTTTGCATCCTTATATCCTTTCGTTATTACCTCTTTCCCAGCCAACAATGGGCCATTATGGGCTCCATCCTCCCTTGGTCATCCGTTGCTGACCTTCTTTGTTCTGCCTTCACCGACCTCCAGTTCCTTCCCCTCTACTTTCAATCTGAAGAAGGATCCTTACCCAAAGTGATATCCATCCTTTTTCTCCAGAGATGCTGCCTGATCTGCTGAGTTGCTCCAGCACTTTATGTCTATCATCTGAATGTTTTGAAGCTGGATTTGGGAGAGCATTATGTTTGGTGTCTACTATAAATATTAGCTTGACAATCACCTCATACTGCAAGATAATATGGTGGTGGGAACAACTAGCTTATCAATTTTGTGGTTGAAGAGGAAAAACTGGCTGACATTAAGAATTTTCTGCTCCTCCCCTTCATCTTGGCCCCTTGCTATCAGATGGGTTGTACCTCGTCCAAACCACATCACATGTTGCATTGGAATGTCAGCCCAACTTGAGTTCAAACCCTGGACCACGACTTGAAACTACCATCTTCTGATTGATGTGTGAAAATGTTAGCAATGGTTCCAGTTGACCTGACTGGAAAATAATGAGAATATATGCACTGAAACTTTGCTTATAGGCTACTGATGTTGGAAAATTGGCATTTGCCACTGTTAATGATTCTCCACAGGTGCTCAGTCATGCAGAACAAAGTTTCTTTTCTTGGCTAAGTACGAATTTCCACGTATTTGGATATGCTCATTTAAGCATAAATTCAGCACTGGAAATCAGAAACATTTGTAAACATTGTAAATCACACTAACTAACCTCCAATATGATTTTTAGATTTATGCACCCATTGTATGTGCTGGGAGAGTATTCTTGCAGATTTTCCTTTCCATTATATGTAGATATAGAAAACAGATTTTAGTGTCTCAGTCAAACAAAGTGATTTTTTTTCCCTCTGACTATTTAACCCCTCCATGTTCATTAAGGCAATTTAGAGATTTTAAGGAATGCTTTGGGACATGGGAGACTTTTATTGCCACATTTAGATTACAGTTGTCACCAGTTTGCTTTGCTCGGCCTGGGCAGCCATTGAACATAATTTGGATTATGACAGTTGAATAGTAGAATAGATTTGGGGTTCAGTATTGATGTGGATAGAGAACTGGCTGGCAAACAGGAAGCAAAGAGTAGGAGTAAACGGGTCCTTTTCACAATGGCAGGCAGTGACTAGTGGGGTACCGCAAGGCTCAGTACTGGGACCCCAGCTATTTACAATATATATTAATGATCTGGATGAGGGAATTGAAGGCAATATCTCCAAGTTTGCGGATGACACTAAGCTGGGGGGGCAGTGTTAGGTGTGAGGAGGATGCTAGGAGACTGCAAAGTGACTTGGATAGGCTGGGTGAGTGGGCAAATGTTTGGCAGATGCAGTTTAATGTGGATAAATGTGAGGTTATCCATTTTGGTGGCAAAAAACGGGAAAGCAGATTATTATCTAAACGGTGGCCGATTGGGAAAGGGGGAGATGCAGCGAGACCTGGGTGTCATGGTACACCAGTCATTGAAGGTAGGCATGCAGGTGCAGCAGGCAGTAAAGAAAGCGAATGGCATGTTGGCTTTCATAGCAAGAGGATTTGAGTATAGGAGCAGGGAGGTTCTACTGCAGTTGTATAGGGTCTTGGTGAGACCACACCTGGAGTATTGCGTGCAGTTTTGGTCTCCAAATCTGAGGAAGGACATTATTGCCATAGAGGGAGTGCAGAGAAGGTTCACCAGACTGATTCCTGGGATGTCAGGACTGTCTTATGAAGAAAGACTGGATAGACTTGGTTTATACTCTCTAGAGTTTAGGAGATTGAGAGGGGATCTTATAGAAACTTACAAAATTCTTAAGGGGTTGGACAGGCTAGATGCAGGAAGATTGTTTCCGATGTTGGGGAAGTCCAGGACAAGGGGTCACAGCTTAAGGATAAGGGGGAAATCCTTTAAAACCGAGATGAGGAGAACTTTTTTCACACAGAGAATGGTGAATCTCTGGAACTCTCTGCCACAGAGGGTAGTTGAGGCCAGTTCATTGGCTATATTTAAGAGGGAGTTAGATGTGGCCCTTGTGGCCAAGGGGATCAGAGGGTATGGAGAAAAGGCAGGTACGGGATACTGAGTTGGATGATCAGCCATGATCATATTAAATGGCGGTGCAGGCTCGAAGGCCCGAATGGCCTACTCCTGCACCTAATTTCTATGTTTCTATGTTTCTATGAATGGTATTTTGCCTCTGCTCAGATCATGTAACCACATTATCTGACTGCTGTTCAGTGCAGAATCCCTCCCTTTACCAAGGTATTGGTGATCACCCCAGCTGCCGCAATCTTCTATTGCAGGCGGATTACTTGTGTTAGATGAATGTAGCCAGTAATTTGTTGCACAGATCTTGATGTTGGCTGGCATGGGCTGCTTTATTAACAGCATTGTGAATGAGCTGAAAATTATCGATTTAATAGTCGAGATCCATTCCTGACATCGGAAGGAAAGTTTTTTTGGAAGTGGCAAAAACAATTCTTTGAAAGATTCTGACAGTAATGTACAAGATTATATTGTTTGGCTTCCAACAGTCTTGATTTCCTTCACATTAAAAATCTTCAACTTCTGCTGGATTTCGTTTAGAGATACAGCATGGAAACGGGCCCTTTGGCCTACTGAGTCCACACCGAACATCGATCACCTCTTCTACATTATCCATCTTTTGTATCCACTTCTTACTTACTAGAGATAATTTACAGAGGACCAATTACCCTACAAACCTGGACATCTTTCGGATGTGGGAGGAAACTAGAGCACCCGGAGGAAACCCACGAGGTCACAGAGAGAACGTGCAAAAGGCACCTGAGGTCGGGGTCGAACCCGGGTCTAGCGCTTTGCCAGCTGCAACTCTGCCACTCTCGTGTCATGTTTTCTCATGTCTGTCTTTGACCACCTATCATCCCTGATAACATATTTGGATGAATAGTGTCCTGATTCCACTCTTCTGGCATTGGATGCGTGTTTCCTTGCTTGTAGCTAGGCGTGTTTGAGCATTGGAGCCAAGTAGTTTGTTAGTATCTGTATTGAGTGCCTCGGAGCATGTTTTTTTATGAACAGAGATGTTTAAAGACAAAGCAAGGAAATGCTTTATTTAAAAAAAAAAGGCCTGTATAATTGGCTTCTGGCATTATCTGCAGGTTTTCTGCTGAATAGTCATTGTTTGTCCCTGCACATGCTTTCATTTGTTTGATTGCTTCATATCTGATCAATTATGAACTTGGATGCTATTAATGGAAATTAAATTTCCCGTGATACGTTCAAGTATGACATGGGTATAATGTACCAAATGCACACTGGATACAAGATGTTAGTAGTGCAGCTAAATGGTTTGATCATGGCTGGAATATTAATTGGCTGGGTGCTCCAGTCAAGTGTACTCTATCGGGATGTGATGGAAAGAAGTTCTGCATTATACTGCCTATTAGGAAGGTTGCCTGTTGCTCAGTATATGCAATGACTGGCTGCAAATGAGAAGTACAGCACTTTTGGGGGGGATTTTTGATGTCTGATTTATTAAAAAAAAAAAAATTTTGACATACTTTCAGAACTTTTAGATGGAGAGATCTAAATATTGATGTGCTTATAGAAAATATGTATTGCAATGTGCTTTATAATAAAAAAAATGTCTTGCAGTATGCTTTTTGGGTTGAATGACGGGGAGGATGACATTTGATGATGTTTTCCTACTTTATGCAGTTCAATCTGGGATTTTATTGAATACGAGTGCAAGAATCCCTGAAAATCTTAACCTGGCTATGGTATTTTCATGCCTTGATGTGGTTGACTGAATGCTTTTTGGGGTTTTTTTTAATTTTTTTTGGTTCGTCTCTGAATTACTGACATTGCATCACTTTATTTCCAACACTTGCGCCGTGTACTTCCTTGCGTATTCATTGCTGGTTAATCTCTATATCCATTTTAATATGAGGATCTCAGTGCTCTCTTGCAGTAGTTGTTGGTGATAAGGCTGCTTAAGTACTGTTATTCATCTTGCGATGACAATTTAAATCCCACGTGCAAGATTATAAGTATAATTAGCTAAGCTTTTGAGTCGTAATTTGATTCGTGTAGAAGTTTGGAAAAGTGGTAAGACCTTGGATTCAGCTTGGGTTTGGTGGGGAGGTTGGTAGCCACTGTAGTGTTTATAATTGAAGGAGGGAATGGATTTTACTGCGTGCCCACTCCTTGTATTGCTGTCCTCTCTGTAAAATGGCTAAATTTTGCATTTTGTTGCATTGCATGTGTATTTTGCATGCCCATTGTTTCAGCACAGATGTTTAGCTTCCAAATTATATCTGATGTGAACAAAAAACTAAAGTTATTCTGTCGACGAGGTTTGTTTTGGGAAGGGCAGGTTAACGAACAACTGTGTGTGATTTATCTTGTGCACATGCAGTTAATTATACATCTTTTTGATGATTGATTGATGGGCATTGCTGTGTTTTGTCAGGACATCCTACAGTTCCTCAGCAGCGTTCGTGTAATGTAGGTCAGTCGGGTCCTGATCATGTCCAGAATGGCAGACTCCATCCAAGGCATGGTTTAGTTGTGGCTAGATGCCAACCTTCAGTCAAGGGGGTCATCTCCAGTGTCACTGAGCTATGCACAGCATCTTGTGTCTTCTACTTTATTTTTCTTGAATGTTTCTAGCCTTTTCTGCTTAAGAACTTTGAAAGAAGAAATGGAAGCAGGGAAGGCCTCAAAATTTCTCCTCATTTCTGAATGTTAGTCTTTTTTTTTTCTCCCTTCCACCCCCCCAAATACTCCACTCCCCCACATGGTGACAGAGTGGCCTCTGCTACCACGTTAGATTGGGGAAATGTTGTCTACCCTGTTGAGCCTCTTTTAATTTCAAATTTCCAGCTCTGTTTTTCTTTCGGGAATAGTAGAGGCTGAATAAGGTTTCTGAACTAATTGCAGGATGATGGTTGTTTTCTTGTTGCTGAAATAATTTAGCTTGGCCTTTTGTAAAATAATTTTGTTATTTAATGATTCAGCTTAGTACAATTGCGATTTTTTTATTTTTTTTAACAAGCAAAGTAACTTGCAATGTAAAGAACAGGGACGCACTGTAAATATAAAGTTCCATTTTATTGTCACAGTAGGCATAACATTTGCTTCAACATTTCTGTGATACTAGTAGCTGATAGGTGAAGTGAAACTATATGAGGCCTCAAACTCCTTTCACCTTTATGTGTGTGCATCAAAATGAAGTTTCATTGAACAGACATTTATGAAATAAAGTAACATAACTGCTGAAGGGTCGTCTCAACCTAAATGGATAGTACTATTGTAATGATAGTATGCTGAGAGCAGTTGCTTTGAAAAATATATGTAACGTAGAGTACAAATCGAAGAGATTCATTTTCCATTTAAGTAATCCAAATGTTTCAATTTCCCTGCAAATGAAGTGGGCCTTTGCAGCGAGGCCAATATTTAATGTCCATGCCTAATTGCCCTTGAAAAGTTGGTGATTAGCTGCCTGCTTGAGCACTACAATCCTTTATATGAAGATGGTTCCTCACATTACCAGTGAGGGTGTTCTGGAGCTTTGACTCGCCAATGAAGGAACACAGAATTATTTCCAAGTAAGGATAACGTGTGATTTGGAGGGAAATGTGTAGACAGTTTTGACCCACGAGCCCACAGCCCTCATTCTTCTAGGTAGTGGAGGATTGGTGATGAGGTTGAGGGAGAGATGAAGTTAAGGTGTTTCTGTACACGAAGCTCTGTTGATTTGAAGTGGTGCCCGATCTAGATGATACACACTGCAGCCAGCATGTGACAGTGATGGAAGGGTCGAATGCTTAAGGAGATGGACAGGGTGCCATACCTTACATTGCGGACATTGCGATACCTTAAGACACTAAATGCTGGATTATCTCAGCTGGTCAGGCCGCATCTCTGGGTGGGTGACATTTTGGGTCGGGTCCTTCTTCAGATACAAAAACCTGAAGAAGGGTCCCGACTCAAAACGTCACTTAAAACGTTACATATTCACCAGATATGCTGCCTGACCTGCTGAGTTACTCTAGCACATTGTCCTTTTTTGTAATTCTGCATCTGCAGTTCCTTGTCTCCATTGGGATAACTTAACCTGAATATTGGTCCAGCCCGCTGCCAGGCAGTAGAGCATATTCCATCAGACTTCACACTTGTGCCTTGCATTTGGTGGCAAGGCTTTGGGGAATCGTGAGGTAATGACTTGCTGGATGATATCCAGTCTCTCTAGTTTTGTGCATTTGTGTGATTGGTCCAGTTTAGATTATGGTTATTGGTAATCCCCAGAATATTGATGGTGAGAGACAACATTTTGAAACCCCTTGAAGGTCAAGAACAGAAATTAAATTCTCTTGGAGATGTCCATTGAACAATACTTGATTGACAAATGACATTCTTGCTTCACATCAGTCTGAATCTGAACGTTGTGACATTTTTTGCTGCTTGTGGAAAGTGATTGATTGCTTTATTATTTTCAAAAGCTGTAAGTTGAATTGAGCACTGCAATCACCAGCAAACATCTCCACTTTTACCCTATTGATGGAGGAAACGTCACTGCAGTGCTAACTGAAGATTGGAAGGCCCAGGAAATTGCTTTGAACAGTTACAATAAAATTCTGGGTCAGAGATGATTGGCTTCAATTACCACAACCATGTTGATTTGGGTATGTTATGACCACAGACAGTGAAATGTTTTCCTCTTGATTCCTATTGCCTTCTATGATGCATATTCCATCAAATAATTCAAGGACAATAATTTTCACTTCACAGCTTGAATTCAGCATGTTTTCTTTTCATAAGGCTGCAACGTCGTCATTAGCTGAGGGACCCCAAGTGACAACTATTGATGAGTAAGTGTTGCTTGCAGATATTGTTGGTGGTGCTTTCCATCAATTGACAAATGAGTTAGACGGGACTGGTGGAAAGAAAACTTATTGAAATGCTGTGTCCTCCTTTTTCTAAACTGGACCTACTTGTACAATGTGCTTATTTTTGAATAGATGCCAGTATCATGGAATAGTTTGGAGATGGAGATCCATAGTTTTGGAGTGTGTTTTGGAGTGCACCGTGAATATTTTCAGGCCAAGAGTCTTTGAAATAACCACCTCATTTAGCAACTGCCTGGTATAAAGTAGACAAAATGGAAGTGGTGAGCACTGGCCTCTATGGTTGTGTTGTGGTCAGCATGCTGATCGCACTTTTAGTAGAAGAAGTTTGCAAATGCTTTGTCTCGTTTGTGTATTGTGATTAAAAATTGGAATGTTTTTAGGCACCCTACTCTGATTATCCAGCGATATTTGTTACTGAATGCAATAAGCTTTCAGAACTTCCATCCAGTCTGGTTATGGGATTATTTTACAATATCAGATGAATGCTGCTTCTGCACTTTGGTATTCGTGCAACATGGTGTTTTAGCTTTGCCTCACTTTTAGTTACTGCGCTGGCATAAACTTCAATGCTTTATTATGTTTTTGTCAGTATCTTGAATTGAATGTCTTTTGGCCAATTCTACATGATCTGTAGCTTTGTTGATGATTACTATTAGTTCTGATTAGTTTACAAGTAATTTCAATCAGTCCTTTTGTCCTAGGCTGATGTGCATTTGCTTACAGATCAAGGTAAATTGGACAGAGGTGAGTATTTGACTCGAATTGGCATGAAATGACTTGTTGCAGTGGTATTAATTTAAATGTAAAGTAGTAAATAGTTCTATGGCGTTTTCTGGGAGTGATTAGAAGACAAATTTGACAAAGATGGCCAATATGCAGAACAGTATTAAAGAGGAGTGGAGGAATGGTTGGTCCAAGAGAGGGAGTTCTAGAACCTGAGTTCCAGGCAGGTTGAGTTGAAGACCATCATTGTTAATGTGCCTATAAACAGGATTGCACAAGAGATTAGGATAGGACAGATGATAATTGAGGCATTGGAGAATTAGTTCAGGGGATGTGAATGGAGGTTGACATTGTATGATTCCAAGGACAGAGTTTCAATGAGCTCTGGTTTGTACAGGTTGGAAGTTAAAAGATCAACACTGGGATGACGAAACTCCATGGTGGCAAAGCCGCTTAGGAGAATTTCATCAGCAGACGATTAGTTGCGGATAGAAATGGGTCGCGTTATGTGTTTGGAAGAAGGCCATCATGGTAATACTGTGATTATCTGGTCGAAGTATGACATCTGGTCAATACCATGCCAAGGTTATGGGGTAAATGTGAAACGTCTTTCTTCAGGAATGTTATTGAGGGAATGCAAAAGCGAAATGGGATATGCAATGAGTAATTTTCAAGGTTAATGGTGCAGGTGCAGGGACCAGAGCTATTACAGATGAATCCTTACTATGTCTCTTGGGTAAACATGAATTCAGACAAGTGGTGAAGAGGCATATTGTATTGTATTGTATATCTTTATTGTCATTTCCTGAGTATTCGCATACCCAGAGGAAACAAAAAAAACGTTTCTCAACCAGTGTCCATTCAGTGTGCATGAAAAATAAATAGAAATAAAAAATACATGTATCATGAACAAATTTAACACTCTACTAAACATTCAACAGGCGTTCCGACCGGCAGCGGCACAACAGTGGCTCTGCTGCAGTGTGTCCAGGTTGGGGGTTTGTGCGCGATACTTGGCAGGGGGCAAAGTCCATTTAGCAGTCTTATAGCCTGTGGGAAGAAGCTGAGGAGCATCCTGCTGGTTTTGCAGCTAATGCTCCTGTACCTCTTCCCAGATGGCAGGATGGAGAAAATGTCATGCGATGGGTGGTAAGGGTCTTTAATGATGGAGATGGCTCTGCTGATACATCTCTTCCTGTATATGTCCAGCAGGAAGGGGAGTGGAGCACCAATAATCCTGCTGGCGGTCTTCACTATCCTGTCTAGTTGGTGCCGTTCGTACGCCTTGCAGCTCCCGAACCAGGAAGTGATGCCGTAGGTCAATGTGCTCTCGACAGTCCCCCTATAAAAAGTCCGTAGGTGTGTGGTGGGGAGGCCTGCTTTACGTAGTCTTCGGAGAGGGTGTAGTCGCTGCTGGGCTCTCTTGACCAGAGCTGTGGTGTTGGCCGTGGACGTCAGGTCATCAGACAGATGTAGTCCTAGGAACTTCATGCTGCTGACCCTTTCCACATCAGCTCTGTCGATGTGCAGAGGTGTATGGTGTTGTTTCCCCGCCCTCCTGAAGTCAACCACCATCTCCTTAGTTTTTCCCACGTTAAGAATGAGGTTGTGGGATTTGCACCAACCTGTGAGCAGCTCCACCTCCATCCTGTACGCCGATTCATCATTGTCACTGATGAGACCCACCACTGTTGTGTCATCAGCGAACTTGTTGATGAAGTTGTTATTGAGTCTGGCATCATCCTCTTCCATAGGAAGAGGATGGTGAGTAAAAGTGCATTTGTCTTTGTGACTGTCAGATTGGATGCCATTTGTGATTGATATGAGCCACATCCATACTGTGGTGGTGGTTGGAGTGAATAAAATAGGTATTTGTCGGAGGAACGGTGACAGATATAAGGTAACAATTTGGAGAGGAAAGAAATTGGAGATGGAATGGAGAACTAATGGAACTATTTTTCTTTATAAGGATGCAATGTTCCATTTACAGTTCAACAGCGTGAGCAATTGACCAAGTGATTTTTTTTTGTTGTGTTTAAGCAAATCTGGCATGGATGCATAATGGGTTCAAATGTGCAAGGTGCGTAGGAGAGTGAAGATTAGTTATCATCAATTAAGCGCAGAATATTGACAAAAAATTATTTGGTTCTTTGCTAAAGGCATGATCGAAGATGTCTTAGATCTGCGATGGTAAGTACTTTATGGAAATAAAATTAGAATTGTAAAGCTCCATGCTACAGAAGTCAGCCACGTTGTTGAACCACATGTCCAATGGCTTCCAGTTAGTTTTGTGCAGAGATGCAATTAACTCCAGTGATAGCAAAAATGTGCTTGACAAGTTGTAGCCTTTTATCTGAAATGGAATGAGATGATGCATATCCTTTTCCATTTTACTTTTTCAAATGCATTGTTCAGTGCTAATGCAAGGTGTCGACCCGAAACATCAATCATTCTTATGCAGCTCAGCAGAAGACAATGCTATACTGGCATTGAATTGAATCCTTTATTTGTCATTCAGACCTTTCGGTCTCAACGAAATGTCGTTGCCTGCAGCCATACATGTGATAATAAACAACACACAATAAACACAAATTAGCATCCACCACAGTGAGTTCACCAAGCACCTTCTCACTGTGATGGAGGCAAAAGTCTTAGAGTTACTGTCTCTTCCCTCCTCTTCTCCCTCTGCGCTGAGTCGATACCCCACCGGGCGATGGTAAGTCAGTCCTGCGGTTCAAACTCCGTGGCCCGGGGGTGGTCGAAGCTGCCGCCCTCCAGTCCAGCGGACGCAGTTGTTGCCACGGGAGCTCCGGAAAACAGGCGTCAACCTGTGACCCACAAGCTCCCGACGATGTCATCCAATGGCCCGCGGCCGAGCCCCGGATTCAGGTCGCCGCTGCTGGAGCACCATCTCCGCCCAGCACCGGGCCGCCCACACGGGACGTCTCAGCACCGCACCGGGCCGCCCCCACGGGAGCGCCTTCCAGCCGGGAGCTGGGCCGCCCTCACGGGAGCACCTTCCAGCCGGGAGCCGGGCCGCCCACACGGGAACGCCTTCCAGCCCCGCACCGGGCCGCCCTCATGGGAGTGTCTCAACCCCGCACCGAGCCGCCCACACGGGAGTGCCTTCCAGCCGGGAGCCAGGCCGCCCACACGGGAACGCCTTCCAGCCCCGCACCGGGCCGCCCACACAGGAGCGCCTTCCAGCCGGTAGCTGGGCCGCACTCACAGGAGTGTCTCAGCCCCGTGCCGTCCACCCTCACCGGAGCGCGGAGTCGAGCCGCTGCCCGAACGCCGCCGCAGCTCGAAGACGGCCAACCTTGCGTTGGTAAGTCCTGGCTGGCTCTACCTCCAGATCCTCGAGGTCGGTCGCAGGTTGGAGGCCGCCAGCTCCGCCATTAGGCCTCAGCTCAGACGGGGGAAAGAGAAGGGGGATACGACAAGAGTCGCATTCCTCCGAAGGGAGAGACAGAAAGCCCTGGTTCCCCCCCCCCCCCCCCCCCCCCCCCCCCCCCCCCAGACAGACTGCAGGCGAGTCGCAGCCGTTTTAACAGTGCCGCCACTTCCGGCATATGTTCGAGAACACAAGCTGATCCCAGAGGTTTGCAAATTCTTTCCTTTTTAAGATACTTTACCAGTCTATTTTTGAATACCATATTTTTTTGCCTCCAGTGCATTCTAGATATTAACCACTTCCAGAATTGTTAAAACATCCTTGTGCTGTGCACGCCTGAGCATCAATCTGTTAAAGATATTTTCAAAGAATATAAGTGGGTGGTTTGTATATTGAGTGGTTTACCTGAACTAATTAGTCCTCCCGCACATACTAGTAGAAATTCTGCTGGTAAAGGTGGTGACCAAGTGAAGGTAGAAATGAACACCATGACAATATTGGCATAATATAATTAACTTTAATGTCAATACCATGCTGGGAAAGAGATTGCGATCAAACGATTCACTGAATTTTCAGCAGCATCCTCCCAAGTCCCACTTATTTCGGCATTGAAGTGTTCCACAAAGAAACCTGCATTCTGTACTGTGCACATTTTGAGGCTACTAATTTTATATGCTGTATATCTGGATGTTTCATTTCAGAATTGTTCAGCAACGAACAGGTGGGAATTAAAATTGTGATTTCTGAAACTATTCCTGGGAGACTTATAATTCCCAGGTTGGGGAGCAGAAGGCAGGTCTGTGATTGGTTGGCATAGAATTCGGGGTGGTTTTCAGATCCAGCAGTTTTATGCCACATTTTCAATGCACCAAGTTCTTGTTTATGCTAATTCCATTTTGTTCTGTTTGGTATATATCCATCTGCTTCTTTCCTATCCTGTTCAAATGCTTTGCCCAAATTCTCTTCTCCTTGGTCCTCTTTTTCAGGGCCCATGTTCTTGTCTGGCAGTGCGGCTTGGCATTTTCTAAAGCACTCCTAAAGATGGAGCTACCAACCTGGATTACATTATTGCCCTCTTTCCTGCAATTTAGGATTCAATTCCTACCTGCGTCCCTCGTTGATAGTGGATCAGGTATTTTGTGGCAAAACGGTTTGTTTTTTTTAGTTTTAATTTGAGAGATACAGCGCGGAACAGGCCCTTCGGTCCACTGGGTCCGCACCGACTAGCGACCCCCACAAATTAACACTATCTTGCACCCACTAGGGGCAATTTTTATATTTACCAAGCCAATTAACTTACATACTTGTATGTCTTTGGAGTGTGACAGGAAACCGAAGATCTCGGACAAACTCATGCGGGTCATGGGAGGAAAAAAAGTACAAACTCCGTACAGACAGCACCCGTAGTCAGGATCGACCCCGAGTCTCTGGCGCTGTATTCACTGTAAGGCTCAACTTTACCGCTGTGCCACCAGTTGTGACTGAAAAACATTCTTAGCTGCCATTGAAAGCTTTGGACCCACTTATTAGTTATCACAAAATCCAAATGTTCAAGTACAGAATATTTTCAAATAAAAGTTATTTGCAATTTATCTTGAAAGTATATGTATACGAACAGGGGCGACATGGTGGCACAGCAATAGAGTTGCTGCCTTACAGCGCTTGCAGCTCTGGAGACCCGTGTTAGATCCTGACTACGAGTGCTGTGTGTAGGTATGTTACAAAACCTACCTGAATCGTGGCTGAGCATCTGCCCCACCCCTTGTGTGTGATTTTGGAGCTGTTTGGAGGGGGCGGGTTTAAAACCCGATTTTTACTAGGCTGTTCCAATCGCAGATGTTCAGCTTAGTAAATCATTAACGGAGAATCGCTGCAAGACCCGGTCCCAAAAGCTATTATTAGTTTTATAGGCCTCGAATAGTAGATATAATAAATTTAAAAGCTCTCGTTCAGTTCGCAAGCTTTCGCAGCCCCAGGGTTTTATAAAGCAAACAATTAAAGGTATGTACCTTATTTTTACATTAAATGGGGCATGTATATAACCCTATAATTATAATTTTCTATAGCGAGTAGCTCATTTTGGGCTTTTTATATCCCGCAGTATTTTTCTCGGCATTTGAGGGCACTAATCCAGCGCTATGTCAACATTCTAAACCTGCGCGTTCACAGAAACCCACTAGAAAACCGATTTAAATGGGCATTTATTTACAGCAATTGAACACTAAATTCCTTCCATTTGGCCTATAAATTAATGTAAATTAGATATAAAAATCATGTTATATTGTGAATTATTTGTGAATAATCTTTGGACACTTAGGCTATTTAAAAATGTTAATCTTTCCTTAAGAAATGTGCTTTTGACTATCCAAGATCACAGCTTTTTTGTAATGCCCATTGAAAATCAATAGGGAACAAGATGCTAATTTCCGAGTATGAAAATGGTCATAACTTTTTTAATACTTGAGATATGAAAGTGAATTAGGTGTCAAATTAAACTTATTGTTATGCTTTATCTGATGGGATAAATTGCAGACTTGATTTTTTAAATCTCAAAATTTTGTAACATTGCTACTGTGTGTATGGAGTGTGTACGTTCTCCCTCTGACCGCATGGGCTTTCTCAGATCTTCGGTTTCCTCCCACACTCCAAAGATGCAACTCCAAAGTTACACCACCGTTAATTTTTACTGGGAAGATTTGTATTAAAGGCTAAAGAGATTTTGTAATTAAGCCAAATTGCGAAGAACAATTGAATTCCTTTGATTTTATAACCTCTGATATAAAGATATTGCAGGTCAACATGAGATAGACAGGAGTGAAACAAATATCATGTGGTGGTGCGTGGGTCTCAAAAGGAAGCACGAAGTGCAGTGTTTTGAGAGGCACCTTTAATTATGTTCCTCCCGGTTGTAGGGAAGACCAAACAAGAGAAAGATGGCACCCAAACCCCTGCCTTTAAACCCTCTGGCTAAGGGCCGCCTCCGGACTGAACCATTCCCATGCCGAGGGGTTCGACAGTATGATGGCACGACCCTTGGGAGCCGCCACAATTTATTCAATGTTTATGAAAGAACTGCAGATGTTGGAAAATCGAAGTTAGACAAAAATGCTGGAGAAACTCAGCTGGTGAAGCAGCATCTATGGAGCCAAGGAAATGGGCGATGTTTTGGGTCGAGACCCTTCTTCAGTCATTCAATGCATCTCTTTTTAGTGGAAATTAGAGGAGGAAACAAAATACTTGTTTGTATCTGAGAAAAATACATAGAATGCAGAAAATGCACAATCAGTCAGTGAGAGGAGAAAGATGCTTTGGATGTGTAAAGTGCCTGTCCTACTTGGCGTCATTTGCGCATCAGCAGGTGGCGCGCGAGGATTTTGCAAATCCCAAAATCCTGGGGTGCCTATGCCGCCACGCCTCACCACGCGCCATGCGCAAGTAATGCATGCCATGTGTGTGCCACGCGTGTGTTGTGATGCATAAATGATGTCGCATAAATGACGTGCCAATTAAGCCAAAGTGGGACAGGCCCTTAACTCTACCTTTCTGAAATGTTGACATATCTTTCCCTTTCAGATTTGGTTGTGTTTATTATTGTCACCTACCGAGGTACAGTGAAAAGCTTTTGTTTGCATGCATTAATTTCACAGAGAAAACACTACGTGAATATGATCAAGCCGTCCACAGTGCACAAATAAAGGGTACAACGTTTAGTGCAAAGATATGACATTGAAGTTCAATAAAGTCCAATGAAAGAGTTCAAAGGTCTCCATTGAGGTAGATGGGAGGTCAGGATCACAATCTAGCAGATGAGAGGACCGTTCAGTTGCCTGTTAACAGTTGGGAAGAAACTGTTTCTGAATCTAGAGGGATGTGTTTTCAAACTTCTATATCTCTTACCAGATGAAAGAGGGAGTGACCAGGGTGAGGCGGGTATTGATTACGCTGGTGGATTTGCTGAGGCAGTGTGAAAATGCTGAGCAGTCTACGATATGCTTCTTCTTGGTTTCCAATTTTGGGAACCAAGTTTCTAGTATTTGTAATAAGAGCAACTTGTCAGGAAGATTTGTATAGGAATTGATTCTATTTGAATCAACATTGACACCATGAAATGCCGTGCTCATAGTTTCAGTGACCCTTAATCAATTCTGACCTGCTGCTGTCTTTGTGGGATTTGCATGTTCTTCCTGAGGTTTTATCCCATTGCCCAATTGCCCAATTGCTAATTAGACCGTTTAGTTTTAGAGATTCTGAGTGGAAACGGGCCCTATGGCCCACTGCGTCTGCACCAACTAGCGATCCCTGCACACTAACACTATCCTACACACACTAGGGACAATTTACACATATACCAAGCCAATTAACCTACAAAGCTCTACGTCTGGGTCACGGGGAGAATGTACAAACTCCGTACGGACAACACCCGTAGTCAGGATCTAACCTGGGTCTCTGGCACTGTAAAGCAGTAGAACTACCGCTATACCACCGTGCCACAGCATAAATTGCTCCTAGTGTAGGTGGGTGGTAAAGGAATAAGAGAGTTTATGGGCACCTAATTACGTGCAGAGAGAAATGGGATTAACAGAATTGTTCTGAGAGCTGGCACAGACATAGAACATAGAGTATAGAACAGTGCAGCATAGGAATACATCCATTGGCCTCCAATGCCCATGATGCCAAGTTAATCTGTCTGCACATGATTCCTAACCCTCCATTCCTGCAAATCCATGTGCCTATCTAAAAGCCTCTTAAATGCCACAGTTGTATCTGCCGCCAGCACCATCCCTGCCAGCATGTTCCAGGCACCCACCAACCTCTGTTTTAAAAAAAAAAAAAAAAAAAAAGTGCCCTGCACACCACCTTTAAACTTTTCCCCTCTAACTTTAAAGCTGTGCCCTCTAATCTTTGACATTTCACCCTGGGGATAAGGTTGTTGAGCCAAATGGCATACCAAACACTAATACATGTCTGTTTCTTGTCTGGCTCGCCCTTTTGCACAACATTGCGGCCTCAATTCTCCCTCTGTTTTTAACGTTGTGCCGCCTTTTTATTTTCATAAATTTCTGTGCTATTTCATTTATGTGGTCAAAGTAATATTTGCAAATGTATGTTTACATTGCACCCTATGGAATATTTTTTTATTTTATTCTTGATAGATTTATTCTTATAAAGTTAGATAAATGCCCATCTACCATAGAAGCTGCACTGGGGTCACGGCATTGATTTTTAGAGTTCTAGGATCATTCTGAAGCTGTATATGAGTTTTGATCGGCCACAAAGATAAACACAGATCGTGTCTGATATACAAAGCACCCAACACACTTCAATTACACTTCTGTCACATTTTGAACAAAATGAAGCCCTGCGTGTGTTTGTGCTTGATTGAGATGTGTAGATAGTTTGTGTGAACATCTCGATAAACATTTGCCTTTTGCAAAATACAAAGTGATACTGAAGCCAGGCAACTCTTTGCTTGCTGGTCTGCTGTCATACATTACAATCGCTCCACTCTTTTAAATCTTTATTTCAACAGCAGCATTTCTTACTCAAAACGTTATACCCTTTATCCAGCATCTGCACACTGTGATGGTTTGATTGTAATCATGTATTGTCTTTTCACTGACTAAATAGCATGCAACAAAAGGTTTCCACTGTACCTCAGTACATGTGACAGTACTAAACTGCTGTTGGTTGAGTTCAGTTAAAAAAGTCATCATTCACTGGTTATGCACAAAAATGCAGAGCCACTTAAAACCACTAACTTTTGTTTGTTGACAATGTACATTTTTACTTTTGGATTAATACATATTTCTCCACCTTGTCTGTTCTAGTATATTTATTCTAAAACTTCATGATGCTGTTGTGTTGCTTCATATCAGTTTTTGGTTTCTACCGTACTGCAGTCTATGGACCATATTAATTTGCGGTTTGAAATGCATAATATGCAGTGCATGCTACATATGAAAATATTTACCAAGTTCTCTTCCAGTTCACTTCTCAAAAGAATTTAGAACATGAGCTTCTTGTGAAAGGAGACTTTCTGTGACCAGGGCATACACAGCCTGTGAAAGGCCTGCTTCCGTTGAAGCTATTTTGAGAAGAGTACCACATATTCTGCACTAATGAAGGGAGTAGGTTTAATTTTGCATGAGCTGCAAATGAAACTTTAATACTGTAATTAATGAGTGTGCATCGAACATTACTGAAATGTGAAACTACATACAGGAAATTCAAAGATGTCAGGCTGTGATAACACATCTGCTTTCAATATCTTGATGAATGTCATGTGTTTATCGTTTACTCATGTGTTTTATTATACTGAATTTCAGTTATTTGTATCACCTATATAAATGTTTTATGTAAAGACTTTACAACCGAATGCAGCATTTTTTTTTATTTTCCCTTCTCCCCAAAGATATTAATTATTGCAGTAAAGTGGCATCAACACATTTATTTAACCTGGTTGTCTACCAGACCAGTGTGCAACTGTTACACATATTGATGGAAAATTCACATATTTGCCCAAATTAATGAATAAAGGATTGAACATCTCTAATGGATCTCATCTTCCTTAAGTGTGTCAATTAAGGACATTGAAGTCCAATTTCAAGGAGATCCTACCAAGTCTTTCATCCAAAACCTCCTGTATAGAATTTGCTCATCTTGATCCTCCCTAACCCACTCTTTCACTACATCCTTTTGTGTTTTTGTTTGTAATCAGGGATTCAATCAGGGATCAACAAAGGTTCACCAAATTGTTTCCTGGGATGGCAAGACAGTCATACAAGAGATAAGATCAATTTGTCCTGTATTCACCAGAGTTTAGAAGAATGAGAAGCAATATAATTGAAATGTATTCCATTCTGACAGGGATACTGGAAGGTGTTTCCTCTGGCTGCAGGGTTGCAACTAAAGTTTCAGAATTAACAGAGAGTTAAGGAGAAATTTAATTCCTGGTGAACCTGTAGAATTCATTATCATAGGGCTGAGGAGTCAGTCATGAAATATTATTAAGTACATAGATTTCTCAGTGTAAAAGTCATCAAGGCATCTTCTTGCGTATGGGAGTGCACAGCCTAAAGTTGTAGGACAACTTGTTGTATTTGATAGTGCACACCGGGTTGATTGCATTCGTCGAAACATGGCGGACCACGTGAAGGTTGCAATCTCCCACCCCAGGCATCAAGTATTGTGAGGTGGGAGTGGGAATGTTGTTATAATAGCAGCCATGATTGTACTGAATGGCAGAGGAAAGGTTGCATTGCCAATTCCTTTTCTTTATGTTCCTGCATTTCTGAAAATAACATGAAACATCTTTTAAAACTATGTAATGGATATTGCTTCACTACAGCTTGTGGTAGGACTTCATAACATATAATGTGGAAAATACACACAACATTCCTTCCATGGCATTGGCCTTATCTGCATAATTTACCTTATAATTTACAATTTACCATGCAAATAGTTTTCCCTCATCTCATTTTGGCTATCATTTTGACATTGCTGATTCTGGAGTAGATTTTCTGCTTGCTTTGGAAACTATGCTGCTGATGTTGGGAACTAAAACAAATAATAATATCAATATAAGGTTCTTCACAATTAACCCAGTGTAACATCAGGATATTGTTGACAGAACAAGTGCCATCCATGTAGATGACAAACAACACTGGTGGCCATCTAAACTAGCATGGTTTAGTGTGGCCTAATTGTAACTTCAAAACTGTTAAAACACTTTCTCATAGACATGGGGGAAAAAATCTTCAGGAACATTCAGTCTCTTCATCTTTAAAAGGATAAAAGTAAACCGTAAACAATTGAACTCCCAAACTATGAAAAATGAAAGTTAACTGATATTCAGCAAAACGTTCAACGGAAACACAACTTATTGTCACTATTGATGACATCACAAGGGCATTAGATAAGGGGAAATCTATGCATATGGCAATCCTGGACTTTTCGAAAGCGTTCGATAAAGCTCCTCACGAAAGGCTCCAAGAAAAACTGGATTACTATGGCATCAGAAATAGTCTACATAACTGGATTAGGGACTTTCTCACAAATTGGACGCAGAGGGTGGCCTGTAAAATAAACATTTCTTTAGAAGAACAAGTACCCGCAAGGCACAGACCTGGGGCCACTGTTTCCTGACGTACATTAATGATCTACCTGAACACATAAATTGTAAAACAAGACTCTTCGGAGACCTGTCTGATATACACCTGTCACTGATGTAGAGGATATGAACTCCTTACAAGAAGACCTTAAGTCTTTGGAATTATGGCAAAACACATGGAAGATGAGCTTCAACCCATCAATTCAATTATGGTAAGTTCAAACAAGAAGAAGCCACCTACTCGAGACTCCGCCTTCTGTGGACAAATACTTAATTGTACAAGTTCACAACCATACCTTGGAGTTCATCTTGATAGTGAGCTTTCGTGGGGGGAACACGTGGACAACACGGTTACTAAAGCCAACCGGACACTAGGATTCCTTAGACTAAACCTCTGGTTCTGCCCAAAATAAGTAAAAACCACAACATATAAAACATTGGTTAGACCTTTACTGGAATACGCTTCATGCGCCTGGGACCCATACAAAACTGGTCATATCAACAAACTAGAAGGGGTACAGAGGAAAGCAGCACGCTTTTGCATCGGGAACTACAATAGAGGTAGCAGTGTCACCCAGATGCTGTCCGACCTGGAGTGGGAAACACTGGAAACAAGAAGGGCAAGGAACAGACTAGCCATGTTGTACAAGATCCAAAAGGGGATAGATTCAGAATCAAGTACGCAGGACAAGATGTTAAGAAGTCCCTTGTGCCAATAGGTGGGGAGCATTTCACGACATTCGTTGATTGTTGAGAGTGGTAGACGGTAGACGCTCAACATCGGCGGGGGGTGGGGGGGAATACGTATATCTTGGTCTGGGTAACCTTCAGGACCGTTGGGCACAGGACACATTATCAGTAGTGTACCCTTGCATCACTGGGTGTTTCGGCCTTTTAACACTATACACCCTCCACAAGGGCGGCCCGCTGCAGGATGATCAGCCCTCAGCGCGTGCCCCGTGTCAAACCGTCCCAAAGATTCACCCTGACGTACTTGGGGCCCAGCATAGGTCTTTCCGCTTGAGCCAAATCCACCGGCTGCTTCTTTCAGCCGCCTCTGAGAGTGATCTTATGGTCTTCCGCAGAGCCTGACCGTGGATTCCAAGCTCCTTCAGCAGTCTGATTGTAGATGACGCAACAAATCCTCTGCATCCCACTTCAACTGGATAGACTTTGGTGTTCCAGCCACGCTGCGTTGCCTCTGCTGCAAGCTCTGCGTAGCGCAGCTTCTTACGCTCATAGGCCTCCTCAACAGAGTTCTCCCATGGAACTGTGAGCTCTATGATGTAAGCAGTCTTCTGTGAAGGGGACCAGAACACCAAGTCTGGCCTGAGGTTGGTGGAAGCAATTTCAGGTGGAAAAATTAGTTGTCGGCCGATGTCCGCCAGCATCCTCCAGTCACGGGCCCTGCATAGGTTTCCTTCTTCTGATCTGGTGGAAGGATGTTTAGATGTTTTCTGTCCTTCTCGGACAAAGGTTGTTGCCCTTGGGGGGGGGGGGTGTTGCTTGCTCTCGGAGGCAAGGTTGGTCCTCACACCGCCGTACTGAAGCCAGGCTGATGGCCGCCACGTGTATCTTTGGTGAGGCTGGAAGCCATGAGTCATAAGTGGAGTTGGGCAGCTCAGGTGATGATGATGGAGGTTCTTTGGTGGTGGAAGCACGTCATAAGTCACTCTGATGATGAAGCTGATCTTGCTTGCTTCCATTTCCCATAGTTCTTTCCAGCTGATCTTCCTCCGCTCCACACCTTCCCACTGCATCCATTGCCCCTGTTTGGCAAGAGAGACCGCCTTTGCACTTCTTGCGGCCTCCTCCTGTCGCCGCACCTCCTCGACCACCAATGTCCTCCGCTCTGATGTTGTGGCCTTTCGCCAAGTTGGTTTACTTGTCGTAAGGCCAAAGCCTCCTCTTCCCTGCTGGACTTGCCCCACGATGTCTTTGTGCCTCAGGCCTGATGAAGCTTGCTGTACTGCATCAGATGGTGTCCACTTCCAGCCAGTTACTAGGGGCAGCGCAACAGCACTGATGGTCTTGTCTCTAGAGTCCCTCAGTGTCATCTGGAGTCTTACTTTAGAACACTTGTATTCCTCTGTTAGACTAGTGAGAGGTAGTTCCAGGACCCCTTTGCCATATAGGCCGATGTTAGTTAGACATCGTGGGACCCCGAGCCATTTCTTCGCGTATGAAGTTATGGTTCGCTCCATCTTCTCCACAGTTGTTATTGGGGCTTCATAAACGGTCAGTGGCCACATTGTCCGAGGAAGGAGTCCAAACTGTAGGCACCAGAGCTTCAGTTTCCCAGGCAGTAGGGTCTGATTGATGTTCTCCAGGCCGTTGACAATTTCTTGCCTTAGTTGTTGCACCTGCTCTTTGTCCTTGAGACTTGCGTTGTACCATCTGCCCAGGCTTTTAACTGGCTGCTCAGACACTGTTGGTATTGGGTCGTCACCGATGCAGAACCTTGTGTCTCTAAGCACCCCCTTGACTATGGAGATGCTTCGAGATTTACTTGGTTTGATTTTCATTCGGGCCCACTTGATGTTCTCCTGCAGCTTTCCAAGTAGCCGCTTGGTGCATGCTGCAGTAGTGGTTAGTGTTGTCGTGTCGTCCATGTATGCCCTGATGGGTGGCAGACGGAGCCCAGCCCTGGTTCGTTCATCGCCCACCACCCATTTTGAGGCCATTGTAAAGGCCAAGGGTGAGACTGTGCAGCCTGCCATGATGCCTACTTCCAAGCGCTGCCATGTTGTACTGAAGTCAGCTGTTGTGAAGCACAGCTGCAGGTCTTGGAAATAGCTCTTGACCAGTGTGGTGATGAGCTCTGGTACATGGAAAAAGGCAAAAGATTCCCAAAGGAGGTCATGGGGAACTGAAGTAAATGCATTGGCCAGATTGAGGAATATCACATGTAGGTCTCTCTTCTCCTTCTTAGCTGCTTGGATCTGGTGCCAGATCATGCTTGTATGCTCCAAGCAGCCCGAAAATCCTGGAATTCCTGCTTTCTGTATAGATGTATCAATGTACTTGTTTGTTACCAGATAGGTGGACATCCTTTGTGATACAATGCTGAAAAAGATTTTCCCCTCCGACGTTGAGGAGACATATTGGCCGGAATTGGCTGATGTCTGACGCATCCTTTTCTTTAGGTATTAGCACACCGCCGGCCCTTCGCCACGCATTAGGTATTGTTTGCTTCTTCCACACCACCCTCATGAGCTTCCATAGAAAGCGTAACACATCCGGTGCGTTCTTGTAGAGCTTGTATGCTACTCCGTTTGGCCCCGGAGCTGATGCTGCTCTTGCTCGCCGGACAGTGTTCTCTACCTCTTTCCATCTCGGAGGGCTGGTGTCCAGGTTGAATTCTGGTGGTTGAATAGGCGGGATGTCATGTGGGATGACTAACTGCTCATGCCTTTTCGTGTCTTGGTGAGCCTTTTCCAGGTGTTCCTCCAATTCCCGTTTTGATGTTTTCAAAGTTCCACTTTTTTCCTTTGCGAAGAGGTCTTTGATGAACTTGAAAGGGTCTTTGTAGAACCGTGTTCTTGTGTGTTCTTTCTTCTTGCGAAGTTTCCTCAAGTTCTCTGCTTTTCGCAAGGTTGCCAATCTGCTCTTGATGTCCTCTTGGAGTAGCATGAGCCTTATCTCTCTGCGTCAGTTGCTTTTTTCCATTGCTTTTTCAACTGTCTCTCTGATTAGCCTCTCGATCTCCTGCTGCCTCCTGGACTTGATTGGTGTTGGTAATTTCTTTCCACCTCTCCCTTTACTCACCCCAAAACGTTCTTCTCCGTAGCTGTAGATTGTGTTGCCCATCCTTTCAAGCTTTTCCACTGCTGTGCCCGCTTGTTGCTCCAAGATAACTAAGGTCACTGTTGACCGTCTCCCACTCTTTCTTTTCAACAGCTTTGGGCCATTTCACTCCAGGTTTGTTCCCTTTGATCTTTCCCTCCAATGGAGGTCTTTGTAGTTTAACATACTCAATAGAAAGGAGAACAAGAAAGAGTAATGATATGCAAATAGAAACCCCATTCGCCAGAACAGATATTTATAAGAACTCATTCTTATAAATGCATAGCAAAAGGATTTGAGTATAGGAGCAGGGAGGTTCTACTGCAGTTGTACAGGGTCTTGGTGAGACCACACCTGGAGTATTGTGTATAGTTTTGGTCTCCAAATCTGAGGAAATACATTCTTGCCTTAGAGGGAGTACAGAGAAGGTTCACCAGACTGATTCCTGGGATATCAGGACTTTCATATGAAGAAAGACTGGATAGACTTGGTTTGTACTCGCTAGAATTTAGTAGATTGAGGGGGGATCTTATAGAAACTGACAAAATTCTTCGGGGATTGGACAGGCTAGATGCAGGAAGATTGTTCCCGATGTTGGGGAAGTCCAGGACAAGGGGTCACAGTTTAAGGATAAAGTGGAAATCCTTTAGGACCGAGATGAGGAAAACATTTTTCACACAGAGAGTGGTGAGTCTCTGGAACTGTCTGCCACAGAAGGTAGTTGAGGCCAGTTCATTGGCTATATTTAAGAGGGAGTTAGATGTGGCCCTTGTGGCTAAAGGGATCAGGGGGTATGGAGAGAAGGCAGGCACAGGATACTGAGTTGGATGATCAGCCATGATCATATTGAATGGCGGTGAGGCTCGAAGGGTCGAATGACCTACTCCTGCACCCATTTTCTACGTTTCTATGTAAGAACCTTAAGAGAATGGAATAAACTAGACAACAATATAGTCCAATCACCTTCACTAGATAGTTTTAAGGGGGCACTAACAGCACGTTAGCATGCACAACACATCCAAGTTGACGATATGCAGAGTACTGCCCTGCCGACTACAAATTCAGAAGGTTCAGAAGGTATTTCAGTTTTATTTTGGGTTGCAGCATTCCCTTTGTGGAGGTGATGGGCAAAGTCTCCCTGATCCAGGACCAACCTGAAACAACTTATCTGTGGAGATACTGTACCTAGTGGAAGGGTTGTGGAACCCTAGCGAGCAACCATGAGAATCTAGCTTTAGAGCAATCATAGTCATTTCACACCAAGGCAACTCAGTATTTCCACTTTCATGAAGAAATTTCAAAAGTGCTTACAATTAGAGTTGTGATTTACATTGGAAAATGTAGGCCTTTTTAAAAAAAATATGTAACTAGGCCAATATTTTCTAATGCATCCACAACTATCTTTTTCTTTTATTTCCCATGCGATGGTAGTTCACCATTTATCCCATTGAGACATGTTAGGTCTCAGCCAAGCCAAGGCATTAATGCCATTCCCCATTTGCATACCCATCAACTACCTACCTCACCTTCCATTCCAATGTTCCTAGCGTTCACCTACCCTAGCGGTAATTTACACCAACCGTTTAATCTAGTCTTTTGGATTGAACCAGGAGAAACTGAGTCCCAGGGAGAACATGAAAACACCACAGACAGCACTGGGATGAGAGTCAAATGAGAAGGAATGGGTGACGTTTCCTTTGGGTTCTCAATAGGTTCAGCTTCAGACTGAAGAAGGGTCTCGACCCGAAACGTCACCCATTCCTTTGTTTTTGAGCTACTGAGTGTTTTTTTTTAATGCTTTGTTTTTGAGCTACTGAGTGACTTTGCTTTTCACACCCACTGTTTTACCATTCAGTGCATATTGCTTTCCCCATTCTTTTCCACCAAGTGGATTTAACCAAAGTGAATCTTTGTTTACAAACTTTTCAATGGTCTCCAGAAGTGAACACATTTTTCAGTGGGAGATGTTTCCTACATTGTAGTAAATTGTTAAATTGTACTTCCAGGACAGAGGTCAGGTCATGTATATGAGCAGTGGCCCATTTGCTGATCGGTCGATAAAACCATTGCTTGCATTCAGCATGGAAAACATGCATCCAGCACTGCTCCATGTTTAATCTTTAACTAACTTACCGTCTGCATCAGTGTTTTTTCCATGCCTTCATTTTAACAGACCTGCTACGTAGCTGACAATGTGTTTTGACAATATATATGCAGCATATCTGTAGCATAACCTTGAATCATTTAAGGTACTTCCTCAAAAGATCTCTCGGAACTTGGGTAGTTTATAACCCAACGGTGTGAACATTTGAATTTTCCAATTTTAGGTAACTAACCAAAGTCTTGCCTGTCCCCCACCTGGATTCACAATTTGCATCTCCTCAATTCTTATCTCAAACCTTTTGTCGTTTCATCTCTGCCCTTTATCCAACCATCTGCCTATCAACACCCCTCCAACCCCCTCCTCTCTCCTTGCCTGCATCTACCTCTCACTTGCTACCAAATATACTAGCACTAAAGATTCTAGTGTCTTTGCTTGCTAGGGGTTGTCCTGCCCCTCCTCTCTTCCGGATTCCTTCCTCCTCCATAAATTGGAGGGGGAAGTTTATCCTCCATAATTTATCGTGGAGGACATTACTTCCCAAGTACATACTTCCCAAGCACCAACCTTTTGGTCCAAGTGTAATAAAAAAGGAACTTCGGGAACTGCAGATAGACACAAAATGCTTGAGTGACTGGATAGTCAGTCAGGGTATCAAAACAAGATTCTGTATGTTTAAGGTGAAAGAAAGGAAAGTTGAAGTATTTTTTGCAGAGTGGTGGATATTAGGAACTCGCTGCCAGAGGAGGTTGTGGAATCCAACACAATCACGTTTAAAAGGTATTTAGACAGGCACATGAATAGGGGAAGCATACAAGGATATGGGGCCAATGAGGGCATCTGGGATTATTATAGATTGGGAAAAAGTTCAGCATAGGCATGGTGGACCCGAAGACCTGTTTGTCCTATACAACTGACTCTGACACTCAGTGCAGGAATTGAAAAAAATGCTCTCTGTCAGCAGCTATGGATTTCAGAAAGAAAGAATTTCACTTTTGCTGTTGAAATGGATTGAATAGAGTGGTTCTTCTGCCAAATTGAACATGCCCCAATTGGTTACTTGAATCCAATGAACCTTTTAAGAAGATACAGTACTAATTCTTGTTGCTCATTCTGTTGGGCACTGCAACTATGAAAGTGTTGAGTATTGCTCCCAAGGCAGTTTTTAATTGGATGATGTTCTTTTCAACTTCTTACTGTTGCTTCTATAAGTAACAAATCAGTTGCTGTGGGATGGGGTTTGGACCATGCTTCAAGGACAACATTGGATTTGAGGAGATCTTGGTTTTCTTTCCAGCAGCTGCTCTAGATTTTCACCTTGTTCTTGACTCTGGGACGGGGCCTTGGGTGTCAGGGTCATAGTTGTCTATTACTGAACTGAAGAATCCACAAACATTATGACTGTTAGCTTTCTCCTTATCTACGATCTGGTTGTGGGTTCCCAGGTTTCTTGCTAAACCTTTGCCTTATAGTGCCTTCTGAGGACTGTTTGCCTTGGGGAAGAGTGTAGTTTCCTAGCTAACAAATGCTTTGCTTTTGCAATGAATTAATTCTTGGCCATTCTCAACAAACCCACTCTGGTGGTTCTTGATAAAGAAGCTGAGAATATCTTCACAGTGGTCGCTATGGTGAACTTCAGGGCAATGCATAAGTGATGGACACATTGTGGTTCATGGAGTCTAGCAATTGATGGTTCCCAGGCGCTCTTTGAAAGAGCTGCCTTTGTGATGTCTTTGAGAGTTTTAACATTCATTTTCTGTTGATGCCGACTTTTTAAGGGGGTTATTTTGTAGATAGAACGGGTCAAGCATTGTTCAGTCCAGCAATCACCTGTCCCAATCAATACAGAAGTGATTTATTTACAGACCCATGCTCTGAAATCGATATATCTGAGAGGTGCCAGTGCTCTGACCAAGGGATTTGCCATGACATCTTGAGCTTGTCCCTCTTTTTAGTGCCTTCCCTCACAGTGGAAAGTGTTGATTCTGCTGTGGGGGGACGTTCATGTTAAATTCTATAGTGTGTTTTGTCTTTTTTCTTTTTTTTCTTTTATATGGATGTATGGTAATCTGATTCCTTCTCTGTAAAGCACTTTGGCTTCAACGTGATTTGATATAAAAGTGCTATATCAATAAAAATTACTTACTCTTTTATAAGGCTGGGTTCTGAACATTTTACCATGAAATGGATCTTATGGGAGTTATCCCTTGCTGATCATGCCTTACTAGAGGGTTGTGTCCTCTGCCTGTGTAGCATTAAAGTCGCCCAGGGTGGGAAAACAAATACTGGTTTTGCATGCAACACCTGGATTCCGAAAATAAATGAATAAAGGGTAACAGGAACATGTTGCAATGTCACAATAATCCCTCAAAAGGGCTTTCATATCCTCCTATCTATAGAGAACAGATCCAGTTGATCATTGGATTACTGATTAAATTCATTTTACTGTTTGTTTTCCATTTAACAAAACTGGCATTGAATTTTAATTTTAGCCGCATTCTTGCAGTCGGTTTTGCAGTGCAGCATTTCGGAGCTTAAGGCCTTGACAGCTGAAAGTGCAGCTGCTGGTGGTGGAGTGATTAAATTCAGGGACGCGGTGGACCAGCAATGTAAGACGTAGATATTTTAGAGATTATAAATTTGGTAAAGATTACAAAGAAAGGGGGGTGTGAGATTTTGGAGGAATTTACAAACAAACATGTGAATTTTTAAATTAAAGTGGGAAACAATTTAGATTAGGTAAGCACAGGTGCAATGGGTGAATAGGATTTGGTGCGAGATAGAACATTATCAGCAAGGTATTAAATTACTGCCATAGAGAGTGGAATTGAGGACATTGACCTGGATTGCTTTGGAACAATAACGTAGGTTTGGATGAGAGCTTTCACTGGCTGAATTAAGGCAATGCTGGAGATGATATGTGGACGCATTTGAAACTTGACTCTTTGGTCAAATGTAACATTTAGTTTGCAAGCAATATGATTCAGCATTGTACAGTTCCATGGAGAGGGATGAAGTGGGTAGTTCTTCTTAAAGCGCTTTTGAAATTGGTCAGTTCATTACTTGGAGGAATCCTCATCCAGTTGGCCAACAAAAGGTGTTTACTGAAACGGTGAAGCTAGATCTTTATGCTACACTTTAGGTTGAAATTAAGTGGAACTAGAATATTTAGAAAAAAAGAAAAAAGTAAACCTGAAATCTACCCACCTTATCTTTTTTTTTGCATGATCTATGGTCAAAATCTATTACAATTTGAGTTGATTATACCCAGATACGTAGTGAATATTAATAACCAAATTATTTTGTGCTGTTGAATATTCTACTGATTTGTTTTCCTGTGTGAAATTGTTTTTTTCCACTTTGCATTTACAGCATATAGTTAGTTCCCATTGTCGTTCTGGGAAAATTACAACCTGGGATTAGTTTGTGTTGGAATTCTTAGAACAAGGAAGGATGGTGGCTAAGTTTTGATTTAGTTAGAATTTCCTAACTGGTGGAGAGCATGTCGGAAAGAAATCCTCCTATCTTCAGGGACGTGGGAACACATTCACTCACTCGGCTGCAGGCAGGAGCTAAAGGAATATGAAATTGGAGTTTTACAAGAAATAAACTTGCTGCGTGCCGCTATAAAAACCTTGGTCAATGACAACATGGTACACTGCTTGAAGATGCCTTGCTCTAATTGGCTTCACCATCTGAGGTTGTGGTAAAACCAAGCAGCAATATCTCCTATTGATAGCATATTATCAAGAAGGTTGATCACAAAAGCATGTCATGACCAGCACTGTGACCAGGGTGTCCATGTGGCTTCTATTTTGTTGTAAATGCGGAATTGCATTGAACACCTACCATGTTTTATCAGATTGGTATTTCAATGTACAATTTGCAAATAGTTGGAAAAATTCCAAGTTATTGCTGGTCTTTAGCCAACACATGCAATAGGAATCTTGGTTAATGTTATTTTTTAATTTCTCATTTGTTATGAATAGCCACATTGTGAATATGGCTTACATTGTAATGAGGGAGAACTGGAATATTTCTAAACATTTTTATTAGTAATTCTATTTTGCAGCTGAAGTAACAAAAAGTATATTTTTAAATATATAATTGTACAGCGAGCAATCACATTCAACTCTCAGCATTTACTCTTTTTCTATTTTTAAACTATTTTGGATTCACATATAAAGCAAAAATACATATAGATGTGCAGAGTGAAAAAGAAGAATAATTGAACAAAATGTAATCACCAAGTGGCGTTTAGATGGAAGATGATAAGAATTGACTTCTAACTTTCGGCTAGTTTCTGAAGAGGAAAGGAAGCGAGAGATGTCATGGTACCTGTGAATTGATTTGTACTGCTTTGAAACAGAATTTAAATTATTTTTTGTCGTGATTTTATTGCAATAATAATAATAATAATAATAAATGTTATATTATTGGGTGCCTTTCAGACATCTCAAGGACACCTTACATAGGTTAACAGGAAATATAAACATATAATCAGAATAAAATAAATAATAATGACATCACAGAAACACAAATTAAAAACAGAATTCAGTCCAAAAACAAAAATCAAAAACACAATGTGAAGAGAGAGGAGCGGCAGCTAAAGCGCGCCAGCGTCCACTCTCCCTTCACGGCAGCCATCTTGGACAAAGACTAACAGGATTACCTTACAGACAAAAAATCATCCCCCCACAATGGATACCACTGTGGGGGAAGGCACAATGTCCAGTCCCTATCCCAAGTTCACCCCAAAGTCAGGCCTATTGAGGCCACCGCAATTGCCTCTACGGAGGCCCGATGTACCTGGCCGTTCTCACCGGGTGGTCTTGCCCCGGCGTCGGGAGAGTCCTCTCAGCGGCTGGGCCACCTGGAACGGCCGCTTTCTAGCTGGAGACCGCGGCTTCCGAAGCCGACAAGGCCGCGCCGGTTTGGAGCTCCCAGGCTCCCGATGTTGAAATCGGCGCCACCCGCTCCGCAGACCCGCAGCCCGGAGGTGTTGAACACGGCGGTCTCAGCTCACCAGAGCTCCAGCGCGGCGACCCAGGCAAGGCATCGCCCGCTCCGCGATAGCGCTGCAGCGCTGTGCCGCCACCGAGGCCATGGTGCTGGGCGCTCCAAGCCCGCTGGTAGGCCACGAGGTCCGGTCGACGGGGCAGCCCGGAGAAAAAGCTGCCTCACCGACCAGGTAGGGACCTAGAAGTAAAATTAACCCCTACCCCCCACAGTAAAAAGTCCATATCCCCTACGGACAAAAAACAGGACTCACTAAAAACTTTTAAAAAAGCGAATTAAAAAGGATGGCTGCTGGCTAGCAGCCGTTCCCCAAGATGGCTCCTCCTTGGCTCTTTCTTTATACTGAAGAAGCAATGTCTAGTGCAAAGAATGCTGTCAAGGCCAAGCAGGTTCATGCTGGTGCTTGTTCTGCAGTCAAATCTCCTTCCTCCCCAACACTCAGTTCTTGGCAACATAACCTTGTTAATTTTAATTTAGAGATACAGCTTGGAATCAGGCTCCTCGGCCCACTGAGACGATGTTGGCCATCGATCACCTGTTCATATTAGTTCTATTACTCTATTTCCCATTCCTTCCCCACACAGGGGCCAATTTACAGAGCCACTTAACCAACAAATCCACATGTCTCTGGGATGAGGAAGGAAACCAGAGCATCTGGAGGAAACATGCGGTGATAGGGAGAATCCAGGTCTCTGATGCTGTGAGGCAGCGGCTGTACCAGCTACTCCATTGTGCCATATTCCTATTCTTGAATTGTTAAACTATCCTTCAAATAAAAACAAATAGCCTTGCCCATCGTAGTCACAGCACAAAAACAGGCTGTGTGTCTTCACTCATCCATGCTGATCAAGGTGCCATCCTGAGTGAGTTACATTTGCCAGCATTCATTCCAATGTACTCCTTTTGTAATTATGATATTATTATGTTACCAACTTTGAAATCAAGAATTTGTTCAAATAATGGAAGAGAATGTCTGGAAGAGCCTTGGGCAAGAGATTGGTCACATAAAATAAGATTTACTTTTAAATGTTTTACATTTTTTAATACTTCAAATGGCTTGTTAAATTAGTCCCCCCCCCCCCCCCCAAAGTATTGAAAAACATTTGAAAGTTTAAATTTTAGAAGATTATTGGATAATTAATATTTAATTTTTTCAGTTGTATTTTTAATTAAAAATATTTAACCATTTCGGAATGCGTCAAACATTTCTTATCAAAATATTTTAAGTCTACGACTACTTTGGCTATGTCTAGAGATTGATTTAGCTGACTGTTCATTTAAAAAATAATCTTATTTTAAGGACTGGATTTGTTTGGACTTGTTCACGTGATTCTCCCTTCATGCCAATATATCCTTGTCACACAGATGGCCTCCTTTTGGAGTATTCTCCCAGTATTTCCCACATGCCCCCATTTGGCCTGTGAAAGAGCAAGTCTTTCTGCTTCCTGAAGTGAGCAACAGGTAGCTCACAGTTGGCTACACAACACACCACATGATGTTTCTCCTGGTTGTTAATGGGAATCAATATTCCTCAAGAATAATCTTAGAGTTATAATCTTAATGGTTCTGCAGATTAATAATTGATTGTAGCTGTTGGAATTTTCAAATAATTGATTCCACAAAATAATTGTTCGATATATGAAGTTTTTACAGTAGGGATGAATTGGTGTTCTGTGATTCCATGTTATGTTTGTTTCCAAGCGCAGGCTTTTAGCATGCTATATAGTTAACATGTCAAACTAAGTTCAAGTTCACATTTATTGCCACATGCACCAATTAAGGTACAGTGGAATATGATTTACCATGCAGCCACACAATCAAAAAGAGCACAATACACAATAGAATACAACATGAACATCCACCACAGTGGAATCAACATTCTTCACTGTGGTGGAAGGCAATAACATTCAGTCAGTCCTCCTCCTTGGTTCATTCGTGGTCGGGGCCATGAACACTCACTCCGCAGTCGCCGCTACGGACGATGTACAGGCCCTCTCGTTGGGAAGCTCGAAACTCCGATGTCGGGACAGACAGACACTCCGCTTGAAGGTCCCCAATCGGCTGCTTCCTACTGGAGAGATCCGACCACGATGTTATAGGCCGCAGGCCGGCGGTCAGAGTTCTTCTCCGGCGGTCCACAGTGAGGGATCCCACTCTGAAATGGAAAGTCCACGCCGCGCCCGCGGTTAGAAGCTCCACAGACAGCGGTTTCAGAATCTTATAGTCCGCGGGCCAGCGATCAGAGCACTTCTTTTGGCGATCTCCAGCAAGGGATCACCAGGCACCACAATGGAATGTCTGCGCTGCGCCCACTACTGAAGCTCTGGGCCCGACTCTGGGAGAGGCCACACCAATCCAATCTGTTAGGCCGCGAGGGTGGGCGAAAATGTGACTAGGAGAATAGTCGCATTCCACCGAAGTAAGTGACTGAAAAACAGTTTCCCCCTATTTCCCCCCCCCCACACACACTAAAACACACACTAAAACACACTTTTAGACATACTAAAAACCAAAAAAAGGACGAACAGCTGCTGGCGAGGTTGCCGGCTCGTGGCGCCACCCGATGACCGATCTAACGTGTGCTCACTCACTTTATATATGTTTTCATGCTCTGAAGTAAAAAGTGCATTTGCATGTTGATCAGTGACTGTTTAATCCAAAGTAGCTAGACTCTTTATATCAATTGAATCCGGTCATTTTATTGGCATTAACAAGAAATGAATGTATTTTGAATTCCAGTTTTCACTTGGCAAATAGACTTTGGAAAAAAATTGTTTTCTGGCAATCAGAAATCAGCTGTTTTTGCCAAGTTTCTACAAGCAAGTTTGCCTGTTTGATTTTGACCTGTAGCAGGATGAGATAAATTTATTTCCTGGGTTGACTAGTTTTGTTTTGGAGGTAATGCCTTCGAACAGTGATTCAGTATTAACTAAATACTGTGAAAAGTAATCCAGCACAAGGAATGGCAGTGTAACTGAAACTTTAATCAAAACCATAACATTTAAGGCAATCTTTTAAAACAAAATCATGCCTTTCACTGATTGTTGTGGTACTTCTAATTTGCTAAATTTAGAGTTTGGGAGTAAGTTTTAACTGAAGCTTTATTTAAAGGCATTGAGCAGACCCGAGTTGCATTTCCTTAAGACCTGGTGTGCTAAGTTGAGTGTAGGCGGTTACATTTTTTACTTGGCACAAGAATTAAGTAAATTGTCCCAGCAGATGATGAAAATTGAATTGATATCTCAGCCTTGGTACAGAGGTTTGCAGCAGCACATTGTTCCAAGAGGTACATCACCACTCAGTGGAATGATGAATGAGAAGAACATAGGGTTTTGTGCGTAGAAAGGAACTGCAGATGCTGGTTGAAACCGAAGATGGACACTGAAGCTGGAGTAACTCAGCGGGGCAGGCAGTATCTCTGGAGGAAAGGAATGGGTGACATTTCAGGTAAGGCTTTGTTCAACTGAAGTATGCAGTCAGCTGTTGCAACCACAGAATATTACACGTGACCTTAGATCGAAAAATGTCGAGTTGTGGGAAAATTGTTATATTTGTTTTTTATGTGTTGAAGTGCATGTTTAAATTTTATGTTTGCTTTTACTTTGTGCATACATTGTAAGAACAGATATTATTGTGTAAAACACTGGCCACAATATACTTCGATGGTTGAAAAACATGCACAGTCTTAATGTAAATCTATATCTTGGATGTTTGGTGCGATAGGTCTGAGGTGCTTCTCAATTTTATTTTTATGTTGGGAGAAGTCAGGCATTGTACTGCAGAGCATGAGGCCAGATAAAATTTGTCATTTTTGACTAAAAATGAAGCAGGCTTCATTCAACTCTCTATAGATGGTCTACTTTTGGTTTGTAGCCTGCACTGTTCATGTGCTTCCAAGACCCAAATGAACTTTGGTCAAAGTGGCAACAAGACGAGTTGCATGCCCTATGACTTCCTATACTCGTCTGTGGTTGTGCATCTCGTAGATATGGAGAAACCAGTCCAAAATCACCAAATTTCCCCAAAGAAACAAAAGGATCCCTCGGCTTGAGTATCACAGCTGAATTTCTCTTACAAATCTGTCCACTTCACCAGTGGCATGTGGCAAGCAAGGTGAATGCTTCATGTGTGCACCCATTTTATGATTGTGTTTTAAATATTCTAGTTGTTTGGTTGGCTCAATGTTCTTTCCACATGAAACCATAGAAACATAGAAAATAGGTGCAGGAGTAGGCCATTCGGCCCTTCGAGCCTGCACCGCCATTCAATATGATCATGGCTGATCATCCAACTCAGTATCCTGTACCTGCCTTCTCTCCATACCCCCTGATCCCTTTAGCCACAAGGGCCACATCTAACTCCCTCTTAAATATAACCAATGAACTGGCCTCAACTACCTTCTGTGCAGAGAGTTCCAGAGACTCACCACTCTCTGTGTGCAAAATGTTTTCCTCATCTCGGTCCTAAAAGATTTCCCCCTTATCCTTAAACTGTGACCCCTTGTTCTGGACTTCCCCAACATCGGGAACAATCTTCCTGCAAACCGTTCCCTGTCCAATATTATTAGGAAATATAGATTATGCATTTTTAATTTGAGAAATTTAATAATTTGTGAATTCAGTGATTTGTTCAGGCTGGAGTTTTAGTTGTCAGAGATAATCACTCCATGACTGGTCCTGCGGAACTTTTCTATGCATTCAAAATCGTTGCTTTATAATTTGGTGTTACACTTGCATTTAAAGACCTGACATGGAAGTTTTGCAGTGTTTGACGTCTGAGTTATGATAGGAAAATTGCTGTGCAATAATGGAAAGAGTGATGTTTTACTGTGCTGCATTACTGGAAATGTGGCAAATCTCTTAATGTTCAGTTTCACCCGACCATCCCCAACACTGACCAGCCCTGCCTCCCATTCCCCTGGCCCGCTGAAACCCCTCCCACCAATCCTTCAGAAATGTTAACCCTTCTTTCCCCAAGCTGACCTTTTTGCCTTTCTGTGACATCAACCGGCATTTGTTTTCCTCACCTATTTCCATTCCACTCCAGCAGAATTTGGTGCTTTCCAATGATCAGGCTTTCTGGTTCATTTGGCTGCTTTTTAGTTAAAAAGAAATATGCTTCTGCGATAATTGCCATGAATCACACTCCAATTCCTGTTTCTGCAACATATTGCGTACATCAATCAACAGCGAATGCCTGTAACCAAATTTGACAAGTGTTTGAAGCAAAATACTAAGTACCGGATTAACTCGGTGGATCAGGCAGCATATGGGAGGAAAGAGACAGGAGCGGTTTTGGGTTGGGAGCTTTCTTCTGACTGTTTGTAGGATGGGGGTGAATGCTGGAAAATGGATTTGGAGCTGTGATTAAGCCTGGCAAGTGATAGGTAGATACAGATGAGGGGGGGTTGATTGGCAAATAGGTGGAGCTTTGTTTTGTTTAAATGAAGACAGACCGTGTCAGCCAAAGTCAATCCCCTTCCCTTGTTTCCAGAGGTCTCCAATTATGTCCACAACCTGGAATGACGGAACCCTGCTCCCAGCACCCAAATGGGAACGCCTGCCAATGTCTTGATTCCTGATTTATTTATTTTTTGCCCTTTCCCTCCACTTCCTCCAAACAATTGACAGGTTTGCATCCAATGATTTATCCAATAATTGCCCTTGGACAGTGGCTTCAGGGTTTGTACATGGTAAAATAAACCTTGCCTTGATGGCTACATGTTAGTGGTGCAGTGGATAAATTGGCATAATTGCATGAGAAGTTCATTTGCTCTGCTCAAGCTGAAGGGAAATCATAGAAGCAAGATTGTTATTGTTCTGTATAGGACCACAATACATTCAAAAAGCACAGTACTGTAGATAATACGCAGTTTTTTCTCAACCCACTTGCACATCTTCCAGAGATATGCCACATAAAAGATGATTAGCATCCACATATGTTTGACAAAGCCAATAGAAAGAGCGTGAAAGGAAAATCAATGCATGCCATTATGTTCTGGCAGTAAAATGATTCTGGCAAAGTAGCAGCTCTACATATGTCCACCATTTAAAGTGATGGTTATGAAAGGATCATTTTGCAAAGCATCACATAAAATGGATTATTCGTCTAAGTGCTCAAAGTACACCCCACTGCAGATGAACCTCAGAGTTGTAAAAAAAAAAACTAGTAATGATGAGTGGTGACTTGACTCTCTGGAACTGTGGACTCTGTTGCACTTTTTCTACAGTGGAGATATTCAGAACCAGAAACTCTCGATTCTTTTAAGAGGTAAACATGACCATTTATAATTGTTGTTAGTGAACCACCTGCCCATTTTAGTCGCATCTTTAGTTTTTCCAATGGCCATTCCACCCATGAATGAGTTAATATTTAACCATTCCACTACCACTAGATTCAGGAGCAGTTACTTTTCTATTACCATCTGGTTTTTGAACTAACCTGCACAACCCTTATCTTACTTCAGCTGCAGAACACAATGGGCCACCTCTTGCACTACCATGGACCTGTTCTGTAATTATGTTTTGCACTAATGTCTTTGCAGTCTTTTTTCCTTTTACACTGTTGTGGATAATTTGTATTTTGTGTGTTGTCTGAATCTATGTGCCTCTGATGTTGCTGCAAGCAATATTTTCATTGTTCTTGTACTTGTGCATATGTATTGTCATATGTACTTGTGCATATGACAATAAATTTGACTTCCCTTGCTTTAAAATCTGTTGCGGTTTAGAACATAACTCTCTCAGACTAATCGCTCAATGGGAAGAATGCCCTAACTTGCACTCATTAATTGGCTTTAACATAGTAAGGGCAAAAGTGATTCCTTGCGGATTAGCTTCAGTAATGTTTGAAGTAAGTTCTATCGTTGCCGCATGAAATAATTGTGTTGTTGCCTCACTGGCTGTCATCCCTTGTCAAACGGTTTACTAGTCCAGAGATTTGCACGCAACGTAAATTATCTGAGAATTGCACGTGATTGTATTTTCTTAGCACCTAAAATGGTTTCTAATTTGCAACATACTTCACATTGACTTTAGTTGGTTTGATTCTTTGAATTTGTTTCTGCTGTTTTGGTTAAGAAAACAGAGCAAGGCTGCTTTTTGTTGCTTAGGCACACCATCTGGCATTTGCATAAATGACACTCGAGTGTACCGTTCCGTGACTAACAGCAACTATCACCTTCCAATCTTGCCTGCTCATGCATCACCTGACGCCATGTTTAAAAAATATTAAACAAAGCTCTACACTGTATAGAGGATTTCAATGATCGTTACATGAGTTGGATACATAATTTCCCTCGCTAATCATTGTTGCTTTTGGCTCAGTAAAAGGGTTAAAGTAAATAGTTTCTTTTTCAGGGAGGTGTTCCATTGTAATTTCCATGCATGTCTCCCTCATAGTGTGTGATTTAAAAAAAAACTAGAACTATGCCGCTGTAATCCACAGGTTGGACAAATAATTCATACACCATTGTTACAATTTGACAGTATGACTTCTAAATAAATGTAAAACTAACCAAATAGAAGCTAGAACTTTGTACCAAATAAAAGAATTGCGTGCGCGCGTCCATGCCCATCCATATCACAAGTGATGGTCAACATCTGCACTGATGCTGCTGTAGTGCAGGCTGGATTTTACTGAGCATTTTGCTATTTTTCAGAATATAGATTTCAACAAAAATGTCTTGCATGTTTTACGGATGGTTTTGCATGTTTTATATGGATCCTATACATGGCATTATGATTGAGCAACTTTGCAAGCATTAAACTTGTTTTTATTTGCCAAAAGGGAAATTCCAATAAAGCAGAAGATGATCACCTGAATTTACAATCTGCCATGATATATAGAAACATATGGTCAGAGAAGTTCACTGAGGTGTAAAAGTGTTTCTCTTTTTTGATCATTGCCAGTGTGGTGTAATTAATGGGTGTGCAATTTTTCTGTCACCTGACAATTGTCAATAAGCACATTTACGGCTTGCTGAGCTTCGAAGCAGTATGCTGCAGTTTGAATCGTAGTTTTGAAGGAATATTACATTGTTGGAGCATTCTGCACCCTCTCCAAAACCTCCACATCCTTCCTGTAATGAGACGAGCAAAACTGTGCACAATACTCCTAATGTGGCTTAACCAAAGTCCTATAATGCTGCTGCATGGATTTGTGAGAACGAGATTGATCCCAGATCACTGGAGCAGCGAGGCTTTATCTCTACTAACTGTGCTCCCCAATTAAGCATTTTATGAAATTCTGAGATAATATGGCCATTTTATAAATGTGAGTTTAAAAATAAATAAATCAGCATTTAAGTAGAACTGATAGTTTAGTCATGACTGAATGATATTAGAAAGATGATTGCATAATTTTGGATGATTAATGTGGATTGCTGTTAAAATAGAGCTTGTGCAGAATACATACTTAATAATTATGTCCAAAATCACTAGTTCACTATGCTTTTCATCAGGTTATTTGCCAATGTCGCTCTTAAAACGAAGCTGTACTGACTTGAAACCATTCCATCCTGTTGAAACATCTTGTTGTGGCACTTTTCCAAGCAAAATGGTTCAATCTTGTGCCTCTTTAACTAAACAATCTTTTTCTGTTTGGTGTGTTATTTGTTGCTACAGGGGTAACATGGATAAATTGGGTCCTTAATTAATCTGCTATGATCGTCCAGAATTGAACTGTGTAGAAATCAGGATTGGAAGTTGGAATAGAGCTGCCTCTTCTTCATAAAACAGTTGTTGTTGCCAGTGTTTTTGAAGCCAGTGTTGTCTGGCTGATATACTCAAAAATACATAGATTGTGCCTAGAAACTAACCAACATTTGTTATATTAACTATGCTTAAAGTGCTTTTAGCTTTTGGGAAAAGAACTGTGCGACAGAAAATTCCTAATGATATTTTCTCTCATACCGGCCAAGTCGTCTTATCAAGGAAAGTCCACCACAGGTGATCTTTTAAGATTAGGGCATTTTCACTCCAATGAATATAAAATGCATACTCTAGCCAGCTATTTTTGAATTTAATACTATAGCTTATATCGTGTGACATTTCCCTGCTGTTACCGAATATTAATGGATAAATTCTTCACCGCTGTATATTTGCTAGTGGTTTTGTCCTTTTATTTGAAATGAATTCTTGCTGTGTTCAGCAATCATGGAGATTTTTGCTGAAGAGTTTATTAAAGCCAGTGTGAGGTTAGTACCGCCACAAGTGGCATCTGCCGTCAGCCGGTTGCGATGTTTTATGGGAGGAGTATCGGACCAGAGGTTGAGGGCTGCCCTTCTGATGCATGAGAGAGTTGTGAGTCTGTGGAATTCTCTGCCTCGGTGGTGGTGGGCGGTGGAGGCCAGTTGTCTGGATACTTTCAAGAGAGAACTAGATTGGGCTCTGAAAGATAGCGGAGTCAGGGGATATGGGAAGAGAGCAGGAACGGGGTACTGATTGGGGATGATCAGCCATGATCACATTGAATGGCGGTACTGGCTCGAAGGGCCGAATGTCCTACTACTGCACCTATTGTCTATTGTCTGCCCCTGTTTTGATGATGAGTATGGTGCATCCAGCCATCAATATGCAGTGTGGTCAGCCACTGGTGACTTCCTGGAGATAGTTGATCAGAAGTAGTAGAATCCTTACCCTTGTCTCAAATTCCTAGTTGTAATCCAGTAGAATTGATTGTTCCTTTTAGGGATGGGCAAGAGATTTATCAATGTTATATGTTGTCAATAAAAGGCACATCCTTTGCAGATAATGAGCAATAATCAATGCAATAATAATTTGCCTTTGAAATTGGTGATTTGACAATCCCTCAGCTGATTTTATTTAATGTCGCATTTCAACACGATAATTGTGGGATGGCCATAGTCCCACCACTAACGTTTTTTTTTCCAGGAGGGGAAATCCAAAATGGACCCATTTCCAAAGTTTGTGAGTGTTTATGCCTGTACAGTATCAAATGGTGCCCAGTGGACAGTTATCTGGTTGAGATACCCTAAAGTGTTGCTTGTGTGCAAGAGATAAAATGGCAATGGATTAGATGGGTAATACCAGTCCTTCATCAGTTCTGATCAGAAGTTGTTTACAAGTTCCTTAATTGCTGTTTTAGTGAACCACGAATAGTAGTTGTGCATTGGACAATGCTAACAATCCAACTGGTTCTTTTTTTTCACACTTACGAACAGAAAGCTGCAAATTTGCTTTTTAGCTGAATATCACTAATCTCCTTGGCTCAGTTACTGAATTTCATCCACACTGGTCTCAGTTGGGTACGTAATTAGAATGTTGCCTGGCAGAATTTCAACTTCTGTGCAAGAGAAAAATAATTTGTCTGCATGGATTGCTACTTTTGACTGCTCATTATTGGGGTTGTTGTGCAGAGATTTTTATCACCCAGGATATTTGGATCAAATGAGTCATTGGGATTGGGGAGAAATTGTGAGGGAAAAAAATGCATCATTGCTTGCAAAATATTAATTTTCCTTTTAGTTCCAGAAGTTTAATATTCCAGTTTCTGGAAATGACAGATTAAACTGTTGGTGATTTTTAAATAAATGGTAGTTACAGAAATTAAATAGTTACAGAAATGGTAGTTACAGAAAAGGCGATCCAGTAAAAAATCACCGTCGTAACCTACTCAGTCCGTCGTAACCTACCTGATCTCCCAGTGGTTCAGCACTTCAACTCCCCCTCCCATTCACAATCTGACCTTTCTGTCCTGGGCCGCCTCCATTGTCAGAGTGAGGCCCAGAGCAAATTGGAGGAACAGCACTTATTTTGCTTGGGTAGTCTACACCCCAGTGGTATGAACTTCTCTAACTTTCGATAGCCCTTGCTTTCACTCTCCATCCCCTCCCCCTTCCCAGTTCTCCCACCAGTCTTACTGTCTCTGCCTACATTCTATCTTTGTTCCTCCCCTGACATCAGTCTGAAGAAGGGTTCTCGACCCGAAACGTCCTCAATTCCTTCTCCCCATAGATGCTGCCTCACCCGCTGAGTTATATTTAAGAGGGAGTTAGATGTGGCCCTTGTGGCTAAAGGGATCAGAGGGTATGGAGAGAAGGCAGGTACAGGATACTGAGTTGGATGATCAGCCATGATCATATTGAATGGCGGTGCAGGCTCGAAGGGCCGAATTGCCTACTTCTGCACCTATTTTCTATGTTTCTATGTTACTCCAGCATTTTGTGTCAACAATTTAAATGTAATTATTTTCAGTTTTGAGGAATGTAGATTTGTGGGTGGGAAAAATTAACCCTTTTTAATGATTATGAATAGTGAAAGGCCTGGAGAGAGTGGATGTTTACCTCGTGGGAGAGTCTAGGACCAGAGGCCATAGCCTCAGAATAAAAGGACGTACCTTTAGAAAGGAAATGAGGAGAAATGTCTTTAGTCAGAGGGTGGTGAATCTGTCGAATTCATTGCCACAGAAGGCTGTGGGGCCAAGTCGGGGATATTTTTAAGGCACAGAATGACAGATTCGTGATTAATAAGGATGTCTGTGGTTATGGGAAGAAGGCAGAAGAATGGGGTTGAGGGAAAGATTGATCAGTCATGATTGAATGGCGGAGTAGACTCGATGGGCCGAATGGCCTAATTCTGTTCCTATAATTTATTGACTCATAGCAATGTTCAACATTTTAGCAAATTTAAATGAGTAATGTCGCTAACCTGCCAGCACATTGCAAAATATTCTTTACCATCGAGCAGAATGAGTCTGTGGTGTGAGTTAGCTAAAGTGGTTTGTGCTCGCTATCTCTTCCAGCATCTTCACAGCCGAGAAGGATGGACAGGGAATGCTTGGGAATACCAACACAGCCAAGCACCACTCTGGTATATTCCTTTGTCATTTCTTAAAACAAAACCTTCCCACCCTGTTTGCAATGTGTCAAGAAAGTAGTGCAATTATCATAATTTCAAAAGCGACTAAAAATTAGCAATAAATAGCATGTGGGATGGAAATGTACTTACATTTGGCTACTGCTTTCTTATAGAGCTTCTGGCAATGTTCACTTCTCAAGTCAATTTGTCTCTGACTTCTTTACCTTTATTCTAATCAAAAGTCAGAGATGAGCTGAAGACTAAATGCAGGTATGTGAGACCTACTGCACTGAGTCCAGCAACAAAAGGCAGCTGTCCTGAGCTGAGGAGCAGGGTTGCACATTATATCTGGCCCCTCGAATGTACAGGAAACATGACATATTTACTTGCAGACCTAGATGGAAAAAGGGTAATAGAAGCTATTTCTTCAAGTGCAAAGAAAATTATTTTCTAGAAGGTTACAATAGAATTGCATATTTTCATTATTTTAAACTGTTTCCCTTTTGAAATGTTTTTAATAGTTAAATTCCTTTGACCCCATTGGTGAGTTGTCAGATGTTATAGGAACAGAATTAGGCCATTCGGCCCATCGAGTGTACTCCACCATTCAGTCATCAAGGAGAGATTACAGATGCCAATGCTGAAAGAGCACATTTGCAGATTGACTGTCTTGAAGTGCATTCAGTTATTTTCAATCTTAACAGCTGTTTGCCTAAAGTCCAGGTTGTTCCGAAGATAAACTAGAAACACCTCTGTTTTCTCTGCTCATCTAATATAAAATTGTGGCTTTTATTTATTAACCAACAATAATTATGGACTTTATCTTAGCATAAAGACAAACAAAGGATATTTTGAAACATTTTGCAATATCACCTTAATATTGATGTTCATTAAACCCATCTCACCAGAATTTCTAATTTTGTATTAAAGATATTTGTAGTATTTGTTTTGCCGACTTTGTTCATTGCACTTAAGTGTTCTCTGAGATCCTCGTCACCAGAGAATCAGTTTGTGTTTGCTAGACAGAGTTTGTGTTTAATCCAAACAAACATTCTTGAATAATGTCAACTTTTTGATATTATTAAAAAGATATTAAGGAATGAAATGTGCTTCCATGTTTGCTGATAATCCAATATGTTGCACAATCATAGTTTTGGAGCCTGCTGTTTAGCCCTCTTTGCCCCCCATCCCACAGGATGGAGCTTTTTCTGTAAAGCCCTAATGATAGCTGGAGTGCCAAGGCTGCCCCACGTTTAAAGGAAGGCACCTTCCACTCCACAATAAAGTTCGGGCCCCCAAAAGTGACTGTACTGAACACTGGTCTGCTTGTCATTGCCTATATATAATTTATTTTATATCAACACCACTCCATTGGTTGCAGCATATCAGACTGAATATGGCCAGTTTAATAAAACAAGTCGGCAAGTACATCTTCAAGAGGGGCAAACTGGAAAAGAACAGCCCCTTGGGAATTATCCCCAACCCATCCTGTGGAATTAACCAGAGCAGGTCTATAGCACCTGCCCACTGCCATCCATTAGGAGCACACAAAAGCACCATCTCAGGCAAACTATCATGTGCCCCATCTGTGGAAGACTCTGCCCTCGCTACATTCGTGGGCGGAAATCCCGGAGGGGGACGGGGGACACGTCACCCCAAGCTTTGAGAGGTGGGGGACAATCTTCCCCCCCCCCCCCATGTTTTGTAATCCGGATTTTGAAATTTGGTGAAAAAAAACTTTAAAATCTCCGCTTTCCACGAGACCGTAGGGGTGTCACTGATAAGCGCTTGTTAAATGTCTCTATTAACATTGTATTAACACGATGTGTCACCAATTGTGTTTTGACCTTCAAGTATTACTGAAGTATTACTATTCGTGGAGAATTTCTTAAAGCTGTCTGATGCTTTTGAAAGATTCAAGCGGGTAACAGATGCTTTCTAAGGACTGAATGGACCCATTCGCGGGGCCTTTCATCGCCCGGCGCAGCTTAAAATCAAACTGCCGCGTCGACGCTCCTGCCCCTGAAACCCCTGCCGCCGATTCTAAGCCACGTCGGGCGTTGAAAGGCCCCGTGAACGGGTCGATTGAAGCCCCACGGTCGATTCGGGGCAGACGAAGTTGCTAGAGTTCAGAGTTGGTCACCAACCAGGTCAGCTCACGATGTTACCATCCACAGGGCCCCATGGCTGAAACCTCCAAAGCCGCGCAAGTGTATGCGAGTGCGCATGCGCGTGGCCACCAAGGAATTGTCTTCCCCCCCCCCCCCCCATGTTTTGATAACGATTTCCGCCCCTGGCACATTGGTCTCATTTGCCATCAGTGAGTAGAAGTCGGGTAATCCTGAGGGATTGCCTGAGAAGGAAAAAGATAATCCTCGTCAGAGATCATGTGAATTGGATTAAATTTGAATTTGTAAGGGATTTTTTTTTAAAGCTTGAAAGGTAAGAAAACTTGTATTTGCAAAATGTGTATAATATTATTTTACAATGAACGACGAGCACTACTTGTGATTCCCAGTTATGTTCCATCCATCTGTTTATACTGACCTGAAAATGTTCAAGATGTGTCCTCTCCCAGCAGTTATGGATTTGAAAGCAGATGTGTTTTGACTTTGGACATTTTCCCAGTAATTTTGAGGCCTTGATTTATCAATTCACTATGGAAAAAAACATGATTTCATCTAGTTACTCTGCTAAAATTGACCATTTTGATCATCTCTTCTAAAATGCAAGGAGCAAGCAAAGAGGAAAGCAAATGTAAACATGAACCAGAAGGGGAATAGAAGAACGGTGGGATGTTTTTAGCAGAAAAGCTCTGGAAAGAGAGTACTTGCCTTGAAGTGATAGAAACATAGAAAATAGCTGCAGGTGTAGGCCATATGGTCCTTCGAACCATCACCGCCATTCAATATGATCATGGCTGATCATCCAAAATCAGTACCCCATTCTGGCTTTTCCCCCCATATCCCTTGAGAAGAAAGGAACATTTTTGAAATCTTTTATTCCTTTGGCTTTTGTGTACCAGTTTTATTTCATAATGTACATTTGAAGCTCTGGCTTCCAGCGTGAGGTAATAAAAATGCCATGCATCCAATGACCTTTGGCAAATAGATATCCTTTTGTACCCTCTTTGGGAAGGTGCTGCCACAGATTAACTCTTAACTCCACCTCATTCGGTTATTCCGTTATTGTACCTTCGTTTTTTTTCTACTTTAGCCTGCATTGTAATCCTCGCACCATTGTGCTGTTTTACATTAATTACTGAATTTATTGTAGTATGAGTCAATAGTATGCATGCTATTTATTGAAAATCACATGTGGTTAAAGTGCACATTGTCAGATTTTAATAAAAGCCATTTTTATACATTTTGGTTTCACCCTGTAGAAATGACAGCAGTGTCATTTATACGTAGTCCCCCCATTTCAGGGCACCATAATGTTTGGGACACAGCAATGTCATGTAAATGAAAGTAGTTATGTTTACTATTTTGTTGCATATTCTTTGCATGCAATGACTGCTTGAAGTCTGCAATTCATGGACATCACCAGTTGCTGGGTGTCTTCTCTGGTGATGTTCTGCCAGGCCTGTATTGCAGCCATCTTTAGCCTATGCTTATTTTGGGAGCTAGTCCCTTTCAGTTTTCTCTTCAGCAGATAAAAGGCATGCTCAATTGTGTTCAGATCGGGTGATTGACTTGGCCACTCAAGAAATTATTATTTTTTAGCTTTGAAAAACTCATTTGTTACTTTAGCAGTATGTTTGGGATTATTGTACCGTCGGCCAATGAGTTTTGAGGCATTTGTTTGAACTTGAGCAGATAGGATGTGTCTATACACTTCAGAATTAATTATGCTACTACCATCAGTGAGCCAGTACCTTCAGCAGCCACACATGCCCAGGCCATAATACCCCCATCACTGTGTTTCACAGATGAGGTGGTATGCTTTGGATCTTGGACAGTTCCTTCTCTCCTCCATACTTTGCTCTTGCCATCACACTGATATGGCACATATCACACATCATATAGCACAAAACACAACAATAATCCTCTGACATTTTTCCCACCTCCAACAGGATCCCACCACTGGCCACATCTTCCCATCTCCTCCCCTTTCGGCTTTCCGCAGAGACTGCTCCCTCCGTAACTCCCTAGTCAATTTGTCCCTTCCCACCCCCTTCCCTGGTACTTTCCCTTGCAACCACAGGAAATGCTACACTTGTCGCTCCCCCCCCCCCCCCCCCCCCCCCCCCCCCCCCCTCCATCCAAGCCAGTCTTTCCAGTTACAGAAAAGGCGATCCAGTAAAAAAATCACCTCTGCTCAGTTCACATTAACCAACCTGATCTCCCGGTGGCTCAGCACTTCAACTCCCCCTCTCATTCCAAATCCGACCTTTCTGTCCTGGCCTCCTCCATGGTCAGAGTGAGTCCCACCACAAATTGGAGGAACAGCACCTCATATTTCGCTTGGGTAGTTTACACCCAAGCGGTATGAACATTGAGTTCTCCAATTTCAGGTAGTCCTTGCTTTCTCCCTCTTTCCCCTCCCCAGCTCTCCCACAGCCTACTGTCTCCGCCGCTTCCTTTCTTTTTCCCGCCCCACCCCCACATCAGTATGAAGCAGGATCTCGTCCCTTATTCGAGACGTCATCTATTCCTTCACTCTATAGATGCTACCTCACTCACTGAGTTTCTCCAGCATTTTTGTCTACCTTTGAATTTTTCCAGCATCTGCAGTTCTTTCTTAATCACTCTGATATGTTAATCTGCGTCTCATCTGTCCACAATACCCTTTTCCAGAACTGTGGTTGTTCTTTTAAGTACTTCTTGGCAAACTAACCTGGCCATCCTATTTTTGTGGCTAACCAGTGGTTTGCATCTTGCAGTGCAGCCTCTGTATTTCTGTTCATGAAGTCTTCTGCAGACAGTGGTCATTGACAAATCCACACCTGACTCCTGAGGGTGTTTCTGATCTGTCAATCAGGTGTTTGGCAATTTTTCTTTATTATAGAGAGAATCCTTCTGTCAATAGCTGTGGTCTTCCTTGGTCTGTCAGTACATTTGCGATTAGTAAACTCACCAGTGCTCTTTCTTCTCAAAGATGTTCCAAACAGTTGATTTTGGTAAGTCTAAGGTTTGGCTGATGTCTCTAACAGTTTTATTTATGTTTCTCAGTCTCATGATGGTTCTTTGACTTTCATTGGCATAACTTTGGTCCTCATGTTGATAAATGGCAATAAAAGTTTCTCAAGTTGATGGAAGGACTGGAGGAAAGACTAGGTGCTGAGAGCTCTCTTATACCTGCATTAACGAGGCAATTAAACACACCTGAGCAATTCCAAATGCCTGTGAACCCATGTGTCCCAAACATTATGATGCCCTGAAACGGGGGGACTATGTATAAACACAGCTGTAATTTCCACATGGTGAAACCAAAATGTATAAAAATGGCCTTTATTAAAATCTGACAATGTGCACTTTAACCACATTTGATTTTTTTTCTATTACAAATCTCAAATTGTGGAGTACAGAGGCAAATAAATAAATGATGGGTCTTTGTCACAAACGTTATAGAGGTTGAAGAAATAAACAGTCCGCCTATTTCTGAACTATACGAAGGATAGAATAACATGCTACAATATAATAATTTTGTGGCACATTTTAAGATGAAACATCTGCAGTTCAAACAAAGGGCTTCTAACTCAGGGAATTTAAGTCGTCAGAGCATAGAAAATTAGAACCTAAAAAAAATGGTAACAGTAATGAACTGGATAGACACAAAAAGCTGGAGTAACTCAGCGGGACTGGCAGCATCTCGGAGAATGGGTGATGTTTTCCTTCGAGATATACCTGGATGTGTTCCATTTCCAATACAGAATGGCCATGGTTTTCACTACATAAATGATGCATGTCAAAATATTTCATTGTAGTAGCGAAGCAAATAAATGAAGTATCTCACCACATGAAGACATTTTATCCTTTAATAGTAACAATATCTTATAATAAATGTGGGAAAAGTCTTGCATATTCCAATAAAGATGATTTTATGACTTTCTAACCTTTCTCTTTTCTGGAACTCATTTGAAAGTCCTTAGATTTCCCTCCCATCTTGTCTTCCCAACCCTCTGTGTGTTATGAACATATTTTGTTAATACCTCTTGTGCTTGTTTCCACCTTGGTGACAACTCCAAAAATTCTGGAGAAAACTTATTTTCTTAAGGGCCTGTCCCACTAACGCGACTTTTCAGCGACTATCTTCGACCTTCAAGCTCGAGGGCATTCGCTTGAAAAACCGTCAGCGATGAAACCGCGAGAAACCGCGAGCCAGATCTACTGTCCACACACACACACACACACACACACACACACACACACACACACACACACACACACACACACACACACACACACACACACACACACACACACACACACACACACACACACACCGCAAAGGCGGGGGCCAGTGAAAGCGGGGGAGCGCTGTCTGAAATTCACAACCGCGATGAACAGGAAGGTAAAAGACGCCTGGCACAGTTACAGTAAGTCCTTTAGAGAGAGCGGAGAAATGGGGGGGTGGGGGGAAGAAGGAGTGGAGACACATTTTAGAAGCCAGACAACTTTTAATAAAGTTTAGCGGGCATTTAACATTTACCGGTCGGTTTTCTTACCTTTTTTTTCCTCATCGAGCTTTACCTTCGACTACCTATGATTATCTTCGATTGCCTTCAATTACCTACGACAGCATTACGACCTACCTCGACTAAACCTACGAGTAAAAAATTATAGATTTTTCCCATAGCGACTTTTTTTTACTAGCGGGCATTTTTCAGCATGTTGAAAAAAACGCCGCGACCTAGCTGAGGCCTCGAGAACGCGGGGACTACTCTCGAGCATGAAGAAGAGTTACAAAGACCTCCTGGGACTTCGTGTCGACCATGCTACGAGTATGAGTCAAGGGCAAACTCTTCTAAATTCACGAATTAGGTTGCCGCAGTGGGACAGGCCCTTTGCTTTGTTTTACATATAATCCTTATCCAAATGATGGACACTTATTTCCGACAACATTGTTTGTCAATTACTTGATAATTTAACATTTTGTCAATTACTTGAGATGACACCAGTAACAAATTAAAATTTCAGAGCATTCAGATGGACATTCTTATTTATATTAATGTACACTCTCTTTGTTCATAGTTGAACAGACCTGTCAGGTATCAGCATTTAAGCTGCACTTTTCCACTTTTATTGGGGTCTGGGTAATGCCAGCAAGGCCTACTTTGATTGCCGAACTCTTTGCCTTTAAAGCGGTAATGACTTACCATCTTGAACTACTGCGGACATCAGGTCCAGACGCTCATAATGGCCAGCGATGATGATGGAGCAGCCAAATATCTCCAAGTCAGGGTGATGTGTGACTGCCCTTGTTCTCTGGTTGATTTTGTGAGGTGATGTCAGATTTATCTGCGCAAGTAAGTGCTGTACATTTTGGAGATGGTAAACCTGCAGTCACTGGGTGTTAGTCGTGGAGTGGATGAATCTTTAGGGTTGTGGATGGTGTATCAATTGCATAGGTTATTTTGCCCTGGATAACAGTGAGCGTCTTGTGTGTTGTTGGAGCTGCACTCATTTAGGCAAGTGTTTTACCCCTAGTGTGAAAGTTAAGTCTATAGTTTTAAAGTTATATATTGCAGTAGTGTGCGTATTTACTGCTAGGAGCCTGTGTTTCATTGGAAGTCCTGCTAGCTGATACTTGGCTGGTTCATTGTCACAGATTGAAGCTACCATTCACTCTGTTACTGCCACAAGATGTCTGGGTTTTGTTCCATATAAAAGCTACAGATTTGTAATTGTCAGTTTGCAGTTCTTGCAGTTCGACCTAATTCAGATGTGGTGCACCATCAACACCCTCTTCTAATGAGGTTCTGGCTTTACAGCTCATGTTCACAGAAATGTGCAAACATTTACTCAGCATCTCCTGGGGTGGTGGTGGCATATCCGTGCTCCACTGGCTGGCTGCTGCTCTGAATAATCTGCTAGCCCACCTTCTCAAATAACGTCCAACATTCAAAGACGAGCTTGTCTAAGACTGTAGGCAGGAAAAGGACAATGCTGCAAGGATGCAATGAGTTAGATTTTGAAAGAGGAATATGGAACTATTCCATTATCATTAAAAAAAAATCTTGTGCTACGATCTTCAAAGATGAATTTCCTTCACACGCTCATCCTTCACTGTGTAATCCCACGTTCACCCAACCACTATCACTCAGGTTTTATTTTCTACCTTTTTCATCGGGTAATCAAACCTTTTTTCCATAAGTATGGTGATCGCAGTTAGTAGTTTGGAGGAAAATATCTAAGTGAGAGGTTTGAATTTGGATCGCACATGCACAGACAGTAATAAAGGTGAAGGCACATTTTAAGGAATTTAAGGGGGAGCTGGTCCACACAAGAAAAAGGGATTGAAGAATATCCTCGTATGGTGAGATGAAGCAACAGGGCTGGGGGCTTATGTAAAATATCATCATCGCTAAAGCCTAGTTTGGGCTGGATACACTACATTTACGGGAAAAGATTTAAGCATGAACTGCTAATAACCCCCTTGGGATTAAGCACCCAAGGAAGAATGAAAGGTGGACTGACCACAGAGATACTCCAGCTGCTACAATCTGGAAACAAAATGCAGAACTCAGGAAGAACTCGAGTTTAGTTTAAGATGTTGCATATGTGTATTCCTGGATAAATGCGAATTTATGGAATCAACCGTCAGACAGCAGCCCCTTCAAATGTTCTGGTTTCCCTCCTCAATATATTTTTCAACAAACGTGATAACCTTGTTGTGGTGGCCAGAACATATACTATGTTGTGAATGTGTTTACATCAATGATTTATAAGGCAGTAGGATTACCTTTCTGTTTCATGACAGATGAACCTGAACACCCCAATCCTGAGGTATTGTGCTCGAACCCTATTCATATTGGAGGCCAGCCAAGGCTTTTCACAACTGAAGCAGAACTTCCTCTGCTCAGATTGAGAGAACATGCTGGCATTCCATTCGTATACCTGGTTACTTTCTAAATCCGTTCTCTGGCTTTCAGTGATTTGTTTACAGGGATGCCCACATTGCTTTACTCCTGTGGTACTTCTATGGGATACAATGGGCTTTGCACTTTGTTTGCTGGTCTGTGTATTTGTTTTGGCCACATCTTGCGGAGAACTTCCAGTGTAACTTTAAGTCTATGGCATCCAGCTTTGGGGATTAATAATGTCCTATTTTTTTTAATGGATCCTAGTTAGAGATGGTGATCCTTCAACAAATTTGCTGAGGCTCCATAGCTAAACAATTAAATATGCAAATCGACACAGTTTTGCTAGCATCATGCAAATTTTAGGTTTCCTATTGAACTAGGTTACACAAGCCAAAAGCACTGGATTGACGGCTGAAGCTTATACTTCCTGGTTCACAGGAATACCAGCCGTGTCAAGAACATTGTTTTCCTTTTAGAACGTGAGATCTGCTTTGTTGTCATTTTGAATAATTTCCATGAATAACCTGAACTACGTACGTGCAGGGGTATTTACACACAATGTCAAAGTATAAAACAGATAAAAAATGTGATAGGCACCAGAACAACTATACAGCTCCTGTTGTCAGCAAGAACAAGTAGTTAATTGTTGACATTACAAAGGAAAGCCGAGGTTTCACAAACCTGTCTCCACCACTGGCGGTGGAGAGAATCAACAGATCAAGTTCCTGGGCGTGCATCTCTCTGAACATTTATGCTGGGCCCAGCACATTGATGCAATCATAAAGAAAGCCCATCAACGCCTCTATTTCCGAGAGAAGATTAGTTATGTCGACAAATACGATCTTGTACTTCTACAGGTGTACGGTAGAGAGCATACTGACTAGTTGCATCATAGCCTGCGTCTCCAATCCAAAAGCTCAGGAATGAAGGGTCACTTCTCCACCATCGGGGGGGGGGGGGTGAATCTATCGGAGTTAACACTTGATTTTTTATTCTTAATTTCCATTTTCTGATTGTTTTTTTGTCAAAAATTGCAACAGAATCTTGATAGGTGACGCAGGTGGGCTGAGGAGTGGTTGATGGAATTTAATACAGAGAAATGTGAGGTGTTGCATTTTGGGAAGTCTAACATGGATAGCATAGGTTTAGTGGAATATGGGCCAAATGCAGGCAGGTGGGACTAGGATAGATGGGGCAAGTTGGGGCGAAGGGCCTGTTTCCACCTTTATGAATCTGTGATTTCTATGATGAAATAATATGAAAGAGGATTTCAATGATTTTAGTTTCTAGTTTCCAGACTGTGGCCTGAATTTGCAATCAGCAATGGATGAACAGCACGTCATTCATTGCACTTAATACTTGTTGATAGACCATCTATTGGACTTTATACTATGGTTTGTTGTAAATTGGATGTCAACCAGCAAGGCAATTATGCTGGGATGGGGCCTAATTTAAACATGGGAAATATCAGCAATCAAACAAAAAAATAGTTACAAATCTACATAGTCTAAATCTGGAACTGTAAACTCTGTTATTTAATCCAATGTAAGATTATGTATAAGGCTAGTTCTTATTTTACATATATGGTATTTATATGAAAGCGAAATGTATACACAAAGGCAGATATATTGAGTCAGGACATCAGGCAGCCCTTGTTTTCCCTTTCTCTCCATCCCCTCCCCTTCCCAGTTCTCCGACCACTTACTGTCTTTGACTACATTTTATCTCTGTTTGCTCTGTTGTTACCTTCTCCCAACTAACAATGATCTTCATTCCATTTGTCCTGTTTTCACACCCTACACTTCCTTATCTCGACACTTCTTTATCTATGTACCTCCCACTCCCCTGACATCAGTCTGAACAAGGGTCTCGACCCGAAACATCACACTTCTTCTCTCCTGAGATGCTGCGTTACTCCAGCATTTTGTGTCTTCGATTTAAAATCAGCATCTGCAGTTCATTCATACACATAGACTACGCAATATTGATTGAAAAGCAATAAATCTCTGGGGTCTGGTTCCTTTGTACATGTTGAGGAGTGGAAATTATTGGCCTCCAATGACCACAACTATCTTCCTACGTGTTTGGTAGGTTTTGAAATACTAAAGAATTTCCCTGTGATTTACATTGCCAAGATCTGGAGTCAAGTGAGCCAATAAGCACGTTATTGCAAGGAAATATAATTGAAGAAACTTTGGGGCAAATAATTCCTGAACTTTGTTGATTTCTACATGAAGAACTACCTCTGTCTGTCCTGAACCCCTGTCTGTTGTTTTTTGAAGCTGTACAAAAATTGTATGAAGTACTTTGTTTGTACTTACTGAGCACAGTTCTAGTCAAACATATGCCTTCCAAACAAGCAGGGAATGGAGAATGTTATAAAGATTTGCAAAGTTGATACTGAAACTGACGGGTTATAACTACTGTGGTAAGATTAAACAGGCTGGAGCCGTTTTCTATTGAAAGGAAGAGTGAGGAGTGACCTAAAATGTATTTAAGATTATCAGGAGGATGGATAATGTGACAAGAAGATGTTTTTAATCAGACAGGAAACCAAAACCAGGGGCCATAAATGTGAATCCAATAAGAAAATCGGGAGAGAATTCTTTAGCCGCATGTGGAACTCGTTCTTGCAATAAGTATTGAGTCCAGTTAAGTTGCAACTGGATGAGCACACAAGGGAGGAAGTAACAGGATGATACGGTCGTGGGCTTAAATGGGAAAGGCTAGGAGATTCATGTGAAGCTAAATTTGAATATGGACCAATTCACCCGAGTGGAACTGTTTCTCTGGTGCATATTTTGTATAACTGGGGGAGAAGATAGATTTCATTAGTTATGCAAAGCTGGTTGCTGGAATGTTCCAAAAAATGTTTTGGGCCAGACCTATAAATGCTAGGCATTCATAACCAGCCTTTTCATGTGCACACCATATGTGAAAGAGCAATGTGGAGCTCATTAATATTGTTCTGGATTGCAGCATTATCAGTATATTTAGTTTAGGTTTCAATCACTTGAAAACCTGAGGGCACAACTTGTACTTCATCAGAAACGTGACTTAACTACCTGTCTGTATAATAAAAGGCCAATAGCCCTGGGGATTTCTCCACGTCTGACCAAAATAGCAGAACCCAAAATTGCCTCAGTGCCTGTAGAAGCCTGTTAACCAATCACAACACAACATGCCACCTAGAATTTTGGTTAGAGGCTGTGGGTTGGCATGATCAAATGAGATTTGTGTGAGAGAGAGAGAGAAGAGTTTTTATTTTCTTTCATCCTTCGAAGAGAATTGTCCAAACTGGGGTGTGTGCAGGAGAGGACTATGGCCTGGATCATTTAAAGAACTATATAACTTTATACGACTTTGGTTTAGCTATATTTGGAGTACAGCTGCTCCTCGACCTATGGTGGGGTTACGTTCCGATAAATCCATCGTAAACCAAAAATATCGCAAGTCAAAAACGCATTGCGATATATTGTGATCACGTGACCGGAAGTGGCGTGAGGCTCGCTGCAGTTGCCGAGCGTTTGCTGATCGTAAAGTCGAAATATCGCAAGTCAAAGCATCGTAAATCGGGTGCAGAGGTGGTTTACCAGAAAAGATGCCTCTGTTGCAATCCAATTGCGAGGCATAGATAGGGTAGACAATCAGAGCTAGGATGGAAAAATCAAATACTAGAGGGCATAGCTTTAAGGTGAGAAGAATAAAGTGTAAAGGAGATTTGTGGGCTAGGTTTTCTTTTCACAAAGGCTGCTGAGTACCTGGAAATGCTGTCAGGATTGATGGTTGAAGCAGATATGACATTTATAAAGACTCTTGGATAGGCATATAGATACGGAGGGGTATGGGATATATACAGATAGATAGATAGATAGATGTTGGTCTTGGAATCATGTTTGGTGCAATCATTGTGGGCTGCAGCATTAAAAAGGCAGAAAAAATACCCGACGAGTGCCTATGCTCAAGCGTCTCTTCTTCCTGAGTAGAATTCTGGCCATCTAGCCCACGAAGCATCCTACTTTGCCACAGTATGGTATCATGCTCTGTCTACCGGAAGGCATTGCAGAGGGTGGTGAAAATTCCCCGCATCACCGGTTTCCACCTCCCCTCCATTGAGTCTGTCCAAAGCCGCTTCTCCCTGTAATCTTTGACACGCCTACTAATCAAGAACCTAGCAATTTCTGTTTAAAAAATACCCGACGACTTGGCCTCCATAGCCATCTGTGGCAAATGCATGAATTCCACAGATTCACCAACCTCTGGCTAAAGGAATTTCTCCTCGTCTTCTTTCTAAATGTACATCATTGTATTCTGGTCCTACACTCTCCCACTGGTGGAAACATCCTCTCCGCATCCACTCTATCCAGTTCTTTCATTATTTGCTAACTTCCAATGAGATGAAACTTCCAGTATGCTACATTTCTTGCTCTTAGCTCCCATTCCTAACTTTCTGCTATTCCCTCTTACTCCTTTTCCCTTTCTTCTTTTTCTTTCTTTCTTTCTCTCCCTTTCCTTTGCTCTAATTTTTGAACGCGTGATCAATCTCTATCTTTCCCCTCTACGGTTTTATGAACACTGTAACCATCTGCAGCACACCTTGTCCACACTCATTTACGTAGAACTACTTGAAACAGTGTTTATGCAAGTTGGTGTTTTATAACACAACCTTCACTTGGAACATAAAGTCCTTATAAAAACAATGCCAATAGTTGCCATATTTGGAGTTAGTGCTGTTTTGAAACTTGTACTTTGAATCTGATTTGTACACAGCATAAATTTGTAGAATTTGGATTTTCTTTTTGCATTTAGCTTGATTTGTTCTGTTTTTATAAAATGGATTGCACGCTGCTGATAGATGGTCACTGTACCTGTTTTCCTGCTGTTGGAAACCGTTCTATATCAGTTGAGATCATGTTCTTTGATCTATTCACGCAGCTACTGAGGAGGTTGAAGGCTTTATTTTCTATGCCATGCAATTCCTCCTTCCATCTCCTTATTCCTCAGAGTAATTGGTGGTCTCACCTCTCATCTCTCCCCTCCCCAATAAATACGTAGGATTTTTCTTTCATGCTCATGCATTTCTAGTATCGACCTTCAGTACCTGGATGTGCCTATATTAAATATTATAGTGACCGTGTTCCTTTTGAAGAGGAAAACACACCAGGAACTATATATTTGCTCATTATTGAATTTGCAGAGACAAATTATCTAATTACCATCTAATTGCAATTTCTACCCCATCCCTCCATTTTTTGATTTGGTTATTAGTGCTTTTGTGTTGACGAATGAATGAATGAATGAATGCATGAATGAATGAATGAATTGAATGTATGAATGAATGAATGAATGCATGCATGGATGAATGATTGAAAGCATCACAATCTTTAAACTTCCAACTTTGGTTTAGTTTGGAAGACAAACTAATAATGTTAATTTAACTGCCAGGTACCCTGTCAATCTGGTGAGTTTAGTTTGTGATTGATGGAGAAGAGTGTCTGTACAAGAAGGGTCTCGATCTGAAACATCACCCATTCATTCTCGCCAGAGATGCTGCCTGTCCCGCTGAGTTACTCCAGCTTTTTGAGTCTATCTTCGGTTTAAACCAGCATCTGCAGTTCCTTCCTACACACTCTGTACATTGAGAGGAAGTTTAAAAGATAACTGATTTTACAAGAAATACCTGATATGGACACACGTGATGTGTCCTCCTGGATTCACATATGTATTGATATAATCCTAAAAGTTTTTTAGGAAATGGAAGTTGTGGCTTTATCACTATTCATTCAGACATTCCCGTGGGCACCCACATGAGATCTGTATTGATGAGAGCATCCCAGCTGGTGGTGAGCGGAACTCTTTTTAAAATACGGTTTTGTTCTTCCCTTTCAGACTCCCAACTTTTGGTCAGATGAAGGAACAGAAAAGAAAACCACACATCAGCGCTCTGCTTCTTGGGGAAGTGCCGATCAGCTGAAAGAGGTAATAAAGTTCAAAAACACCGTTGATTGAAAGCCAGACAATGTATCTTCACAGCTGGCTTAAAAAATAAATGTGCATATTTTTTTTAAGATTCTTAAAATGGGCATAGGATGTTATAAATAAGAATAGTTGGTCAAAGAAGGTTGAAATCTTTATTCCAAAGTTGTTATTTATGATCAACACAGAAGGCAGTTTATTGCAACTTTGCATTAATTGGTTACCATTTAGGGTTAAATTATCTGAATTAGAGCTTGATTAAAGTGTGTGGACAAGCCTTTTGATTGGGATATGTCTCCATTGATCCTCATCCTATTCTACGTCTCAAATACAAGGACATTCTGTTAGGCAAAGAGCTCAGCATTGGCAAACTTGGTTCATTTTCCTGGTGTTCTTAGTGGGTGGATTTGAATCAATACTTGGTTAAATAAGGAATTTAAATTTATCAGTCTGACTAAGGATAGGACTAATGTATTATTTTATGGTACTTTATTGAGGTGCTTGTGAACATGAAATGATAGTTTGTTAGATGTCACTGAAATAATCGGGAAGAAGGAGGTTATCCTAAAGCTTCATGCAGGATTAGCAACATTTTAAATGTCTTGTTATTTACCACTCTTGGTTAAATATGTTAGCATTCCTCAGATGCTGAATTCTAGATGGACACTTCGTTGCAATAGGAAGTCCCAAAATAGATAAGGTTTCAGGTGCCGATGACCTCACCCAAACTGATTAGAGACTTGCACCATATGTGCACATCGTTCAATAGCTCCCAATGTTTAGGATTTGTTTCCTTCCATTAGAAAGTCTAAATCAATCAATCAAAGACTTTATTGTCATTCAAAAATACACCAACAAATGCAAGTCTGAACAAAATTTCATTGCATCTGGCTCACTGTGCAACATAAAATAACAAAAGGATAAAATAGATAAAAAGATAAAATAGATAATAGTGGCGGCACATTATATGGAATTCAAGAGTCTGATGACTCGAGGGAGGAAGCTGTTGCAAAACCTGGCCATTCTGCTCCTTATACTGCAATACCTTTTGCCCGAGGGCAGCAGAGTGAACAGTCCATGATGGAGATGTGTGGGGTCTTTTATAATGCTGTTGGCCGTAGACAAGCAACGTTTGCACGCAATGTCCCGGATTAAAGGAAGAGAAGTCCCGATGATTTTTTTCAGCCGTTTTCACCACTCTCTGCATGGACTTCCAGTCGGAAGCTTTGCAGTCCCCAAACCAGACAGAGATGCAGCTGGTCAAAATGCTCTCTATGGTGCCCCTGTGGAAAGTGGTGGGGGGGGGGGGGAGGTGAACTCTTCTCATCCGGCGCAGAAAGTGTAAATGCTGCTGCACTCTCTTAACTAGTGATGCGATATTTTGTGACCAAGTCAGACTGTTCGTGATCTGCACACCCACGAACTTAGTGCTACTGACCAACTCCACATCGATGCCATTAATGTGTAGTGGTGAGTGACTGTGCCGGTTTCTCCTAAAGTCACGATGACCTTCTTTGTTTTGTCAACATTCAGGATCAGATTGTTCGTATTGCACCAGTCCACCAGTTGTTTCACTTCCTCCCTAGAGATACTTGCAGGGGAATGTGTGAGGAGGTTATTATTTGTCTTTAGTTTTAGCTTTAACCATGACATCTGAAGATTCAAAGTTTAATATAGTAATTGTGCTGATACTGACTCCAACCAACCATATAATGAATATCATCCATTCTGGAGGTTTTATTTTTCTGATGCCATTTAAACTTCACTAGGATTTCAATCACTTCAATGTAAAAGTAATTGGGAATGGGCAGCATTGGAACAAAAAATTGCCCTTGGTACATATTAACTGTAATATAATAATGTATGCATGTTGGTAGGTGCAATCAAAACAAAGATGTTTTTAAAATCATTGTTGTGTTATGAATAGCACAGAAAATATTATGTACTCTCAAGATCACATTTAATAGAATAATATTGTTTAAATGTATAGTTATTGTGCTTTGCATTTCGGAAAAGTCCCAGCTGAGAGGAAGACAGCAAAATACTGAAAATATTGGGGGTGAAAATGACTTCAGGACAGTTTGTTAGGAAAATGAAGGAAATTGTAACAGAATACTTATACAGCTGAATGAGTATAATTTTATGGATGAGAAATTGTGTTCAACCAATTGATGACTTCTTTGACAAAGTAACTGGCATGTTAGATAACAAGGAAGCCAATGGATGTAGCCAATTTTGTTATACAAAATTTGGTCTGTGAAGTACCCTATAAAAGATTACAACATTAGATAAGCACCTGTGGTCTTGAACGTTATATGTTAAGTCCAGGGAGTCAGATATGGGGCTTTATGTGTGAGCCAGATATAGTGTCAGTGCAGAGGGGCTCAGAGCAAGGCCAAGTGTGCAGCCAGAGTCAAGGTCTGGAATAGTACTAGATGTGCAGTCAAAGCTGGGACAATGGGAGTGTTCAGCACTGGGAACCTAACCAGGTAAGCAGCTGTGATCAGGGTAGAATAGGGGGCCAGGTGTAAGGCTGGACTCGGGTTCAGGAATGAGAGAAGGTATGCAACTGGAGTCAGGGTCAGGAGTAGTACCAGGTGTGCAGTGAGACCCAGGTTGGTCAACATGGGCCAAGTGTTTGATTCTAATCTGATTTCCATACATGAATTCACTAAGATCATTCATGTTCTGCACCTGTTGATCAGAGCCTGGCTCTACTGTGGAATGTAATTAGGAATGTAATTTGCCTAACCTTATCCATAGCTAACCCAATTTAAAGCATAAATATTGCATTCAAATATAAGTTAAAAGACTTGCTACAGTATGCACCAGATTGCACAATTTCAAGCTGAAAAATGCAAAAGCTCCGTACCAATAGGTATCCACCAATGATGCCAAAATTGGCAGTCAGCAAAGAACTGCTGGAATTTTGCATAGAACATAAAGTGTTGAAGGAACTTGGTGGGTCAGGCAGCATCTGTGGAGGGAATGAATAGGCAATGGTTTGGTCAGGACAAGTTTGAAAAATTGTCCCAACCCAAAATATTAATCTATGGCAGGAATATCCATTACCTCCACAGATGCTGCCTGACCTGCTAAGTTACTCCAGCAAGGATATCCAAGTTTGGAACAGAATTTGCATCGGTTGGGAAGCTGGGCTAAGGAATGGCAAATGGAAATTAACTGACAAGTGTATGGTGTGGCACATTGGTATGTCAAACCAGGGCAGTAAAAAGAAAGCCTTTAATCGTAGCTCTCTTCCAGTCTCTATCCTCTGCCTTCTGATTACACTCTACGCCACCCAGGCATGACCTACTAAAACTTGATTTTAACTGCCACGCCTGCATCCCCAAGCAGCCATGTAGGACAACCCCTCTCCCCTGTCCTGTTCCATTACAATTGAGGTCCCAATATCTGGTTTCCTCCAGAACAAGGCATCCTTTATCGCACAAGATGCCTTGTGCCTCAAATCGTTTTGCAGCTCCGGGCTATTTGCTGACCTGTCATGTCCTGTGTGTCTTTTTCTAGATCAGGGCGATATGGAGGTCATTATTGCTTTTGCTCTCATTCCATTCTGGATCATGCACGATTTGACTTCCATATATTGACTTACATACATTCCTATTTGACTTCAATTGATATTTGTACGGTGGAGATTGGCAGATTTTTGATTAGTAAAGGTGTCAGGAGTTATGGGGTAAAGGCAGGAGAATGGGGTAGAGAGGAAAGTATAGATCAGCCACGATTGAATGGCAGAGTAGACTTGATGGGCTGAATGGCCACATTCTGTGTCATTCCACAGGTTATGGTCGGTCCTCTGCACTGTGCCTTCCATTTTACAGTGCCTTAGAACTACAGAAGAAAATATGTGAGACCAGTGGAGCTAGTTAGTGGTGGTGATGGAAGATATGATTCTCTGAATGGTCCCAATGGGAAAGCCCTGAAAGGCAAGCCATTACAATGATCTCTTCTGACTGTGAGAGATTTTATTCTTTGCTTCCCTGCAATACACCTGGGAATTGATTGTTCTTGTCAATTGAGTTTTACTCGTATGATGTCACCTTAATTTTTGAAGTGTTGCTGATTTGTAAACATGTCACAACTGTTTACTGACTATATTAGATCTGTTTATCAAATGATCTCATCTTATTCCCACAATGTATGCAGCAGAGAAATATCAGAATTTGGAATAGATTATTATTATTATTATTTATTTTCAAGGTGTACTTTGCATTTAATTAAATTATCATCCATTTTTTGGAATTGGCTTTTTCAACCCTGCTGCTCAAGACCCAACCCAAATTTTTGCCATTGGGACATCGCCTTTGTGCCTTTTTCTAGAGAATTCTAATCACCAAGAGTTGCAATGGGTGGAAGTAGGAGATGTGAGTTGACATATGCATTCAAATACCACGGAAATTATAACAATATTACCAGGATAAAGTGGTTAATAATATTCATTCAATATCACTGCGTTTCTGCAGATAGTTTCAAATGATCTCATTGGAGAGGGGAGGTGAGAGTGGGTTTGTGCATGAGAGAATGTGAATCAGCCAGTTCATAGCTCATATCAAGAACCTGTCCCTGACTCAGAAGGATGAAGAAATATAATTTAACAGGACTTCTCTCACCTTCAGTTCCTCTTCTTTGTGTGGATTTATACAAGAACAAATCTGGCAGCGAATAGTCTTGGCAGTGTTTTCCTTTGAACACAGGAGTTTGCAAAGGGATTTCATACTATGAACTGGCGTAAAAATGACAGTGGAGGGACAAGTAAGTGGAATGGCTGGAGGGAGGTGGGGTGGGTAAGATATAGAATGAAGATGGTTAATAAAAAAAGTCAGAGAGCCATGGTTAAGATCTGAGTGAGTCTGGTTAAGGTGTGCAAGGAATAGCAGTGGAGGGAGATTCAATTACATCATTTGGAAAGGAGCTAATTCAGTTAATGAAAAGAATTTGCAAGCCTTTAGGGAGGTGCGGGATTGGTCTTGTATGGAGTCAATATAGAATCCATAATGTGCTCAATGACTTGTAGGGGTAGGGGACTAAGAATTAAAGTTTCCCCCTTCACCCCGACTCCACCACCACCACATAAAATCCCTCCAAACTAACTGACTAACATTTATGCAATGATTCTCCCGGTCACCCGGGAGGAGGCAGCAGCTCCAGACTTTTCAAGCCGCCCGCGCTACCTACCTAATCTACGCTAAAAATCTTCCATTCTGAAATCCGAAAATGTCCGAAATCCGACAAGTGTCTGGTCCCAAGGCTTTCGGATAAAAGGTTGTGCACCTGTAATAGGTTTGCGATTGACATTTTATTAGACCGGTTCTCGAACAATGAAGAGATTGTAGGAAACACAGGAAGGAGCTGGGGAACTTTGCAACCTGGTGTCAAGACAGCAACCTCCACCTCAATGTCAGGAGCTAGCTATTGACTTCAGGAAGCGAGGTGGAATACACGCCCCAATCAGCATCAATGATGTCAAAGCAGAGACAGCCAAGAGCTTTTCAAGTTTATTGGTATCACTGATTATGTGTCCTGGACCAACGATATTACTGCAGCCAAGAAAGCACTCAAATACCTCTACTTCCTCAGAACACTAAGGACATTTGGCATGTCGACATAAGGACATTTGGCATCAATACTTACCAACGTCGGCAGATGCACAATTGAAAGCATCCTATCACAGCAACTGCTCTCTCCAAGGCCTCAAGAGATTGCAGAGTGTTGTGGGTGTAGCTTTGACCAGGCTTTCCATCAACAACTTCACCTACACTCAGGAAAGTAGCCAACATAATCAAGGATCTGATTCACCTTGGTCATACTTTCTGCATCTCCCAATGGATAGAGCATACAAAAATTTGAAAGCACATGCCAAGAGTTTCAGGAACAGCTTCTTCCCTGCTGTTATCAGACTATGAGCTTGGGATGTAGTCCCGATCTTCCAACCTAACCTATTGTGGACATTGGACTTTTTCCTCTGTAACTGTATTGCTGAAATGCTGGAGCACAAAATTCTGCACTCTGGCATTTTTCTCTGCACTACCTATGGTACTTGTGTACGACTTGATGATACTTGTGTATAGCATGATTTGACTGGAGAAAAGCTTTTCAATAAAAAAACAATAACGATACCTAATCCTACCTCGACAATGGAATACTATGAACTACCATGGACTTGTTTGTTGTGTATTGCAATGAATGCAATGATTTTTGGCAGTCTTTCTATTTTATTCATCAGTCTGAAGAAGGGTTTCGGCCCGAAACGTTGCATATCTCCTTCGCTCCATAGGTGCTGCTGCACCCGCTGAGTTTCTCCAGCATTTTTGTGTACTTTCCCATTTTATTGTCTTGCAGAACTTTTGTGTAATTTTATGTATGATTTGCTTTTGTGTGTTTGTCTGAGTCTGTGCCTGTGATGCTGCTGTAAGCAGGATTTTCATTGTACCTGTACCTCACGGTACTTCCGCATATGATAAACTCCACTTGCACCTATCAGTTATGAAAGGTGCTAGGAAATACATTGTGTAACCTAATGGACTTCCATTGGATGCTTGAGACCAGGGAAATCTTCTAACTGGTGATGTTGTTCCAGTGTCTGGCAAGCCTGCATCTTGCCACCATGAGGTCATTTCTTTAGCCAAATTTTCCACGTATCCCCCTTCCCCTGACCCATCCAGACCCATATCTAATTATCTGGCCTCTCTTCAGCTGTACTTGCCACACCAAGCTTTCGCCAGTCCCTTCACAATAGGCGATCCTCCCTGATTGCTGCTAGATTTTCAACTGGAATGAATTCAGCGTCAGTTTAAAAAGAAAGGAGGACCATGAATTGCAAGCCTGGAATTTGAATACAACTGGTTAAGATTAGCAGGGGAAACTTTTAATAGCCGTTTGGGAAAGCATCCTCGGAAGCCTGTTGGTGCGTGGAAGTGGATTAGCTGATTTTCAACAGGTGGTCTTGATTAATGTGCCGCTGGTGGACTCGAGTAGCCAGGATCTTAAAGGTAGCCAATAAATCTAGCAAATCCCTGGCCTGTCTTGCAAAATGTAAAGCCAAAGCTATTAGGGAAGTTGGTAGATTGAAGTGCGGAGGCCAGGGTATAAAGACTATGCTGGGGAGGCCTGCACTTGCGTGACCAGGGGATTTCCCCTGGATTAACTCTCTTTGCAAAGCAAGGAAGTAAGTTTAACCGGAGGGACTGCTTCTGCCGATTCTTTCACAAACAGCAACTTGGTTTAGTTTTGAGATACAGAGCGGAAACAGGCCCTTTGGCCCATCAAATCTGCGCCGACCAGCGATTCCCGCACACTAACCGTATTCTACACACTAGGAACAATTGACAATTTTACCAAAGCCAATTGACCTACAAACCTGTACTTCTTTGGAGTGTGGGAGGAAAGCGGAGCACCTGAAGAAAGCCCACACAAGTCACAGGGAGTAAGTACAAACTTCGTACAGACGGCACCTGTGGTCAGGATTGAACACTGGTCTCTGGTGCTGTAAGGCAGCAACTCAACCGCTGCCCCAGAGTAACTCTTGGGAAAGTAGCAGCTCTTTTTCAGCTGGCCAGGACTTGATCATATCTGAAGTGAACCCTGCTGGATTTGTACAGATGTGATCATTACCTACGGTTTAAAATTGAACTTGTTGGAATTAAGTGGCAAGTTTTCCTTCCGGCATTTTAACTATGGCAAGCTCCAGATTCCTGTCACCTAAGGGATTTGCAATTTACCTTAGTTTGCCTACCACGGACCTAAAAAAAATCCTTTGCACAACACCAAAGAAACCAGGTGCTGTTGAAAATTGAGTGCAAATGTTCTTATCCCAGAAAAGGACAATATTGTACCATTTTCTGGGCTTCATAGTGCTCGAAGGGAAATGCGACCCCTGAATTTCAGGCAGAAGTATTGTTAGCATTGGGTACATGGGACAGGATTTATGTTCATTTGGAAAAGCAGGGATGATTAAGCGGAGTCAGCATGGTTTTGTCCAAAGATGATTGTCTCTCCAATCTGTATTTTCAGGAGGTAACCAAGGGGATTGATGAAGGGAGGGTGGGAGATGTTTCAACATGGAATTAAATAAGGTCCTGCATGGTCGACTGGCTAAGAAGGTTAAAACACAAGGGATCCGAGGCATGTTGACGAAACTCTTTCCGAAATTGACTGGGTGGTAAGAAGCAGAAGGTAATGGTGGAAGGATGTTTTTGACTTGGAGATCTGTAACAAGTGGTGTACTGCAGGGCTGCAGTGACTTGGATGTGAATGTAGATAGTATGTTTAATGAAGTGTGCTGATGATAAGTTCATGGAGTCGTATGTTCAAATGAGTGTTGCATACATCAGCTGGGATGTTGGGCAGAATGCTGGCAGTGGAATTGAATCCAGACAAATGTGAAGTGATGTGCTTTGGGAGGTCTGATTCTGTTAGGGTCGGGGTGTATTCCCAGCTCCCTGAAAGTGTCAACACAAGTGGATAAGGTAGTAAAAAATACATCTGGTATGCTTGTCTTCACATGTCGAGGCATCGAGCATTAGAGTCGGGATGTCATGTTGCAATTCTACAAAACATTGGTTGGAGCGCACCGAAAATATTGTGTATGGTTCTGGTCACCACGTTACAGGAGGGATGTCAAAGCAATGGGACGGGCAGTTTTACCAGGATGCTACTACCCGGGATGGAGAGCTGTAGTGTGTAAAAGATGGCAGAGGCTTGGTTTATTTTTACTGGAGCATAGAGGACCGAATGGTGACCTTTAAGAGTTTTACACATTTATCAGGGAAAAATAGATAGGGTAGACAGTCTGAATCATTTTCCCAGGGCAGAAGAGTCTAGAAATAGAGGGCACAGGCTCAAGTTGAGAATGGCGAAATGCAAGAGATCTGAGGATTAAGTGTTGCACAGAGTGGACGCTTAATACTTGGTGAGCTGCTAGAGCAGGTAGTGGAGGCAGATTCTAATGCAACATTTAAAAAGGAATTAAGACAGGTACGTGCATAGGAAAGTAGTAGAAGGTTAACACGAGCAAATGGGATTCACATAGGTAGACATCACAGTTGACATAGATACGGTGGGCTGTGAGGTCCTTTTTCTGTGTTGTACATTTCTGATTCTTTAATCTCTGGTGAAAGATTATCCCAAATGACATCAACTGTAGTACATCACTGTAAGTATTATCGCTGACATGATTTTCAGTCTCACTGTTCTGAAAAACAACAGTGCTTGTTAACTCAGAGCACAACCAGTACTTACTGACGTGATCTTCCCTGAAATTTTGCTAACAGAGCCAGGCTATTCCACACTGTTCACATTTATGGGTGAATCCCCTTTGCATCTTCCATGACTATTCTGCAGTTAGAATATGCATCTGATAGGGTATATGTCTACCACTAACATTTTTTCTCTTGCTGTGGATGTGAACCATTGGCATCAGAGATGTCATAAGTAGCCACAGTCACCATCATCTAACCCCTTATCTACCCTTGCTGCGGAAAACTATGAGCTCAGCTGGACTTTTATGAGAAGCACTGTTTCCGCGGCTCCTTCGGATCCCTCTGAGAATGCTTCCTTTCTTCCTGATCATTGAAGCTTCCATCCTTGAAGTGGCAACATTCACCAGTGGCTGGAAGAGTGCAGCTTTTAGTATATGTATATTTCCCAAGTTTGCAGCTGTGTGGATGGGTTCAGTGTAGCAAGGTCTTTCAATTAGATTTTTGTTTAAATGGTGCAAGGATAAGATACTGTTCTTGTTTAAAACTGTTAGAAACAGTGAAGTAATCGGTCTATTTTTAACATTTTTGTCACTTCTATGTCTTTGTGGTTGTGGTGACTTTGTGAAAGCCTGGTCACCAAGGTCTTTAAATTGACAGCATGTTTTTTTTATACCATTTGGCAGGTGTTAGTTTTAGTTGCTATGTGCACCAAGCAACATGTCTTCTGCTTTGCAGTGTTCCCATGTATAATAACACTTGTGGTTAAAAGAAAATCATTTTGGTGCCCATTTCTTTGAATAGTAATGTTTATGAGCATTGTGTAGTACACTGGTTGCTATATAATTAGAGTTTACATGTCAGTGTACCTTGGCTCCATTTCATCTCTGAAGCACCTTGGCAGCCTTTGGAATGCCTTAAGTTAAGGGCAATGTTATTTCAAATGCATTTTATTGATTCAATTCAATTAACTTTATTTATCCGTTAGGAACTTTGATTGAGCTTGTAAATTGTGTGGAAACAAATTTCAACCAAATTTATCTGACTTGGGCTATATTGGTTAATATTTTAGATGGAAAATATTATTTTGTTGCATGCTTGAGAAATATATATATATATATATAGGTCATTTTTATTTTGGCATTATGCTCTACTGCAATACTTTTTATTTTTAAACTTCAAATTTGGAGTTGATTTGAATGACATCTCTTATGGAAAATTGAGAAGCTACATGGTGCGCATTAATGGTGAGGGAATAGACTTTCCTCTCTTACTTCAAAATGGCATCCCAGTAAAAAGTACACTGTGGAGAAATGAACACCAGTCCTATATTCTACTTTCAAATATTATTTCCTTAAATTTCCTTTGGTTATTCTACAAATTGTGTTGTAGCCTCAAATATGCAGATTTCACTCCAGATGCTGGGTGAAAATCTGGACCAGTTTTCTCTCATTTAAAAAAAAAAGTTGTTACTCCCTTGAATTTCCTTGATTTGTTGAAAAAGGAATTTTGTTGAGAGTCAGAGCACACAAATGGGCCCTTCGGGCCAACTCCTCCATGCCAACCATGATGCCCATCTACTCTAATCCCATTAGCTTGCATTTGACCCATATCCCTCTATCCTTTCCTATTCATGTACCTTTGCAAATGCCCCTAAAATGTTATTCCTTTCATTTTTGCTTCAGAACGATTAATGTTGTTAAGTACATTTAGTGATGCAGGCAATGTTTTAAACCGTGCCATTTTGTATGCATTTTAGCAGTTTGGACTTTAGGAAATGGCTTTATGTCTTTGACTGAAGAAGATTATTTGGCCCTCTCCAGGTTCCCCATGGACTCTATCCCTAACTCCTTCACCTCCTCCGCTGCCACAATCAAGCCAAATGCAAACTAGATGGATAGCACCTCGTATTTTACTTGAGTAGTCTACAACCCAACGGCATCCAATTTTGTGTAACCCTCACCACTTCTGTCCCTTTCTCTCGCCTTCAGATCAACCCAGGGCCTCCCTCGCATATCCTTCTTTCCAACTGCCAACCTATTGCCCAGTTTCCTCTTCCCCCACCTACCGTATCCACCCACCGCCCATACACAAGTCCCACTGTGTCCCTTATCTCCTCCCTCCAATTGCCAATTATTGTCTGCACCATCCCTTCCCTGCCACTGTCGCTATCTCCATCCTTCCTTCCTTTACCTACCAATCAACCCCTTCTCACATGGATCCAGTGTAGTGGAGTGGGTGGAGTGGCCAGCCTTTGCCCACTCCACCCTGTCACTTCTTTATAATGTTTCCCCTCTCTTCAGTCTAAATGAAGGGTCTTGACCAAAAACATCAGTTGTCCACTTCCTCCATAGGCACTGCCTAACCTGCTGAGTTTCCCCCAAGCAGTTTGTTTTTGCTCCGTATTGCAATCATCTGTGTGTGTGTTTTTGTGTGTGTCTTTCTCTCGTGACTGACTCCATTATCTAGTTAATTTATTGAAAAGGTTGCCGTCATGGTGGGAATGTGATAATTTCCATACTGTATTAGCATTTTTAACTCTTACCTTTTGCTAGGATGTATTGACTTTGGAAGAGGTGAAGTTCATATTCACTGGGATGATCACAGGTTTAAGGGATTAAATTTATATAGAGATTGGAGCCCTGCTTGTCCAGTTTTGTTTTAAAAACACCCTCAACTTCTAGCTGTTCTCAGTCTGCTGGCAAATTTTGATTCTTAGCCACCCACACCCCAGATTTTGATTTTAATTGTACTTGAGGTGCCCATCAGATCACTGCAACATTCGCAGGTGGACTCTCACCTCACTGGAAAAGCTGGTCCTTCCAATCCTTTCACCAAATGACTAAATGGTATACAAGGGCCAGGGTGAATGATTTTCTTCAAGGGAGATGGATCTGTTTCTGCTGGGGCAGAGATCATTTTTTTCCAGGCGCTTGGCACCCTGCAATATAATTCCCATATGCTGAGACCTCAATTAGTTTCAATTGCCTGCGGGTGGCTGAGGGGAATTTTCCTGCCTAATTGGCCTGTCTTTCTTATGTGCAAAGCTCTCTTTACTCAAAGACAGGAGGTTTGTTTTGAGAACCAGACTATTAAAATTAGAACTAGCACCTTAAATGCCAAGGTAGAAATACACTCAACGTGCAGGCATGACACACTGTTCGTTCTTTGTAGACAAGGTTAATTATTTGTTTTTGATATCTCAAGCTTAGGTCAATGTCAGCTTGGGTCATCAACATACTTGCCAAATTCTAAAAGGCAATTTAATATTGTTTGTACAAGGCTGTACTGCTGCTTTTTTCAAACTGATTAATTGATAAAATCACAGCATGCCTGTGCATGTCTAAGCAATGGCCTTGAACTTTTTTATGGTTCAATTCAGGATGTGATAACTCTGGTAATTAATTCCACAAATCCATTAAAGCTGTGCTGAAGGAGGAAAAATTAACATTACTCACAAGGACTTGGTACTAGTCGTCTTAGATTTGTGCTGAAAATGGACATAAATGACTTTAATGAAACTGCTATTAACAATACCAGATGCATTCGTGCTCTCCAAACTCGATCAAACTCCACACTTTAATGTCATTTTCGTCAAAGTGCCTCATAATCGGGGCTATTCACTGTACAAAAGCAGCAGAATACAGAAGCTGGCAGTCTAACACTAAAATCTAAATGTGTGGGATGAGTTATTTCTAACACTACAGTTCAATATAGTTTTTATTTCAAATTATTTTGGATCGAGAACAACAAATTAGAGGGTTGAATTAGTTTGGAATTCTGAATTAAGTAGGGTTCCTATAATTATGCAATTACTTGTGTAGTAGGTAAAATAGTAAAGCAATTGATTCTGGTTAACATGAGCGAAAATCTTAAATATACCATGTGTTGAACTATCCTATTTTAAATTAATTCCTTTTGCAGGAGTTGGCCATGTTGTCTATAACAATACTCACCATTGTATGTGATTTGTACAGCACTCAATGTAAGCAACTTAATTGACATATGCACCAATTATTTCTGGCATCAGATGTACACTTTCTCGAAGTGTTTTGGGTCAGGCATTCCCGTAATCTTTGCGAGTAATAATATACAGATGCTCATGGAGGTGCATGAGCTCTGCTGGGTATCTGCATTTTTGTTATTTTTTATTGTATTGAAAGTCCACTGCTCAGCAAACTCATGTTAATTATTTTTAAAAAACAGTTTATATTTGGCATGTAAAGTTGCACTGGTTGGACATGCACTGTGCTCAGCAGATTGGACCTCCACCCATGGACTCCTTGTGAAGTGTAAAAACAGAAAGTGTTGGCCGATTTGCTCTCAGCAAGATATGCCTGGGCCGAAGTTCTGAAATTGTGCATTTTACATAATTCACTGTCTCCCCCAGAATACTGTCTTGAAAATTGCATTTGCAGGTTTACCTTATTTGTGAGTTCAGATACAGTTTCTTACTGCAGCTGCATTCACCATTTCAGGCAATTGTGAATAAGCTTTGATGGAAGTAGTAACTCAGTGTTTACTAGCTTGCAAGATCCGTCATGATCGTCACTTTGCAAAGAATTGAACAAGACAAGTCAAACAGTTTTCATCTAGTGGTGTGAAATGGAAGTTGCTTTTTATAAATCGGTTAAATGTTAAGTCTGATTAAAAATGATATTAACTGGGTGGTACACTAACCTAAAAATTGAATCAATTTATGAATATTTTAAGTACAGTTTGCATGTTTAAGCGATTTCAAGCACACTAGGTATATTCTTAAACTATATCACTGATTTTGATGAGGGGATCAAGTGCAATATGTCTAAGTTTACTGATTATCTTGGGTTGGAACATGAATTGCCAGGTCAATGCTGACAACTAAATAAGTGCGAATTAGGCATATCAAATAGGGAGGAAGAAATAAAATTATCCATCCTTTAAAAAAACCATGGCATAAAGCAGGGTCAGAGATATTGCCATTGTGGACAATCTGGCAATGACTAATGATTTGCAATTCGAGAGGTACAGGTATGGAGAAAATATACAATTAATGGCATGACCCCTGACAGCATAGATGTACAGAGGGATTTTGGGGTCCAAGTCCATAACTCCCTGAAAGTGGCAACGTGAGTAGATAGAGTGGTAAGTAAATAAGCCACATTACATGCGGATATGGAGTCTTTGGAAATGGTGCAGAGCAGGTTTACCAGGATGATTCCTGGATACGGGGTATCAGCTACAGGGAGAGGTTGGACAGTCTTGGATTGTAATCCCTTGTATGCTGGAGGGGGCACCCAATAGAATATACAAAATTATGAGAGGCATAGATAGGGTAGACATGCAGAACCTTTGTCTTAGGATGAAAAAATCAATTACTACAGGGCTTTAAGATGAGAGGGGCAAAGTTTAGAGCAGGTATGTGATACAGGTTTTTTTTACACAGGGTGGTGAATGCCTGGAACCCACTTCTAGGAGTGGTGGTTGAGGCAGATACAATAGTGGCGTTTTATAAATATTTGTTTATGGAAATGGATGTGGATTATGTGCAGGCAGAGGGCAGTTCTTCTGCAGTTGTATAGGGCTCTGGTGAGACCACATCTATAGTATTGTGTACAGTTTTGGTCTCCTAATTTGAGGAAGGACATCCTTGTGATTGAGGCAGTGCAGCGTAGGTTCACGAGATTGATCCCTGGGATGGCGGGACTGTCATATGAGGAAAGATTGAAAAGACTAGGCTTGTATTCACTGGAGTTTAGAAGGATGAGGGGGATCTTCTAGAAACATATAAAATTATAAAAGGACTGGACAAGCTAGATGCAGGAAAATGTTTCCCAATGTTGGGCGAGTCCAGAACCAGGGGCCACAGTCTTAGAATAAAGGGGAGGTCATTTAAGACTGAGATGAGAAAAAACATTTTCACCCAGAGAGTTGTGAATTTATGGAATTCCCCGACACAGAGGGCAGTGGAGGCCAAGTCACTGGATGGATTTAAGAGAGAGTTAGATAGAGCTCTAGGGGCTAGTGGAGTCGAGGGATATAGGGAGAAGGCAGGCACGGGTTATTGATAGGGGACGATCAGCCATGATCACAATGAATGGCGGTGCTGGCTCGAAGGGCCGAAAGGCCTCCTCCTGCACCTATTTTCTATGTTTCTAGAGATAAGCGTTGGTCGTGGCATGTTCAGCACAGACATTGTGGACTTGTGCTGTCCTGTCCTGTCCTGTACTATATCTGTGCTATCCGTACTTGATTTATGCAAGTCCCACCTCTCTCTCTGACCCCTCCATCATCCTCGCCTCTCAGGAGAATTTATCCATTGCAGACCAAGCGAATGTTGCTTAAGCACTGTTCTTGTGCAGCTTCATCGTCTGATCATGTCTGGAGTTGGGTCCCCCTAGTATGTATGAAAGGACAGTTGGAATCGGATCCTTTGATCTAATGACAATTACACGGAGAACAATCAATTTCTTATGTAATTTAATCTGCAGGATTCATAATTTAAGGCTATAACCTAATAGTAAGAGAAATAATCAAATTAACAAACTTTCAGAGGTTTACTATTTCAACTTTCATCATCTCTGATTCCTGAGGATCCACATGTTCAGTCACTTTGACCGAGATTTTCTGATGACGTTTGCAACCTATGTCAACTATCTTCTCCACTGCCTTCGAAGTTTATTTTTTCCCACATCTTGTATGCTCTGCATCCTGTGCATTTGCATCATGTGACTCTTAGAGCAACGTGGTTCAGGCTTTTTATGCATATTCGTATGTATCCTCAAACTGATCCTTAGATTCCGCCATTTTCCTTTCTCCATCCTTATTTTTTTTTTCCAACCTCTGGTCATCGTGTCTTTTTTCCTTCCATTCCCCAGTATCAGCAGCATCAAACCTGACTCATTCCATGCTCTCTGCTACTGTTCTATCATTGTGTCAGATATAACGTTTTGTTATATTGTTCCACGTGTATCTCAATTTCTAGAGGGTCCGTTGAGGCATTTGTTTCAGTATCCCAGCCAATAGCAATCCCAGTTGCCAGCATTCCTCTCTCCACTTCAATCCAAAATGTATATCTGCTTGTGATCAAGGTCCCTGTCATCTATAAATGGTTGGCAAGTTTGCAGATTGTTAGTAAGGACAGTTGGAATAGGATCCTTTGATCTAATGACAGCGTCAGCTGGAGAATTTAATCAATATCTGATGTCATTTAATCTGCTGGATCCATAATTTATAATTATAACATAAGAAGATGGTGATATAGTGGACAAGTAAAAAAAGGTTGTTGAAGGTTACATTATTCACATCAACTGGGAAAGTGGCACAAGGAATTGCAAATTAAATTTCACTTGGACAAATCCGAGTGCATTTTTGTAAGTTAAACCAGGGCAAGACTGGTATAGTACAAGGCAGGGCGCTGGAGAACATTGTAGAACAGAGAACCAGAGGTGAAATTACATTGTGCCTGGAAGGAGGTGCCACCAGTAGACAGGGTGGTAAAGAAGGCACACAAAAAAGCTGGAGAAACTCAGCGGGTGCAGCAGCATCTATGGAGCGAAGGAAATAGGCAACGTTTGGTGTTCTTGCCTTTACTCACCAGTACACCGAGTACAAGAGATGGGACATCATGTTACAACTGCATGCCATTGGTGAGACCACACTTGTAGAACGGTGAGTAGTTCTATCAACCTAGTATTGGAAGAATGTTATTAGTTGGAAAGGGTGCAGAAAAGATTTGCAGGGATGTTACCAAGGCTGGAGGGCTTCAGTGATAAGGTAAGGTTGAAGAGGCTGTGTTTTGTTTCCCTGGAACAAATGGGACTAAGGGGATATATAGTTTATACAATCATGAGGGGCAGTAATAAGGTGGATGTTTTTTTCACAGGATAGGGGAGTCTAAATATAGATAAGGTGACAAGGAAAAAATTAAAGGGGATCTGAGTGGCAACTATTTTTACACAGAGGGGGGTGGTTCTGTGAAACAAACTACCAGAATTAGTAGTAGAGACTGATACAATTACAATGTTTGAGACATTCGGGCAGGAATATGGATAGGAATGGTTTAGAGGGATATGGGCCAAACAAATGGGACTAACTCAGGTTGGTCAAGGTGGACGAGTTTGGCCAAGTGGCCTACTTTCACGGTGTATAACTCGTACTCAAAGCATGCTATAATTGATCAGGTCAAAAGACAAATGACAAATGTGTCAGAAAAAGAGAACACTAATGGTTGATGGACTTGCATCAGAATTGACTGGTTCTCACTCAAATAGAAATGCTAGTATCAGAAATTGCTGAATTTAAAAGATGTAACATTAAGTCAGGATCTCCTCTACCCTTCCGTTCAACATGTGTGTGGACTTCATTCTTAAGATACAATGTGAAAACAGGCCCTTAGGCCCACCATGTCTATGTGACCACTGATCGCCTGTTCACACTGGTTCCATAATATCACACTTTTTCATCCACTCGCTGCACACCAGGGGGCAATTTCGAGGCCAATTAACCTACAAACCTTCCTGTCGTTGGGATGTGGGAGAAAACTGGAGCACTCGGTCACAGTCACAGGGAGAACATGCAAACTCCACACGGACAATACCCAAGCCAAGGATCGAACCTGGGTCCCTAGTGCTGCGAAGCAGCAGCTTACCAGCTGCTCCACTGTGCAGTCCTTGTGGAGTTTCTTGACAGAAATGTGGCCTCTGCTGCCTGCCTCCCTTCTTATTTACCCAGCAGGCCTAATCTCCTCAAAAGCTCCCTGGAGCCCTAGTCCTAAAATCGCATCTTTTTCTAGATTATATCCCATTTCATTTGCTGCATTCACACTAATCCATGATATTCGCCTTCTATTTACACAATTCTATTCCAAGGTTGTTCGCCATTAAAGCTCTTTTGCCTGATCTATTTGCCCTGATTATAGAATGGTTTTGTCGTCTCTGGTCTTATTTCTGCTTTCAAATCTGCTGTCCTCATCATCTCCATGAATGTCACTCTTTGTCCCATTGTCCTTGCAAATTGCCACCTCATCTCCAACACATGTCTGTCAAGGTTCCTAGAAAATTGTGCTGCTGGGCCAATCAGAAGTCAGGGGTCTCCTCAGAACATGGAACAGTGCAGCACATGAACAGGCCCTTTGGTCTGAATCCATCTGCCTACAGAAGGGCCATTTCCTTCATATCTACATGCTCCTTAAATGATGCTCCTGTTATCTGTTTCTAACACTTCTTCTGGCAGCCTGCTTCAAGCCTTGTAAACCCTCTTCAAACATTTCACCCACTCACCTTAAAGCTATGCCCTAGGAAACAACCTATCCTATCTATGCCTCTCCTCATTTTAGAAATGTCTGTAACAGATATGGAGAAAAATTATCAGAGGCCCAAATGCTTCAGGACTTTGGAAGAACTCTCAGGGGTAATATATAGAGATATCAGAGAAAACAAAATTACGTAAGAAATTAGAGCAAGAATCTGTTCCTTCAAGTCTATTCCGTAGAAATGATATAAACACCCCGTGTAGGGCAGCATTATTGTCTCTGTCAGGTACGTGGAGATTTTTTTAAATGCTGATTTTTCTGGCAACATCTTTGAAGGGGATTTTGGTATTTCAATTCACTTTCTGTTATGCGGTAGAATCAACAATCTTCTGGTTAATAGTTGATAACGAGATAATCCTTGGTAAAATGGAAGAAGTTTCAGATGACACTCAATTGAAATAGATTTTAAGTTTAAGTATATTGGTTGGAACTAAAGAATCCTAATTGTAATTCTGACACTATTAACACTTTTGAATCATTTTATTATGTGTCATATTTTATGCAGGGCTCTGCTGTTGAGAAGAGAAAGACCAACCCATAGGGCATTTTGGGATATCTTTGGTCAACAGGTTCTATCAATTATCCAGTAGACTTTTGTTTCAATGGTAGAAGAAAGCTGGAAGGGAGGAGGGGTGAGACAAAGCCTGGCAGTTAATAAGTTGATACAGGTGAGGGGCGTTTTGATAGGCAGATGGGTCAATACAGGCCAGAGAAGAAACGACAGAGTGTGTTAGACAAAAGGATTGAAGTTGTGAATTGTTAAGCCAGAGGAAGGAATGTAGTTGAGAGGGGGAGGGGAGAAAGATCAATGCGAGTCCATGTGGTGCACAGGGGAGAGGTGGGGAGAGGAAAGAAGGGGGAGCTGTGTAGGATGAAGGGAGGGAAGGGGGTTATAGTTGCCTAAAATTGGAGAATTCATTGTGCACACCATTGGGTTGTGAGCTACCCATGTGGCATGAGGTGCTGTTCCTCCGCCTTGCGTGTATGGAGGAGGCCAGGACAGCTTGATTAATATGGGAATAGAAAGAAGAGTTAAAGTGATTCACAACCGGGTGATCCAGTTGGCCTTGGTCTATGCTTGGTCTCGACGATGTACAGGTTACTTCGGGAATACCGGATGCCATAGTTGAGGTCAAAGGAGGTGCACATGAACCTCTGTCTCTCCTAGATGACTGCTGGGATCCCTGAATAGAGGTGATAGAGGAGGTATAGGGACAGGTGATACATCTCTGGCGGTTGCAAGGGAAAATACCTGGGGAGTGAGTGGTTTGGGTGGGAGGGTGGATGGGTAAGGATGGGAAGATGTGACTGGTGATGAGATTACGTTGGAGGTGATGGAAATGTCGAAGGATGCTGTGTTGGATGCAGAGACAGGTGGGGTGAAAAGTGGGGATCAGGGGAACTATCCTCGTTCTGTCTGGGCGGGAGGGGGAGTGAGGGCAGAGCTCCTGGTGGGGAGATTTGCAAAGGCCACTGAGGAGACTTTAAACTAGAACGGTTGGGGGGAGGGACTCAAATAGGGAAAGCTAGTAGTCAGTGTGTGAGGCAGGAGGCAGAGAAGGGTAGCACTCGGACACAAAATGTAGGGGAGAAAGAAGAAAAAAATAATAAACAGAGAATACGAGGGGGTGGGTTTCTTAAATGTGTATATTTTAATGCTAGGAGCATTGTAAGAAAGGTGGATGAGCTTAGAGCCTGGATTGACACCTGGAAGTATGATGTTGTGGCGATCAGTGAAACATGGTTGCAGGAGGACTGTGATTGGAAACTAAATATTCCAGGATTTTGTTGCTTCAGGTGTGATAGAATTGGAGGGGCAAGAGGTGGAGGTGTTGCATTGCTTGTCAGGGAAGATATAACAGCAGTGCTTTGGCAGGATAGATAAGAGGGCTTGTCTAGGGAGGCTATTTGAGTGGAACTGAGAAATGGGAAAGGTGTAGTAACACTTATAGGGGTGTATTATAGACCGCCTAATGGGGAGCGAGAATTGGAAGAGCAAATATGTAAGGAGATCGCAGATATTAGTAGTAAGCACAAGGTAGTGATTGTGGGAGATTTCAACTTTCCACACATAGACTGGGAAACACATTTTGTAATGGGCTGAATGGTTGGGAGTTTGCAAAATGTGTGCAGGATAGTTTTTTGCAGCAATACATAGCGGTACCTACTAGAGAAGGGGCGGTGCTGGACCTCCTGTTAGGAAATGAGACAGGTCAGGTGGCGGAGGTATGTATTGGGGAACACTTCGGGTCCAGTGATCACAATACCATTAGTTTCAATATAATTATGGAGAGGGTTAGAGCTGGACCTAGGGTTGAGATTTTTGATTGGAGAAAGGCTAACTTTGAGGAGATGTGAAAGGATTTAAAAGGAGTGAATTGGGACATTTTGTTTGATGGGAAGGATGTGGAGGAGAAATGGAGGACATTTAAAGATGACATTTTAAGAGTACAGAATCTTTATGTCCTTGTTCGGTTGAAAGGAAATAGTAAAAATTGAGAAGAGCCATGGTTTTCAAGGGAAATTGGACACTTGGTTCCGAAAAAGAGAGGGATCTACAATAATTATAGGCAGCATGGAGTAAATGAGGTGCTTGAGGTGTATAAAGAATGTAAAAAGAATCTTAAGAAAGAAATTAGAAAAGCTAAAAGAAGATATGAGGTTGCTTTGGCAAGTAAGGTGAAAGTAAATCCAAAGGGTTTCTACAGCTATATTAATAGCAAAAGGATAACGAGGGATAAAATTGGTCCATTAGAGTCAGAGTGGACAGCTATCTGCAGAGCCAAAAGAGATGGGGGAGATATTGAACAATTTATTTTCTTCCGTATTCACCAAGGAGAAGAATATTGAATTATGTGAGGTGAGGGAAACAAGTAGAGTAGCTATGGAAACTATGAGATTCAAAGAAGAGGAAGTACTGACATTTTTGAAAAATATAAAAGTGGATAAGTCTCCAGGTCCTGACTGGATATTCCCTAGGACATTGAGGGAAGTTAGTGTACAAGTAGCAGGGGCTATGACAGAAATATTTCAACTGTCATTAGAAACGGGAATAGTGCTGAAGGATTGGCGTACTGCGCATGTTGTTCCATTGTTTAAAAAGGGTTCTAAGAGTAAACCTAGCAATTATAGACCTGTTAGTTTGACATCAGTGGTGGGCAAATTAATGGAAAGGATACTTAGAGATAATATATATAAGCATCTGGATAAACAGGGTCTGATTAGTAATAGTCAATTACTTTGGATTTGTGCCTGGAAGGTCATGTTTGACTAATCTTCTTGAATTTTTTGAAGAGGTTACTAGGGAAATTGATGAGGGTAAAGCAGTGTATGTTGTCGATATGGACTTCAGTAAGGCCTTTGACAAGGTTCCTCATGGAAGGTTGTTTAAGAAGGTTCAATTGTTGGGTATTAATGGTGGAGTAACAAGATGGATTCAACAGTGGCTGAATGGGAGATGCCAGAGGGTAATGGTGGATGGCTGTTTGTCAGGTTGGAGGCCAGTGACTAGTGGGGTGCCTCAGGGATCTGTGTTGGGTCCATTGTTGTTTGTCATGTACATCAAGGATCTGGATGATGGTGTGGTAAATTGGATTAGTAAGTATGCAGATGATACTAAGATAGGTGGTGTTGTGGATAATGAAGTAGATTTTCAAAATCTACAGAGAGATTTATGCCATTTGGAAGAGTGGGCTGAAAGATGGCAGATGGAGTTTAATGCTGATAAGTGTGAGGTGCTACATCTTGGCAGGACAAATCAAAGTAGGACGTACATGGTAAATGGTAGTGAGTTGAGGAATGCAGTTGAACAGAGGGATCTAGGAATAACTGCACAGTTCCCTGAAGCTGGAATCTCATGTAGATAGGGTTGTAAAGAAAGCTTTTGCTATGCTGGCCTTTATAAATCAGAGCATTCAGTATAGAAGTTGGGATGTAATGTTAAAATTGTACAAGGCATTGATGAGGCCAATTCTGGAGTATGGTGTACAATTTTGGTTGCCTAATTATAGGAAGTATGTCAACAAAATAGAGAGAGTACAGAGGAGATTTACTAGAATGTTGCCTGGGTTTCAGCAACTAAGTTACAGAGAAAGGTTGAACAAGGTAGGTCTTTATTCTTTGGAGCACAGAAGGTTAAGGGGGGACTTGATAGAGGTCTTTAAAATGATGAGAGGGATAGACAGAGTTGACGTGGATAAGCTTTTTCCACTGAGTGTAGGGAAGATTCAAACAAGAGGACATGACTTGAGAATTAAGGGACAGATGTTTAGGGGTAACATGAGGGGAGACTTCTTTACTCAGAGTGTGGTAGCTGTGTGGATGAGCTTCCCTAGGTGGTGGAGGGAGGTTCGTTTTTATCATTTAAAAATAAATTGGATAGTTATATGGATGGGAAGGGAATGGAGGGTTATGGTCTGAGCGCAGGTATATGGGACTAGGGGAGAATACGTGTTCGGCACGGACTAGAAGGGCCGAGGTGGCCTGTTTCCGTGCTGTAATTGTTATATGGTTATATGGTTTATATCTTGGGGGCAGAGGCAGAAAAAATGAGAGTGGGGAAAGTGTCTTTGCCACAAGTACTGGTAGGGATAGGTATAGTTCCAATAAGCTGGTGGAAACAGGTTTGATTTTACTTTGGATTTGTGCCTGGAAGGGGAGATGTTTGACTATTCTTCTTGAATTTTTGAAAGAGGTTACATAGGGAAATATAAAGCAGTGTATGGGATATGGAATTCAGTAAGGCCTTTGACAAGGTTCCTCATGGAGGGTGTTTAAGAAGTTATTGTTGGGTATGATGGCAGGTAATGGACTTCAACAGTACGTGAATGGGGATTCGCCAGAGGGCACGGACTAGGCCAGTGACTAGTGGGGTGCCTCAGGGATCTGTGTTGGGTCCATTGTTGTTTGTCATGTACATCAAGGATCTGGATGATCGTGTGGTAAGTTGTTTAGTAATATGGTTGGCCTGTCAAGAGGGTACGTAGTATGGATATTGTTAGATTTTCAAAATCTACAGAGGTTTATGAGTTTTGGAAAGAGTGGGCAGAAAAAATGAGATGTGAGTTTAATGAAAGTGTGAGGTGCTACATCTGGGCAGAGACAAATCAAGGCTACATGGGTAAATGGTAGCAATGAGGTATAGAATTTAAGAGGATCTAGGACTAAATGGTCTGGAATCTCATGTAGATAGGGTTTGTGGTAAGAACATCAGTTTGCTATGCTGGCCTTTATAAATCAGAGCATTCAGTATAGTGTAATGTTAAAATTGTACAAGGCATTGATGACCGGAGATGTCAAGGAGGGGATTTTTACAAGATTTTGCCTGGTTCCAAGCAACTAATTACAGTCAATCCAAGGTAGGGTTTAAGCACAGAAGGTTAAGGGGGGAAAAATGGAATGAGGGATAGGAAATAGCCCACTTTGCGGATATTTTCACTAGGATGTTGGATTAAAACAGATAGATGACTGGAGAAGTGGGGAAATTTTATTATTGAACTCTTTACTCAGAGAGTGGTGGCTGTGTGGAATGAAGCTCCAGTGAAGGTTTGTTACTTTATATGGACAGGAAAGGAAAATTTCTATCTGAGTAGGTAGATGGGAGCTGGGACTACTGTTCGGCACGATCAGCTTATAGGTGGAGGTGGCCTGTTTCCTCGCCTGTAGTTTTGTTATAGTTGCAGAGTTAATTAGGTTTCATATACATGTTATAGGTTATATAAATCGCATAGTTAGAAAAAATGAGAGTGGGAGAAAGGCAGGTCGGGATTATAGTTCCAATAGCTGGGAGTTTGTCAGGTAAAGGTCATAGTCCAGTTAGTGAGATATCAAGGAAGGCTAGGAGTCAGTCATGATGAAAGAATGTCTTTCGGATAGATTCAAAGATTTGGATGGACTATTGTTTGTGATAGCCATGCATAATCAATTATTAGAAATAGTTTGAATTGTCAGAACGTTTCTATTTTTCACTACTGTTTTATAGTTCCTCAAGACAGAGTTGTTGTAGTTGCAGAGTTAATTAGCAATTCATAGATACTGGCCGTCAGTTTTGAAGTGGGAGAAAAGTGAGATTTGACAGTTTGTCAGATAAAGGCAAATACAAATGTCTTGATGGTTGAAGGCTAAGCAATGCTCGCACTGAATTTCAGAGGATGGATTGATGGTGCTGATAGAGAATAGAACAAAGATTAATCTACCTTTCAAGAACCAGCTTTGTTCATGCACAGGGCAAGTTGAGGTAAGACTTTCAAGTGTTTTGAAAGCAAGAGCTTTGAAGGATCTTGGTTAATGTCACAACATTTTTTTTACATTTATGAATTTAAAGCTTTGCCTTAATGACAATTACTCTAAATTGATTAGCATAAGCACAAGTACTGAATGAGGTAGAACTGAAGTAGAATAACAATCAAAATTAGGGTTTGTCACAAACAAAGTTGGTATCTGTTTTTTCTTGCATAGTGATCTGTAATAATAACTTGCTAATCTTATGACATTCTGCATAATCAAAGTTATGTTATTAACATAATAAAAACGTGTCCACATTTCCAAATCAGTGCCTGTCCTATTGTCTGGAACAGAACAAAGATCCATCACGTCATTCCCAGACAAAGGCATGACATTTTTTAGAAGTTAATCTACTGAACAAAATGAAGGATGTACCATTGCTGTCCTTGGTCTTTTCGTGTTTCAGAGATAGATAGATTCTTGATTAGTACAGGTGGCACAGGTTATGGGGAGAAGGCAGGAGAATGGGGTTAGGAGGGAGAGATAGATCAGCCATGATTGAACGGCAGAGTAGACTTGATGGGCCGAATGGCCTAATTCTTCTATTCGTTATGACCTCTCATTGTCAAATGAAACTGAAATACTTGAAACACTTAGCAGGTGAGCTAGCATCTCGGAGCAGAGAAAGAGAGCCAGCATTTTGAGGCTTCCATCAGAGCCGGGCAAAGTTAGAAATAAAATAGTGCAAACGAAAGGGAGGATATGGAAATTCTATGATGGTTTGCAAGGCAGGAAAGATTAAATTAAATGATTTGTGAAAAGGCTTATGTGGAGAGATGGAAATATGAAAAACTGCGTAATTATTTGATATTATAGGAGGGGAGAAAAGCTCCCAATTCTGGAAATATGACATGCAAAATGTAGAATTGCTGACCCCCTGAAATGGTGGGACGTGATGATCAGGGAGGATGTCAAGAACCTAGTTGGAAGATGGGATGCTGTTCTTCTGTCTCAGGTTGAGCATAGTTGAAACTGCATAAGATGCTGGAAACTGGGGTCAGAGTGAGAATAGATAGGTAATCAATGTTTGAGGCCACTGGAAGATTAGATTGCAATTTTGGTCTCATGGGAGTTGTCGTTGATAAATATTGCATTCAAGTGTAAGTTAAAAGACTCTCTACAGTATGCATCAGATTGCACAATTTCAAGCTGAAAAATGCAAAAGCTCCATACCAATGGGAGGGGGGGATACCCTCCCCCCTCCAGGTCGCTACGCTCCCTCGGGATTGGTCTCTCGCAATTTCTCACTCCCAACTCTCATGTTGGCAACCCTGAATTAACCTGCAAACATGCACATCTTTGGGATATGGGAGAAAACAGGAAAAAAGTGCAAACTCCACACAGAGAGCACCCGAGGTCAGGATCGAACCTGGGTCTCTGGCGCTGTGAGGCAGCAGCTCTACCATCTGTGCCACAACAACAAACTTAACCGTTGCGTGACCTTGACAACTCATAGACACTAAGCATTTGAAAGATTATTAAAACAATAATTTTGATTCCCTAAATGCAGCTAATTCTATGCAAAGGATACTCAACTCTACTATTGTGCTGCCTCAACTCCACCCCTGCCATCAACACAACTGCATCCCACCAAAATGGATTCTCGGTTTCTTTGTGGTAGCTTTAAAATGGCATCTGCTTTAAAATATCTCATTAAATTTTGATTAAATTGAAACAACCGATTGTGTCCATTGGGGATGTTTTGAATCCTGATGATTAAATTAGTTGCATTATACTTGGCTATTGCTGTCTCTGGTAGGTAATCCATCCTCCTCCTTTGTGCATGCTGTGCAGCATTTTTCTGCATTAAATATTGTTAAGAAGTGATATATAGACCCTGCAATAATTATATCCGGTCCCTAGAACATTGGACTAAATTCTGTGCTGGTTTCTCGGTACCTATTCAACTGTTTGTGATCTGATGTTGTTTTATTTTAGCAAAACATTATGCGGCGTTGCATTCGTTTGATGACTTCAAACGCTGGTTTGCGATTTGAACCACTCTGATGGTAGTGTATGGAGAATCGAACCAAGCACTTCTCCAAAAGTCTGGTTCAAGGATTAATGACTACAGTGCTTCCAGCCTACATTGCTGGTACCTGATTGTGCATTACATGCTGCCTTACATACAGCCAAGGAATTATGTATTATTTGGTATAAAGTCCAACAGAAGTGAAAAGTTGCGGGTTAACAAAATGGTGCTTATTTTTACAAACCCATGTCTCACGGTTGAACAGGATTTTGTAGGGTGCTTTTTTCTTGCCTTATTTTTTCTGAAATATCAATTCAATTTTATTTGTAATATGGTGTTTCCAACACAACTCTGTTATTCTCTTTCTATTTAGACTACCAGCGCACAAAGCCATTTTTCTTCAAAAGTGGGTTCATTAAATTGTCCCCTTTGGGTAGTAGTAGAATACTACTCGGAGCAGATAGAGATGTGAAAAGCCAAATGATTCCCTCTGCTGTAAATTTCAGTGGTGCTAATGCTAATTGAATACATGGTGAAGTGTCTGAAATTGAAGCATAGTCAGGTGAGCGAGTGAATGTCGGAGCTTGCAGTGGATACTGGTCATTAAACTAGCCATTGAAATGGAGAAAAAAAAGGAAAGAGTCAGAGGTGGGCCATGTGAAGTTGAGAGTAGGGTGAAAATTTGCAGCAAATTTGAGGAATCGGTTTAATTTATTTTAGAGTTTAGAAATGCAGCGTGGAAAAGGCCCTTCGGCCCACCAACTGCGCCGACCAGCAATTCCCACACACTAACACACTATGGACAATTTACTATTTTACCAAAGCCAATTAACCTACAAAACTGCACGTCTTTGGATTGTGGGAGGAAACTGGGTAAAACGCACGTATGTCACGGGGAGAACGTACAAACTCCGTACAGACAGCACTTGTCGTCAGGATCGAGCCCGGATCTCTGGCGCTTTAAGGCAGCAGCTCTACCGCTATGCCACCATGCCGCCCCTCTCCATCCTCTCTAGGCAGTTCTTTTCCTCTCCTTCATTTGAGGCATTCTGAAGGAAACCTCTGACATTCTGGCCCTTTGGCATTTCCACTAATACCACTCTACTTCTCACAACCCTGCCCTACTGCAGACGTAGCAACATCAGCCCTTTTACCTTCCTTCTTGCATTTGTGGGATCAATGCCCCTCCGCCTCCATCAGGTGAGGAAGCAATTCACTACAGTTTATTGTGCTGCATTTAGTGTGCATGGTGTGGTGTCCTGTACTTTGGTATTTGCAGATTTCACTTGATTCCTCTATTTAGGTCTGTCCCAAACATCAATTTTGTGATTCATCGGTCGTCAGCCTTTTTCAACTATTTCCACTGCTATTCAAACTCGCCTTCCTTTCATTTTACCACAGATCTTCTGTTTTGTTCCTACTGCACCTCCCTGCAATTTAAAACATTCTTAATGTTTAACCTTTCTCAGGACATTGACTTGAAACTCTAGATTCATTTCTCTCTCCACACAAGCTGCCTGAACTTCTGCGTAATTCCAGTAAATTCTGTTTTCATTTTAAACATAGATTATTTTGTTTTGAACATAATTCCTCTAATGTGCCTTTTGTATAAACAAATTACACATGTGGAATAGCCAGTTATTTCCACATCCAAATAAGGCCTGCGCATCAGGGAATTGTATTGTTTTTCTTGTGTATAATGAACTGCTGGGTGAGTATTCCGTGTTTTATCAGGTCCAAACAAAAATAAAATCATTATTCTGATTTCGGAAGACTGCATATTGTAATAACTGTGTGTGAAGTAAGGCGAGGCTTGATGGTTAACTGATGAATATTGATTTGCAAATGCCTCTACTGATCATTCACATCACTGGGGATTCTCCAGATGGCAGCTTCAGACAGGACTCCTCTGCCTGATCAAGGAACTGAAGTGATTTGGTCTTTAGGGTCTGCAATCAATGCAGATTCCATCATATATTTTGCAGAGTGCTGGAAATGTGCAGACAATCCCTTCATAATTTGCTCTCAGACATTACAACAGAAAAGCCTTTACTCAACCACATTATAAATCCACGATTAAGCTGTAAAATTAATTTGAAAAAGGATGTAGTTGTAGCTAAAAGACAGTTTAATAAACTGTCCTGATGGTGCTTATGATGGATGGACAGCATGCCTTCTACGAGGCTCGAAATCCGGCTAAAGGTCTTATAGAAGGATAGAGTTAATCACTTGGTGACCAGTAAACCTGGTACATGGCATTTGAACATTCTAAAATATTAAGTTGTGCCCAGCTAATTGTATTGACTAAACTGGAATTCTTTGCAAATGTATCATATGCTGTGGATAAAGGGGAACCCGTGGTTGTTCTGTAACAAGATTTCAAAAGGCATTTGATTAGGTCCCACATCAAAGCTTGTTGTGGAAATATAAGCTCATGGTGAAGGAGTACACAAACCAGGAACTGCAGATGCTGGTTAATATAACAAAGGATGCAAAGTGCTGGAGTCCAGCAAGTCTACAAGATGTCTACAAATCTACAAATACAACCTTGGTAAGGCCATCAAAAAGGCCAAAAGGGACTTCTGCTCCAAACTGGAGGTTGAGACAGATGTTCGGCAGCTGTGGTGGGGCCTGAATGCAATCACCTCCTACAAGGCAAAATCAGGAGGCAGCTCGAATGTTGGCAAAACATCACTCCCTGACGAGCTCAATGCGTTTTATGCATGCTTTGATAGGGAGAACACAGATGTGCCTTCCCGAGCCCTCATTCGCTGTGATGGTATTTCAGTCTCAGTCACAGAGGCCGACCAGGAAATCCTTCAGCGGGGTGAACCCTCAAAGCACCTGGACCTGATTGTATACCCGGTCGTGTTCTAAAAACCTATGCGGACCAACTGGCTGGAGTTTTTACGGACATTTTCAATCTCTCACTTCTGAGGTCTGAGGTTCCCACCGGCTTCAAAAGGACATCAATTATACCGGTGCCCAAGAAGAGTAAGGTGACGTGCCTCAATGACTATCGACCAGTGGCACTAACACCTGTGGTGATGAAGTGTTTTGAGAGGTTGATCATGGCGCAAATCAACTCCTACCTCGTCAAAAACCTGGACCCATTGCAGTTCGCTTACCGCCACAACAGATCAACGATGGATACGATCTTGCTGGCCCTCCACTCCGCTCTGGACCACTTGGACAACAAAAACTCATATGTCAGGCTGTTATTCATTGATTACAGCTCAGCATTTAATATAATCATCCCCTCCAAGCTGGTTACCAAACTTGCAGAACTGGGTCTCTGCGCATCCCTCTGCAATTGGATCCTCGACCTCCTCATTCTCAGACCAGTCTGTTCATATTGGTGGAAATGTGTCGGCCTCGATAACAATCAGCACGGGAGCACCTCAAGGCTGCGTGCTCAGCCCCCTGCTGTACTCTATACTCATGACTGCGTAGCCTGTCATAGTGCGAACTCCATCATCAAGTTCGCTGACGACACCACTGTTGTGGGACGTATCAATGATTGGGATGAGTCAGAGTATAGAAGAGAGATCAAGCGACTGTCCATATGGTGCCAGCGCAATAACCTGGCCCTCAACACCAGCAAAACCAAGGAACTGATTGTGGACTTTGGAAGGAGTAGGATGGGGACCCACAGTCCCATTTATATCAACGGGTCGATGGTTGAAAGAGTCAAGAGCTTCAAATTCCTGGGCGTGCACATCTCTGAAGACCTTTCCTGGTCCGAGAACACTGATGCAATTATTAAGAAAGCACATCAGCGCCTCTACTTCCTGAGAAGATTACGGAGAGTCGGTTTGTCAAGGAAGACTCTCTCTAACTTCTACAGGTGCACAGTAGAGAGCATGCTGACCGGTTGCATCGTGGCTTGGTTTGACAACTTGTGCGTCCTGGAGAGGAAAAGACTACAAAAAATAGTAAACACTGCCCAGTCTATCATCGGCTCTGACCTCCCTTCCATCGAGGGGATCTATCGCAGTCGCTGCCTTAAAAAGGCTGGTAGTATCCTCAAGGACCCACACCATCCTGGCCACAAACTCACTTCCTGCTACCTTCAGGTAGAAGGTACAGGAGCCTGAAGACTGCAACGACCAGGTTCAGGAATAGCTACTTCCCCACAGCCCATCAGGCTATTAACTTTGGCTCGGACAAAACTCTGAACATTAATAGCCCATTATCTGTTATTTGCACTTTATCAGTTTATTTATTCATGTGTTTATTAATGGTATATGGACACACTGATCTGTTTTGTAGTCAATGCCTATTATGTTCTGTTGTGCTGAAGCAAAGCAAGAATTTCATTGTCCTATCAGGGACACATGACAATAAACTCACTTGAACTTGAACTTGGAGTAACTCAGCAGGTCAGGCAGTATATCTGGAGAACATGGAGAGGTGATGTTTCGAGTTGATTCAGTCTGAAGAATGGTCTCGATCCAAAACGCCACCTATTGTGTTCTCCATGGATGCTGCCTGATTTGTTGAGTTACTTCAGCACATTGTGTCCTCTCATGTTGAGGAAGGTAACTTATTGGTTGGATAGAAAGTTGGCTGGCTAATGGGATACAGAGAATGGATAACAATGGGGTATTTTTTTGGATGACAAGATGTAATGTGCGATTGACACACTGCTTGGTGCTGGGTCCTCAATTTTTTTTGTTGTATAAATGTGACTGCATAGATAGCGCGGCTGCTAAATTTGCATATAACACAAAAATAAGGGAAGTTGTGAAGAGACATAAGGAAGTTACAAAGCTGTATAGACAAGTAAATGGGCAAAGACTGAAAATGGAGAATCATGATGGACAATGTTTGGTTTTGGTGGGGAAAAATATAAAAAAACAGATTATCTAAAAGGCGAGAGGTTGCAGAGAAGCAGAGGGATGTGGGTTTCTCGTGCATGACTTGCAAAAGCATGTACTGCAAGTAATTAAAAAAACTTAATGCTATCGCTTATCATTGAAATATTAAACACAAAGGTCATAAAGTCTTGGCTTCGAAACACAGGGCATTAGTGAGACCACCTCTGAAAGCAGGATGTCAATGCTTTAAAAGCAGCTTAGAAAAGATAAACTAGATTAGTACCTGGAATCCGTGTTTGTCTTTGAGAAAGGGTTGGACGAGTTGGGCTTGTATATGACCTTGAGGAACAAGGGACTTGGCTGAAATATGTAAGATTGTGACCATCTTTACAGTGGATGTGGAGAGTGGGGGTTTCTAGTGGAAAATTAAAGAATTGGGGGTCATTCTTTTAATTAATTGTCTATTTAAAATCGAGAAAAGGCAACTTTTTTCCTCTGAGAATTTAATGTTTTCGAATTCGCACAATTAAAAACAAAATGGTGGCAGAAGTAGGCATAAGCATGAGGGTGAAAGGTTACTGTGAGTAGACAGAGATATATAGAGAGGAAGAAGGGTCCCGACCCGAAACGTCACCCATTCCTTCTCTCCAGAGATGCTGCCTGTCCCGCTGAGTTACTCCAGCTTTTTGTGTCTATCTTTGAGATATATAGAGATGAGGTTACAATCAGATTAGCCATGGTCAACTTCAGGAAGTGGGGTGGAGGACACCCCAGCCTATATCAATGTTGCTGAAGTGGAGATGGTCGAGAGCTTCAAGATCCTCAGCGTAAATAACACCAACAATTTGTTCTGGTCCAACCACATTGACACATTAACGCTACAGCCAAGGAAGTGCACCAACACCTAAACTTGACTCTTACCACTTTCTACAGATGCACAATAGATTGTAACCCATCTGGAGGCATCAGAGCTTGGTATCGTAAGTACACTGCCCAAGACTGCAAAAAATCGCAAACTCCCACCCCCTTCCCCCATCACTCCCAACTCTGTCTCCTCTTCGGGCTACGTCGGAAAAGCAGCCAACCTAATTATGGACCACTTACACTCCCCTCATCTCCCCTTTCACATCAAGACACAAAAGCTTGAAAAGCATCTATCACCACATTCACGAAGAGCTTCTTTCCTGCTGCTAGAAATACCCTGTGGAGTGTTGTAGAGCAGAGGGATCTAGGAGTACAGGTACATGGTTCCCTGAAAATGGCATCACAAGTAGATAGAATGGTGCAGAAGGCTTTTGGTACATTGGCCTTCATCAGTCAGGATATTGGGTATAGCAGTTGGGACATTATGCTACAATTGTATAAGACGTTGGTGAGGCTGTATTTGCAGAATAGTGTTCCGTTTTGGTCATCATATTAAGAATACCATTAATCTGAAAACAATGCAGAGAAGATTTACGAAATGTTGCCAAGACTTGAGGGGCTGAGCTATTGGGAGAGGTAGGGCAGGCTAGGTTTTTCCTATAGAGGTGTATAAGATTGGAATATATAGGGTGAATGCATAGTCATTTACCCAGACAGAGTAGGGGATTCAAGAACCATAGGGCATAGGTTTATGGTAAGAGAGAAAGATTTAATGGGAACCTGAGGGTCAACTTTATTACAGACAGTGTGGTCGGCTGAATAGCCTGTTTCTCTGTATGACGTTAACATATTCTTTCTGCTGGACTCCATCCGAGCTCGCTCATCTAAGGATCTGTTAAAGGAAGGGTTCTGATCCATTCTGGTCAAACCTTGTGCATGGACTGATAATTTTTCAGTGGCTTGTTTTTGATGGTATTGGCATAATGGAACTGCACATGTCTCAGATACCCAGGTGACAGAGGACAATGTGCCCATGGGTCTGTGGTCTTGGTCTATTGTATTACCAATATTTGTGTGGAGAAGAATATTGCTAAAGATTCTTATTTAATGCTTTTTTCTTGGTTTCATTACAGCAAATCGCCAAACTGAGGCAGCAGCTCCAGCGCAGTAAACAAAGTAGTCGGCACAATAAGGACAAGGAACGTCAGTCTCCACTCCACGGCAATCACACTGCTATCAATCAGTCTCAGGTAAGTTGCCAGGGAAGATTGTATGTGGAGGAAAATAGTCACAATTGGTTGCGTTCTCCACTTGCCTGTACAACCATTTCTTGAGGTAATTTGTGTGCCCATTGCGTGCTTTGAACACAGTGACTTGTTCCAACAAAGATAAATGGTTTCTGATGCAAAATAAAAGCCAAAAATGTTATAAACATTCCATAGGTTAATCAGCAACCTTTTAAATACAATGCTAACATTTAGAATGAAGGATGTCATCAATTTTAATAGTTCTGACAACAATCTTTAACAGATCTTTTCCCTTTAGACACTGTGCATTTGCAGCAATTTTTATTTTAGTTGTGTTTTGGTGTATTTACGGTTTTACATTACAATCTCACAACTGATTTTCTTGTGAATAGCCACAACCATTAAGCTATTTTTGTTTGGTCTTAGCTATGATTATTTATTAAGCTATGCTTAATTATTCGTTTTTAAAAAATGAAGGTAATTTCAGAGTAAGTACTGAGTGATGAGCAATGAATCATAATTGATCGATTGAAAGCTACAGCATTGAAACTGGCCCTCCCCCCCCCACTGAATTTACGCTGACCATCGATCACCCGTTCTCATTAGTTCTTTGTATTCCCACTTTTGCATCCACTCCCTACTGGGGCAATTGACAGAAGCCAATTAACCTACAAACTCACACACGTTTGGGATGTGGGAGGAAACTGGAGCATTAGGAGGAAACTCGCAAGCAAGGTCACAGGGAGAACGTGTAATCACCACACACACATACAGTATCCAAGGTCAGATTCAAACCCCAGTCTGACATTGTGAGGCAGCAGCTCTATGAGTTGCGGTAATTGTAACAGGTGCTTTTCAATCCATTTCAAGGCCAATTTAGTCAGAGGGTAGTTTCTGAGCTGTAGACCCATGCACTCTTTTCCCCCACCAACAAAATGGATAAACTCCTATCTACCTGTTTCTCTAAAACCCAAAATGTTGCACTCTAGCCTAAGCTTGTAACAAGGCAAAGTTTTGTCATAAAAGCAGAACTGCCTACTTTGTTTTTAGACGTGAGAATACAGAAGAAATATCTGCTCCAGAGAGAGTACAACGATCTGGGGCAGCCTGTTGCTAAAACAAAGACTGAAAAATTGTATCATAGAACATTAAAGCACATGGGCTTGGAATTTATTTCCATGAGTTTATCTTAAATCATCAGCAGCCTGGAGCCGTATTTGCATATTAATACGATTTAAAGGCTGTTTGAGAAGCAAATTTTGATGAAATATGCAAGGTAGGTTTATTAAGCACGTAAACAACTCAAGTCCTGGTTACTTAAAATCTGGACTAAAATCAGGACCAAAGATGTTGAAATTAAATGGGAGTTACCAGGCTGGTGAATTTTGCAGTACAGAATATCCGTCTTAACAATTTAGTAACAATTCATTGACCACAATAGCTCACTTTAAAAACCTGGAATGACCCATACATTAACTGGAAAGTGTTTTTCGATAAAATTACTGATTATAATTTAGAAGCGATGCACATCGATGTAAATCGCTGCTTAAGTTGTCAGTAAATCAGGTGATGTTGGCAGATGCTTTATACATTATTCCCAATAAAATAACCTTTTTTGAGATTATGCATGATTCCACCCACAAACTAGTAATCAGGTCTTCCCAAATGTTTAATCTAATTATTTCGGAAAAAAATTGATGGAAACCCCAGTTATTGTTGCAGCATAATTACGTTAACTATCGAATTAAGTGTGTTCTATTCGATACACAATCACTCGAAAGGTATACAATTCTTAAATATTGTAGTTTAGATCCAAAGACGTTGTATTAAAAATAAATCATAAACTGGTTGCTTTTAAGATGAAACACCATTGCATTTTACCATGCAACGCCAATGTATAAATTAACATTGATAATGTCTACACAATATAATTCATTGTAATTTAGTTCTTGTACATCGTGAATTATTTTGGTGCACCTCTTTGTGGCTGCCTTAGAGATTTGAGGAAAAGATATGTAGAGTTAGTCCACCTCAGGCAGCTTTGCATGCAGAGATACGTATGGTAAAGTTAAATAACACGGTTGTTTGTCAAATTGAGGCTTCAGATACAGTACATTTCATTCATGACTAATGCAAATATATTAAACTATGCAACTTCTGATACCTGGATACACAGAGGGAGAAAGATATTTAATTAACCTTGGAGTTTGCAGTTTGGTGCTCATAAATGAAGCCATTATTCTACAGCATATGTTTATAAAAAATTACCAAAGGAACTGAGTGACACTAAGTTAAAGCATTTCTTAATTCTAAGACCTTTGCTTGAATTCAGTTCGTGAAAACATATAGAACCAGATGAACATCTGTCATTTTCATGGTATTGTGGTTCTACGTGACATTAATTAAACCGGCAATAATCACAGCGCAAATTTGCATCAAATGACTGCTTAAGGGAAAGTGCTCTGTATGATAGGGATTTCAGACTGCTGCAGTAGTGAGATGTCTGTGATAAATCTTTGTGGGAATGCATAACACAAACCGTGACACAAATATGGATGGAAAATGTAGTATTCCCCATTGTTCAACACTGACACTAGTAACTCCTTTTTTCATGTAAACGATAAAGGATAAAAACAACAAAAAAAAGGATTCACAGACTTCCTTTTGTTTGAGGTATTTCCATAACAGAATAAACCTCAGTAGAACCGTTTACAATTGCACATAGAAATGTGTTCCTCGCCTACTGAAGAAACCTTACCCTTTGGGAACAGCTATTCTTTTTGCTTAACATAGAAAACTCAGTTTAATCTCCCTGAATCTTTCCACTTATGAAGTGCATATCCGGTCACCAAAACAAATCTGGCTATAATTACACAAACGTCTGTTGGAGGCTTTGGAAAGTAACCAGATTTTGAGAAACAGCTCACTATAGAATTTATTAAAATTACAAATTCAGACCAACTTGTTTATGTGTAAATGGATACAATCCCTAGTGGATTCGACAGTAATAAAATCTTTCCCATGCTCCACTTTACAAATTACTTGCTTTATTTTAGTGTTGATTTATCTTTTGTTCATCAGCTAAGGTTTTGTTTGTCTTTATTCAAATTCAAAATCTGGAAAGTAAATATAAAAAAAACTGTAGTTGTTGGAAATCTAAAACGAAAATAGAACATATTGGAATGCAGAACTGACAAAGCATTTCCATCCTGAAACATTGATTCTGCTTTTTAATCCTGGCTTGTTGAGTATCTCCAGCATTTATTGTTTTTGTTTAAAATTCTACAATGTACTGTTTTATAAATAATTTATTGACACCCACTGGTTTTTAGAATTGCAGAGTAGTTATAAAATTGGGTACCCAACGTTATGTACCATCTCAGTTAATTCCAAAAATGCTTGTTCATCGTATCCATTAATATTTTTCCAATATAATTATCGCATTTCCTTTTGGAAGAATGTAAGGTTTTCTGCTTCATCAACATTTGCTGATTAGCATTCGGTTGGATTACCTCCCCTACTGTTCAAACCCTACCATTCACATTTTTGAACAAAACACATTAAATTCCTTCTCTGGGGTGACTAATGCAGGTATTTGATCCCTTGCTTTCTCCTACCTCTGCAGAAGCACTGCAGCAGACCTCACCTGTCCATTGCGGGTGAATGTGGAAGGTCCTGTGATTTGTTTTACCAAGGAGAAGAAAGGAAGCGTGCATTTTATACAATACATTTCTGCAAATGGAGAATAATATCCAGGACAAGGGGTCACAGCTTAAGGATAAGGGGGAAATCCTTTAAAACCGAGATGAGAAGAACTTTTTTCACACAGAGAGTGGTGAATCTCTGGAACTCTCTGCCACAGAGGGTAGTTGAGGCCAGTTCATTGGCTGTATTTAAGAGGGAGTTAGATGTGGCCCTTGTGGCTAAGGGGATCAGGGGGTATGGAGAAAGGCAGGTACGGGATACTGAGTTGGATGATCAGCCATGATCATATTGAATGGCGGTGCAGGCTCGAAGGGCCGAATGGCCTACTCCTGCACCTAATTTCTATGTTTCTAATATTCTATGGAAAACATTCTATTAAAAGAGCAGATTTAAGTTTAGTTTATTATTGTCGCGTGTACTGAGGTACAGTGAAAAGCTTTTCTGTTGCGTACTATCCAGTCAGTGAAAAGACTATACATGATTACAACCATGCCGTCCACAGTGTACAGCTACAGGATAAGGGAATAACGTTCAGTACAAGTTAAAGTCCAATAAAAGAAAGAGGCCGATGTTCTCCAATGTGGTAGATGGTAGGTCAGGACCTCTCTCTAGTTGATGATGGGATGGTTCAGTTTCTTGATAAAAGCTGGGAAGAAACTGTCCCTATATCTTTATGGGCGTCACAGCGGTTGAGTTGCTGCCTTGCAGCGCCAGAGACCCAGATTCAATACTGACCAAGGGTGCTGAATGTACCGAGTTTGTACGTTCTCCCTGTGTCTGTGGGTTTTTTCTGGGTGAGCTGGTTTCCTCCAACCCTCCAAAGCCATACAAATTTGTAGGTTAATTGACTTCTGTAAATTGTAAATTATGCCTAGTTTGTAGGATAGTACTAGTATACGGAGTGATCGCTAGTGGGCTGGTGGGCCGAAGTCCACAGTTTCCATGAGAGATATAGTCTCCATACTGTACCTCTTAAACTCTAAAGTAAATTCTAAATCTGGAGGTATTCGTTTTCACACATGTACTTCTTGACTGATAGGACTGATGGGATAAGAGGGAATGACTGGGATGATTCTTCATTATGCTGGTGGCCTTGCCGAGGAGATGTATTGTATTGTATTCAAATTTATTGTCATTGTCTCAATTTGAGACAACGAAATGAATTTCCCTTACAGGCAGTATTATAAAAAAAAAATCATAACAAAAATAAATAAATAAATAATAAGACATATTAAAAATAAAATTGAAATTGAATTTAAAAAAAGCACAAACACAGAAAGTCCACGACACAACATAACATAAATGGCACCAAGGTGAGGATGGCACCATAGTCCAGCCAGCCTCCCCTCCGTGTTCATCCGTGGTCGGGGCCTTCCGAGCACCCGCAGTCGCTGCCCCGGGTGGCCCGATGTTCAGGCCCTCACGCCGGGCTGGTGGAACGCCGACGCCGAACCCCGACGGTGAGCATCCTCCTCCTCAGTGGCCCGGACCTCCTGATCAGCCGCCTCCCGCTGCCGGAGTCTGCAGCTCCTGAGTCCACAGGCCGAGCCGGGCAGAGTCACAGGACCCCGCGCTGTCCATCAGCGCCGCCCACGTTGGGAGCTCCGCAAACCGCAGCTCCAGGATGTTGGTGCAGCAGGTCCAGCACTCCAGGCTCCAGACGGCGACCCCCGGTAAGGCATCGCCAGCCCCGCGATGTTCCAGCGCTGTCCCGCCGCTGCTGGAGCTCCGGTCGATCCCGGCAGGAAAGGCCGCGCCAATCCAGGTAGGTAGGCCGCCTGGGGGGGGGGGGAGAGGACGCGACTCGAATAATAGTCGCGTCCTCACCAGGAAGCGGCTGAAGGACGGTATCCCCCGCACCGTGCCCTCTTCTCCCATATAAAAACACCAAAAAAACACACTTTTACATAACTAAATAAACAAAAAAACAAAAGGATACCGGGCTGTAGGTGGAGGCTGCTGGCACCAGCGCCACCGGAAGTACAACACATGTGAAGTGTAGATGGAGTCAATATAAAGGAGGTTGGTTTGTATGATGGACTAGGGTACGTCCACAACTCTGCAATTTCTTGTGTTCTTGGATGGAGCTGTTCCCAAACCATGCAGCAATGCATCCCAATAAAATGCTTTCTATGGCGCATCTGTAGATGTTGATGGGACATGCCGAACATCCTAAGCCTTCTAAGGAAGCAGTGGTGTTTGTGGGCTTTCTTGGCCATAGCTTCGATGTGGCTGGTCCAGGACAAGTTGCTGGTGATATTTACTCCTCGGAACGTGAAGCTCTCAACCTATCTCTATTTCGGCACCATCATGTATATAAGGGTATGTGTATCACTTCGCTTCCTGAAGTAAATCACAATCTGCTTAGTCTTGCTGACATTGAAGTAAAGGTTGGTGCCTTGGCACCAGGTTACAAGGTTTTTATTCTTCTTCCTGTACTCCATCTCGTCATTATTTGATATCCATCGTGCTATGGTGGTGTCACCTGTGAATTTGTAAATTGAGTTGGATTGGGATTGTTGGGATCTTACAATGTGCAGCTGGCTGTAGATTTTTTTCCTTTTTTAACGGTGGTGATGCTGGTTCAGTAGTGCTTCACTTGTGAAGGAGCATAAGATTATGAAAGGTGGCAATATACTTCAAGATGTTTCTTTGTTCATTTTGCCACACAATCATTAAGCATTATTAATATTTCTGTTAAATCTCCTGTTAACATTCTCAGTTCTGCTCAGAAAATCCCTAAATCTTTTGTATAATTGGGCCTGCACCCAAATTATAATGGGCCATGTCTTTCGCAAGACTGCACTTTCCAACATACTGACGTTATTAAGTTAACTAAAAAGAAGTGAGTAACCATGTTTAAACCTTCCAAGATGATGATCTTTAAGATTCCTCTGTCCCATTCAAAAATAATAAATCTACATTCTGGAGCTTTTGTTCAAACTTGCATTCAATGCAATTTAAACCCGGTCAGTTGCATTCCACAAACTACATTTCCATTGCCTTGCCACAACAAGAAATGTGCAAGTCTTTAATTGCAAACATGCTTAAGTCTTATTTTCAAAACTGAAGCCGGTGAATTATTAATATTCTAGGGTATTGTGATTCTTGGTGATCTAGAGCATCCATGGGTTTGTATACTGCTGAATCCCCCCGGTATCTTTCGGTAGCCTTAAAGAGCAAAACAGTTTTGTTGGGTGAATATTTGTGCTAGTTTATATTGTCAAATTGGTTTAATGAAATAAAGTTGAAAGAAGATACAAACAAATACATTATGCAATTTATACAAAGGGAGTTGTTAAATTTGATAGTTAAATTACATAAGATGATTTCATGACACATGAAGTGTATCGACATGCCTGGACATGCCTTGGCCAGCAATCCCCATTCACTTGCAGGGTTCATGCTTCAGTAACTGGGATGGGTTTGTTGCAGGTTACTGGAGGATAAAGGCTCAAACTATTGAGCAACTATTGCCATCTCAACGAATGTGTGCTTGCTTCACAACAAACCATCATTGGCTAACAAAAGGAGTGTTTGTTAATCTATCCTTCTGACCTGACGATTCTGGAATTTAAAGGTGTAGAAAACTGAAGGTTATCAGCCTTTAATGTTAAAGGGATCAGATGAACGGAGCAGTTACATTGTACACAATTTCATTCTCACCATTGTAGGTATAATATTAAACTTATGGAGAATATCAGTAACAATTTACCAGAATAATGACGGTGCTAAAGGAATGGCGAAAAACATTTCTGACAAAGCAGCCCACAGGTTTTTATTGGATTTCGACACACAGATTTTCACTTTATTCGTCAAATGGGACTTTGAATTAATAGCCATTTGTATGGGGTCCATGGCAGGCAGAAAACTGGCTGATTGTAGAATATAACAGTAACACAATGAATGTCAGTGCTGGCTCGAAGAGTCGAATGGCCTCCTCCTGCACCTATTTTCTATGTTTCTAGCTAAAGTTAGGTAATATGATTAACATTATGGAGACACAATGGTCCCGACCCGAAACACCATCTTACCATTGCCTCCACTGATGCTGTCTGACCCGCTGAGATCTCCCTCCACTTTGTGTTGTGATTCGCAATATATCGTGGTTCAAAAATTAAAATATTTACTGGGTGGGGGTAAATTTACTCAGGGACACCGACCACTACTGAATATCCATTGTTGCTGCTAGCATCAATTCAAGGCCACAGAAAGATGCAGTGTTATTACTTTGAAGACAGGCCTGAAGCCTATTGTGTTTTCAACAGGAGACAAAGCAACATGACACCAACCAAGAGATTTACAATAAACAGATACAAAGTGCTGGAGTAACTCTGTAGGTCAGGCAGCATCTCTGGAGTGAGAATGTGGTGAGATGGTGTTTTGGGCCAGCATCCTTTTTCAGGTGGTTTCACAATATTGTGGAAAAATGTGAACTGACAACTTTTACTGCCTGCCCTATCAAAGATCCTGCAAGAGGCTGTAGACCGTGTTTTAAATATAAAAACAGAAATTAGTACAAATTTCCAGAAGGTTGAATGAAAATTGATTGCTTCCCTGGTAGTAGTTATTCAGATTAACATTGAAAGGATAATCAAATGTATTTACAAGGAAGATTCTGAATGCCACTTGTCTTTGTCTCCATCACCCAACTTCATTACTTAATCGCCTTATTGTTGGCAAGCTATTCAATCTTGAATGATCCCCAATCATTTCTAGTTAAATATTTGGAAGATTACAGTCTTTGTCCTTGACTCCCACTGCAACCTTTATTCATGTTGCCAAATCCTTTTGGAATTAAGGCCAAGATATTGGTTTACCGTCTAATTACTTGCAGAACCAATGGTTATGAACAGACCCATGTTTAACACAGAACATAGAACAGTACAGCACAGGATCAGGCCTTTCAGTCCACAATGTCCATGCCAAACATGATGCCAAGGCAAACTAATTTCCTCTGCCTGCATATTCTCCCTTCATTCTCCTATCATCCATGTGCCAATCCAAAAGGCTCTTAAATGCCACAATATTCCAGTAGTGCCTAATCTTATACTCAATGCCTCAACCAACGAAGGCAAGCATATCATATGCTTCTTGCCATTCTATTTACTTGTGTTGCCACTTTCGGGTGCAATGGTTTTGACCCTCAAGACCCCTCTGTGCTTCAAAGTGTGGAACTTTGACGGCAGACCAAACATCTTTTATTATGAGCCAAAGACAAAAGATGCACCAACTCAAAACAAGTTAATAGTGGACTGAGATTACAGAAAAAGACCATGAGCCATAAAAAGGATATTGGCTCAGAGAGCATGGAAACAGGCTGTTCAGTCCAACATGTCGATGTTAAAATGTTTCCACTAAGCGAGACCTATTTCCCCACAATTGCCTCATATCCCGATAACATGCACCTCCAAATGTCTTTCGAACATTGAGATTGTAACTACCTCCTCTGGCAGCTCGTTCCATATTTCCGCCATAATAAAAAATTATACCATTCTGTCAATGTTGTGAAAATTAATTTGAATGGAATTTTAGTTAATACTGGTTTGTTCTGTGTGCTGGGGAAGGGGTTTCATTAGATTTACGTTTGCACAGTGTTTTCAACAGGCCTTCCATTGTGCTGCAATTGGTACATGGTGACAAAAACACAGGTTGTCAAAGATTGTGAATGACTTCTTTCTAAAATTGACTCACTCCCAGATTGCCCCGTGTCCTTAATTACCAGGGACAAATAGCAACTCAAGGGGAAATGACTGCAGTCTTTTCAGATAGGTTTTAATTTACCTAGAGCAAAATAAATAATAAGACGATAAATTCAGAAACTTGATCACCCTGTGGATTTCTTTTGTGTTAGGTCCTGGGTTTGAAGAAGGTTCATTTATCAAAAAAAGAGGAAAAGGAATAATCACCTAGATTTTTTTTTTTTTTGTTACCACCAAATATTTCTTGCATTCAATTAACTCTATTCATGAAACAATCCAAATTATAGACCGATTGAAGAACTTTATGTTAAACCCGCCAACCAGCAGTTTTCATAAGTGGGAAATAAAAGTACTTTTGGAAGGAAGTGGCCTTTGTTTCAAACAACCATCTTCAATTTTGAAGAAGTAAGACAATACATGGTATAACCATCTTAATGGTTTAACAATGCATTGAAAGTTTGCAAGGGATGTGATTGTCATTTGTATGCTCATTTAGATCACATTTTCCATCTGTTTCTTCAACATCTTATTTGTGGTGGATGTTCCATTACTGCAGTCTGTTTTGCTTTGGTTTGCTTCCTCAGAGGTCCCCAGACATATACAAACACTGGCTGTGGTCAGCATCATTTGTAGAGAGATCAGCTGCTCTGCAAAATTCTGACACATTTTATCATCAGCATCAGAATTTCTGATAAAATTGTTTTGATCTTTACTCCATAATATAATATGCCACTTTAACTTCAGCTTTTTAAAGGTAGACCGGAATAAGTATTGCACATTTCTCAGTATTCACAAGCAATTGGCCTCAGGAAATGAACAGACAACAGTGCATTTTCGATGAGACCTGGTATCAAAATAACATTTTTTTCTTATTTTATTATCTATATTTAGTAACTGAAATGTGGCTGAACATTTTGTAATGAATTATTTAAAATCTGCCTTGGTCTTTGCACTGAAGGAGTGTAAAAAATGAGTGCTTGTTTTTCTCCATGTGAATTGGACTTTTAGCATAGAGATGACAGTGCAATTTGACATTTGCTGTTAAAGGGTAACTCTGGGGAGTTAATTAAATGCTCAGAGCAGTTGGTGAAAATGCCTGGAGTCAGTATTGGTAAGGTTACAGACTCTTTGATCTGTGGTGACTGTATAGTTTAATGCTAAGAACAGATTTAAAGTAGATAACCCACATCAATACTGTTATTATATGTTTGATCATTGATATTTGCTAATGTCCTTGTTAGACGATGTTATTGGCCCAAAGAGAATAATCCAATACAATTTAGCTTGATTATATTCATACACCATTGTAAATTCAAAATGTTACTTGTCATTGTACAGTGCAGTCATTATTCTGCCTCTCCAGCTCTTATCCCCTCCCCCTCCTCCCTTTGTTCATCATCCTCTCCGCCCAATCCTCTGGGTCCCCTTATTTCCACTCTTCCCTGTTCCTAACTACCAACCATCGTTCCTTCTACTGCTACATTTCACTCATCTTCTTCCTTATCAGATTCCACTGTGTCATTCCCACTTATCACCTCCAGTCTTTGTGACAGTCTCCACCCTTCTCTCCCCCACCTGACTCATCTGCCAATAACCCCTCCTTGCATAGATACACCCATCACCTGCCAGATCTTGTCCTACCCCTTCCCCCTTCCTTTTACTCCAACTTGAAGAAGGGTCCTGGCCCAAAATGTTGCCTGTCTATTTCCCTCCACAGACACTGAGATTCTCCAGCAGTTTGTTTTTTTACCACAATTCCAGAAACTGCAATCTTTAGTATTTCATTTTTTATATTTCCTTTTGCAGAAATGTACAACTATTATGTTTGAACACTAACAGTGATACTCCTAAGTTTTCTATTGTTTTTTTCTCAGGCTTCTGCAGTACGATTCATCACAGGTCCAGCGTCAAATATAACAGTTTCAAAATCTGCAATTTCACGAGTCCAGAACAGTGTTGAAAGCATAAATCAAGAGATAGAAAGAATGTTTATTAAAGACAATGGAGAAAAGGAAGAACTATCAAGGGTAAGTGCAAATTCAGCCATTGAACAGCAAGTTATTTTTGCATCAGAACAACGAACTGCAGTTACAAAGAAAGCAAAGATTATAAAGAGCAAAAGAAAAAGTAAATCCTGGGAATGAAACAAATTATTGGAAAAGCACCAACTTATTGGCACCTGCAAGAAGAAAGATTTAGTAATTTTTCGAAGGGAATATTCAATGAATGGCATGAGGCCGATTTTGTATTTTTTAACGGGTTGCGAAACACTTTCAAGTTTCTGTTTTTAACAAATATTCTGAAAAATAGCTGTCCTAGATTTGATTATCTCAATGGGGCCAATTGGATAACGATTCTCCTTCAATCTGATTTTGCCTGTGGGTCAAAAGGGTCAAGAGTGTTTTATCGTCATATGCCCCAGTTGGAAAAATACATTTGAGTCACTTCTATTTTTCTGTAGGTGGCCAAATTCTGTTAGAATCTTTTAGGGTATTAAATCCCAGTGGTGACATCATTTAATTACAGCATTTGTTGTCTTTTTTTAATCAGTGAGAATGTTTTTCAGGTGTTTGTTATTGCCCTTACCTTGTGACCAACTACTTATGTAATCAGCTTGAGTTATCATGACATGTTCTTTAAAATACTTCAGGAAATCAAGTTAATACTTGCTACTTATGTTGAAAGTTTCTATTTGCACACAACTTTGGCATCACCTTTGATGGACTTTCTCATATAAATTTAAGATTGTATGTTAAATACAGCCAAAAAAGCAATAGATCTATAAATTAGAAGGGTCATGAAATTTTACTTTGGATAATAGGATTTTGATGAAAATTCGAGGTACTAGATTTTTCCAGGGTGGGTGAATAGTGTGATGAGATCAATGTATTCTTTGTCTTCAATTTTGGATTTGTTTATTTCATATTCTTTTATTTAAAAATATGTTCATTTTCTGTAAAAATTCTAAATTGTCATTCTGTCCTCATTTCATTTTTTTTCTTATTTCAGTCCCACGATGTCCATTGTTTTAAATGCGCATACATGCTGTTGCCATTTAATGAATCTCATACTTGGTTACTCGCATGTGGCATGTTAGTAGTTGGACTTGAGTTCTACAAAATGATGATGCGTCCCTTGGATGAGAGAGATGCTGTAAAATCTAAAAAAATAAAGAGGACGTGAAAGGTTGAGAAAACAAATCAGGCAAGGCTTTTGAGGAATATGAAGGAAGAAGGAGAGAACAACATGCAATCAGACCTGGGCCAGTAGGTTTTAGGAAAATTGCAAGGCATATACGTACATTGAAAATAAAAAGGCCACTAGGGAAAGATTGGGACTACTTGAGGATAAAAGAGGGAATTTGTACCTGGAGCCAGAGAAAGTGGGCAAAGTAGTAAATAAGTACTTCACCGACATTAACCCAGGAAAAGGACCATGAGGAAAGCAAGATCAGAGATGGGAGCTGATATTATGGAGCATATTGATATCAAGAAGGAAGTGGTGTTGGCTCTCTTGAACATGATTAAGGTGGATAAGACCCCATTTGGGCCTGATGGGATGTATCCCTGATTATTGAGGGAGGCAAGAGGAGATTTTCTGGGGCCTCCCCCAAAGCACAGGTTAAGTCAGAGAGGACTCGGAGAATAGTCAATAGTAATATTTTGTTTAAGAAGGTCAATATGAATAATCCAGCAAGTTGCATGCTGGTGTGCCTTATTAGAGGCAATTTTTAGGGATAGGATTTACTCACATTTGCAAAAGAATGGACGTTGGATATAGTCAGAATGGCTCTGTGCAGGGTAGATCTGTCTTGTCTTACACACTTGATTGAGGTTTTTTAAGTAGTGACAAAGATGATTGATGTGAGTAGGTCAGTGGATGTAGTCCTAAATTTTGATGAAGGTCTCTCGTGGTAGGCCGATCCAGAAGATGAAGGCATATGGGATCCATGGTCATTTGGTAGATTGAATTGAAAATTAATTTGGCGATTGAAGATGGAGGGCAGTGGTGGATGGGTGTAATTCTGACTGTAGGTTTATGACCAGTGATTATCCATAGAGGTCGGTGCCAAGACCTCATTTGTGATGTACATAAATGACTTGGACGAAATTGCAGATTTGTGGATAGTGAGGAAGGATAGCGATAGAAGGAATCCGCAAGATTCAGATTGATTGGAATTTGGGTGGATAAATGGCATCATCATCATCATCGTTGAAAACATTAGCAATGCAGTGGTGCCAATTTCCAAAGGGAGCGGTGACGGATGCACCACATATCTCTGTCCTCCAGTTCCTGCGGACTTCCGGCGCTGGAAGTATAGGATTTTGGTGTGTGTGCTTTATCATCATTCCTTACAATGCTACGTACGGCAGTGATCGCTACTTCTACTGAAGTGTGGATGGGCACTGACTCGCTAGAAGCTCATCCGCCCTTTGACAGGTCTTGTTTTTGGTCTGCTGGGGGTCCACAGCCCCCTCCTCACCTGGCAAACCAAGTGGGGGAGACAGTTTAGTCGGCAACTATCCGACCATGGAGTAGGTAGCACGGGATTACATGGTACCCCATGGCGGGGAAACCCCCCTCCCCCGACCTGAAAATGGCAGATGGAGTTTAATATGGACAAGAGTGAAATGTTCCACTTTGTGAGGTCAAATGTAAGAGCAAAGTATACAGTAAATGGTAGAACCTTTAGGATTAGAGATTGTGGGGTACAAGTACAAAGCTCCATGAGAGCAGCAGCACAATTGGAAAAGGTGATTAAAAAAGGTTTTTGCATGCATGCCTTCAATGATTGGAGCATTGATTGCAACATGTAAAATCATGTTGTGGCAGCAGAAAACTTTAGTTGCCACATTTGGGTTATTGTCTACAATTCTAGTGTCGCACAAAAAGAAAGACATGGTAGCTCTGGACAGAAGAGGTGCAGAAGAGGTTTTACCAAGAGACCAGAATTAATCAGGTTGAAGAAAGATCCCGATCCGAAACGTTGTTTGTCTATTCACTTCTCGTCTTATTTCTTCCAACACTAATTTATACCAGGATGCTACCTGCATTAGAGGATATTAGTTATAAACTGAGATTAGACAAACATCAGAAGCTGATGGGCAAACTGATAGAAGTTCAGAAAAGTTTGAGAGGAATAGGTTGGGTAGATCGTCAAAATTGTTTTCCCAAGATGGAACTGCTAAATATCAGAGGGCACAGCTTTAAGGTGAGGGGGGGAAGTTTTAAGTAGATTTGCATGGCAAGTTTTTTCACACAGTGATAGGTGCTTGTTTAGCTTAGTTTATTACCACATGTACCGAGCATCAGTGTATAGCTTTTGTTGCATGCTAACCATTCAACGGAAAGCCAATACATGATAACAATCAAGCCATCCACAGTGTGCAGATTGTAGATATTTAAAAGAGTGGAGTGATTGCAATACATGATTGCAATTCTGTGACCAGCGCACAGTCGCCTATCTTGTGCGCCATTGTGGAGCTGCCAGACCTTGGAGCATATTGCCAGAGGAGCAGATGGAAGTAAATGTGATAGCAACATTTAAGAGGCATTTTGTCAGACACATAAGGAGAATGAAGGGACCTTGTGCAGGCAGATTAAGTTATTTTAATTTGGTATCATGTTCGGCATAGACATCATGTGCTGATGGGCCTGTTTCTGTGCTGTACTATTCTATGTTGTATATTCTTTCTGAGACCTCTTTTGACTAGCTGCAAATTGATATAGCTCAGCATGAAAATTGATTTGGCTCATGATATGTTCAGCTGTGGGATGCTCTGGTCAACCTTGTTCATGGATATCACGGCTGGATCAGGTCCATGAGTAGATGCTGCCTCAAGGATAATTGGTTTAACGAGGGACTTCCAGGTGGCCTTTTATAGGGCAAGAGTGCTGGTTGGGAACATGGTTGCCACCTGACCAAGGTTGGACAAGTGAGAGATTTTTCTCTTTACAGGCGGTATCACAGGAAGATTTAAGTTGTGCCTTCAAGAACTGGTTGCCGGGCAGCAAGGTGGCGCAGCGGTAGAGTTGTTACCTTACAACACCAGGGACCAGGGTTCGATTCTGAGTATGGGTACTGTCTCTATGGAATTTGTATGTTCTCCCCGTGACCTGCGTGAGTTTTCGGGTGCTTCAGTTTCCTCCCACACTCCAATGACGTACAGGTTTGTAGATTAATTGGTTTGGTATAATTGTAAGTGGCCCCTAGTGTGCGTAGGATAGTGTTAGTGTGCGGGAATCGCTGGTCGGCATGGTCTCGGTAGACCAAAGGGCCTTTTTCCACCCTGTATCTCTAAACTAAACTAAATGTATTTGAAAACTTAGTGCAGGACCAGCACTTTGTTTGAATCAGAAGCCTCAAGATATGGTTTGGTGCAAGGATGTTGATGAACACCAAGCATGAAAGGAATAAAACCATGCTTTGCCTCTGAGAAAGGGTGGGCCAAATCCATTGAATCAATTTTCCAGAGAATGCTTTAATTTTGTGTGTTAGAATAGTTAGAATGTTGTGAATTCTTTTGGAACTAAACACCTAACTGAAAGTAATTAATTCCATTGAACTGCTGACAAATTAGTATTGCAGGAAAAAAAATTAAAGGCTTAATTATTGGATCTGTTTATCAATTTTCATAGTTTTCTATCCATTCACTAAGAATCAATGCAACATCTACGATGAGTTTTTCTATTTTATTGAGAACAATATTTGAACTATTTTGTCCTAAATATTACCGACACCTTGCATTATTTGCAGTGAGAAATCTTTTCAGTTCACTAGACGTGAAGAATATCCGATTCATAAGTATACATTCAGACCTTATTATGAGGATGGCACTGAATGGAGCTCAATATGGACCACTAGATCCATACTGGCTCCCAACAGAACAATCTCATTAGTCTCATTATCCCTCTCCTTGTTTTCCTGTACCTCACCACCTTGCTCGTCAGCTCCCCTCTGATTTGTTTTCTGTAGGTGCTGGAGTTTTGAGCAAAACACAAAGTGCTGGAGGAAAGTGGTTCAGGCAGTATCCATGGAGGGAATATACTGAGCCTGAAAACAAATGGTGCCTGTCCATTACATCCATGGATGCTGCCTGACCCGCTGAGCTCCCACAGCACTTTGTTTAGCTTTCAGATATGTTTAGGAAGTAGAATAAATATGGAAATAATCAAATTGAAATGAAAAACATGAAGACATTAGTACATAAATATACATTTATTATAAAGAGCCAACAAATATTCTATTAACTAGTAATAAAACCCCTGTCCCACGGTAAGAGTTCTCCTGAGTTTGCCCTGATTCAGAGATTTACGGCAATGGCCACTCGTCGGTACTCGGGGCTCTCGTGGACATTTTTCATCATGTTGAAAAATCTTCACGAGTCTTCCCGAACTTACCTGCCGTTAGCGCTAAGAGACGTACCCGAGCTCCAACGTATCCGCTACGTTCATTCTCTGTGCTTACCACGAATTTGATTTTTTTTTAACTCGGGAGATCTCTTGGAATTAACTCGTACTGTGGGACAGGACTATTAGGCTGATTATTTTCTTGTCTTTTAGAAAACTGTAGGAACATACACATCCTCCAGTTTAATCTAGTGGCCAATGGCAAATCTTTCGTTAGATTTAATTTGGAAATATAAAGTGATTGTTGTGGATTAGGAATATCTTTAGGTTGGGAGACTTTGAAGCAAAGCACGAGTACTAGAAAATTCTGTCAAAACAATTATGTTTGTCATTTTTTCCATTTGTGTACCTTGTTATCGTGTGGCAACATCGTGAATATGTTGGTGTTTTCATTAACATGGTGGTGTGTGTTGCTGATCCGTTGGGGTTATGGTACTTTTGATTAAGATGGATGGGTCTATGTTGTTTCACTGTATCGATATGAATTGCAACACAAGGGGCAACACCACTCCAGGTCTGCCGACTATCAACAATACCGCCAGCGGGCTGGCTATTGAAGCTGAAAGGAGGAATGTGCACATATTCTCGCTGTCCGAGCACGACATGAGGAGGGCTCTGACACGGGTGAACACGAGAAAAGCTGCAGGCCCCGATGGCATCTCGGGGCGAGTACTCAAGTCCTGTGCTACACAGCTAGCTCCAGTGCTCACTACATTATTGAACCTCTCCCTGGACAAGTCCGTGGTCCCTGCCTGCTTCAAAAAATCCATCATTGTACCAGTACCAAAAAATGCCTCCCCAGCCTGTCTGAATGACTACAGTCCGGTGGCCCTTACCTCGGTAGTCATGAAATGCTTTGAGAGGCTGGTGAAGAATCATATGTGCACCTTCCTCCCTCGGAATATGGACCCGTTGCAGTTCGTACACCGTCCGAACAGATCCACGGACGATGCGGTCTCCCAGGTCTTGCACACCGCTCTCTCCCATCTGGACAGCCAGAAGGGGGGCTACGTGAGGATGCTGTTCATAGACTACAGTTCAGCCTTCAACACGATAGTCCCCACCAGACTGGCCGGGAAGCTAATGGAATTGGGGCTCAACACCTCCCTGTGTGCCTGGGTCCTGGACTTTCTCACCACCAGGCCCCAGGTAGTCAAGATGGGAGGGAATACATCGAAGTCCCTCACCCTGAGCACAGGATCGCCCCAGGGTTGCGTCCTCAGCCCCCTATTGTACTCCCTGTACACACATGACTGTGTGGCTAGGTTCAGCTCCAACTCAATAATTAAGTTTGCTGATGACACTGTGGTGGTGGGCCTGATCTCAGACAACGACGAGAAGGCCTACCGGGAGGAGGTGGCTGGTCTAGCACTCTGGTGCCAGGATAACAGCCTCCTCTTGAACATCAAAAAAACGAAGGAGCTGATCATGGACTTTAGGAGGGCACATCATCCAAGGACGTACACTCCATTGAGGATAAATGGGGATCCTGTGGATAGGGTGAACTGTTTTAAATATCTGGGAGTCCACATCTCCGAGGATATGACATGGGCATCACACGCCTCAGCACTCGTGAGTAAGGCAAGGCAGCGCCTTTACCACCTCAGGCAATTGAGGAAATTCACAGTGTCTCCGAGGATCCTCCAGTGCTTCTACGCAGCGGCTGTGGAAAGCATCTTATCCGGGAACATTACCATCTGGTTTGGGAATTGCTCTGCCAAGGACAAGAAGGCTCTGCAGAGAGTAGTGCGTTCGGCCGAACGTACTATGGGAACTTCACTTGCCCCCCTGCAGGAACTAGACATCAGGAGGTGCAACTCCAGAGCCAACAATATCATGAGAGACCCCTTCCACCCCTGCAACGGACTGTTCCAGCTGCTACGGTCAGTCAAATGCCTCAGTTGCCATACGGTGAGAACGGAGAGGTTGAGAAGGAGTTTCTTCCCAGAGGCCATTAGGACTGTAAACGCCTATCTCACCAGGGACTAACTCTACTGAACGTTTTTCCTTCCATTATTTATTATGTAAAATAATATGTGTGTTATGATTGTGTTTATAGTTTGTTTGGTTGTTTGTCTTTTGCACAAAAGTCCACGAGCATTGCTACTTTCATTTCACTGCACATCTCGTATGTGTATGTGACAAATAAACTTGACTTGAATGTTCCATTCTTGAGTGAAGATGAATATAAGTTCAAGCATATGGTAATCTGAATAGTAAGCAACAGATCAGGCACATAAGCAACCCTCTGCCTCCCATTAAGTTTTGAAACTCATGAAAATGAAAATATCTGAAATATATTCAGGAAAAGCTTGAAATGCTCAGCAGCTCAGGCCATATCAATGGAAACAGAAACAAGTTCTTAGCACTGAAATGTTATCTCTGTTTCTATTTTCATTGATGCTTTCTGACCCACTGAGTATTTCCATGATTTCTCTCTGATGGTTTCTTTAAAATAGTGTCCTTATTCAGGGCTGCCAACTCTCACGCATAGAGCGTGAGACTCACGCACTTGGCCAAATTCCCACGCTCTCACGCTGATCACAAATTTCTCACGCTCTGTCGTGAGAAATTCTGTGATCAACGAGAATTTCAAAACTCATATCAACTGCATGGATCGTGGGTGTTGGGGAACCGGGCCTGAGGGAGGGATGGAAGCAGAAGCAGGGGATGCGGACGGGGAGCCAGGGCTGGCAAGTGTTGCGGGGCTGGCGAGTCGCTCGCTGCAGCTCCGGCCATGGAGCAGCCTCAGTGCAAGAGTCCCGGACCGTCGGAGGCGTCGGAAGCGTTGCGCCGCTGCGGTGAGTCTCTGCCAAATTCGCCCTGGTGACTGACATGGATCAGGCAGCGCCTCTGGAGAGAAGGAATGTGTGACGTTTCTGGTCTTGACCCTTCTAAGGCTCTCAACCCAAAACCTTTAGAAGGGTCTTGACGCAAAACGCTCTCCAGAGATGCTGCCTGTCCCGCTGAGTTGCTCCAGCATTTTGTGTCCCTCTTTGGTTTAAACCGGCATCTGCAGTTCCTTCCTCCACAATGAGACCCAACAAGCTAGTATCACTCGGGTGGGGGAGGGACGGAGAGTGAGGGGATGTTAAAGAAATCGATATTCATACTCAATCGGGGAAATTAGTTGATATCTGTCTTTAAATTAATATTTTGTTCATTTTTAAATGTAAATCTTGGATTCATGTAGCCCGGGAACAAATAAGCAAAGGTAAGATGGTAAATATAAACTACAAATTAACTTCAGAAAATGAAACTTGTAGAGATGAACTTTGCCCTTCACTTTACAAAGAATAACCTCAGGGATTACGCAGTAAATGCCATTCAAATACTCTGCAACCTTGGGATAATATTGTTCATGTTCAAATCCGATAGGTAAGTCTTGATTTGTTCAATATTATAATTAGTTCAAAAATACACCGTGGAAACTGCCTCTTCGGCCCCTCGAGTCCGTACCGACCATCGATCACCCGTTCACACTGGTTCTATGTTATCCCACTTTCTCATCCACTCCCAACACACTAGGGGGCAATTTACAGAGGGCCAATTAACCAACAAACCTGCATGTTATTGGGATGTGGGAGGAAACCAGAGCACCCGGAGGAAACCCACGCGGTCACAGGGAGAACAGTGACAGCACCCGAGACCTGGATCGAACCCGGGTCTCCGGCGCTGTGGGGCATTAATTGTAATGCTAATACTTAGGCCTCCGCTGATATGCCGGGATGATTACCCAATATTACTGATTATTAATACATTGTATTATTGATTATATATGTTGTGCCCGTTCTCCTTTATCTGTACATTGTGAGCCGCTTGCTTGCATTTACCGGATAGCATGCAATGAAAGCTTTTCCCTGTACCTCGCTACAATAGTAAACTAAATCAATCTATTTACATGTATCTGTGTGTTGTTGCTTTAACCGGCCTGTTAAGATGCAGCAACTGAGAATGTCATTGTTCTGATGTCGCTGCACACGACAACTAAACACTCTTGTCTTCATTCTACACTTGAAATTACCACAATTACATTTAAATGGCATTTGGACATACACGTGTAGGAAGGAACTGCAGATGCTGGTTTAAACCAATAGACACAAAGTGCTGGAGTCTCAGCGGGTCAGGCAGCATCTCTGGAGGGAAGGAATGGGTGACGTTTCGGGTCGAGACCCTTCGTCAGACTGAAGGTCTGGTTAATTGGCTTGGTATAAGTGTAAATTGTCCCTAGTGTGTGTAGGATAGTGTTAATGTGCGGGGATCGCTGGTCGGTGTGGACTCAGTGGGATGTATCTCTAAACTGAACCCTGTCCGGCTAACAGGGCTGTGTAGTGCCGGGACACGGTGACATCTGGCTCTGATCTCCACAAAGCCAATCACGTATCGAGCAGCGCCACAGATCAATGGGCCTCTGGTGCTTGGAGTCGGTCCACAGACACAGAGAGGAAATTGGATGTTACTCCGGCTTTTTGTGTCTATCAGTGACTTGGAGAGTGGGCTGGACAACGGGTGACCCAGCTGGTCGCAGCTCCCCTGATCTACGCTATTCCCACGCACGTATGGGCCTGTCCCACTGTGGCAACTCTTTAGGTGACTGTCAGGGACTAGTTCGACTAGCATTCACCTACGACTCCTTGTGACAACCTCTGACAACAAAAATTGTTGCCACTGTCACTTGTAGTCGCCCAAAAGATTGCCTAAGTGGGACAAGCCCTTCAAGCTGCGGCTTGGTGCATCCTCGAGGACAACCAGTGGCTGCTGGAAGTAGGTACCAAGCACTGGGTAGAAACGGTGGAAGATAGTGGCCTTCAAATGGGGGTGGTTGGGGAAAGCATCCTGCTTGCCTGCTAGATTTTCACTTACTGTAACTGAAGGAAAAATGTTCCCGATGTTGGGGGAGTTCAGAACCAGGGGTCACAGTTTAAGAATAAAGAGTAGGCCAGTTAGGACTGAGATGACGACAAACTATCTTCACCCCGAGAGTTGTGAATCTGTGGAATTCTCTGCCACGGAAGGCAGTGGAAGCCAATTCACTGGATGTTTTCAAGAGAGTTACATTTAGTTCTTGGGGCTCGCAAAATCAAGGAATATGGTGAAAAATCAGGAAAGAGGTACTGATTTTAGATGAACTGCCATGACCATATTGAATGTCAGTGCTGGCTCGAAGGGCCGAATGGCCTATTCCTGCACTTATTTTCTATGTTCCTATGCTTGAGTATATGGCAATAAAACACGACCACTTGATTTTGAATCATTCATGCATGGTGGAGATATAATGTAGTCATAGAGTGATACAGTGTGAAAACAGGCCCTTTGGCGCAACTTGCCCACACCCGCCAACATGTCCCAGCTACACTACCTGCTTTTGGTCCATATCCCTCCAAACCTGTCCTATCCATGTATCAATCTAACTGTTTCTTAAATGTTGGGATAGTCCCTGCCTCAACTACCTCCTCCGGAAGCTTGTTCCATACACCCACCACCCTTAAAAGGTTACCTTAAAAATACTTCAAACAAAAAACATTGAAATCATACTTCTACAATGCACTGAAACATGATTTTAATACATCAAATTAAAAAAAAGTCCCTCTCTCCACTCCCTCGTCGGGTACCTCCAAGGCCAGTGATCAGTGATCGCTCAGCCACCCCACTTTCAAAAACGTTCCGTGGCCCCTGGTTCAGACAGAGAGCACTGCCAAATGTGAGCAGGGAACTGAGGCCAGTTGTCCCTGATGTCTGGATCCCAATGCTCAGAACTTCGTGTTTCTGAGTTGGCTAATGTTATTGATTTATAATTAGCCTGATTTGTAAATAGTTGACAAAACCTTAATTTATTAATCTGGAATAACCAGGGGGATGGGATAAGTGTAATATTAACATGACATGCAAGGTGTCAGGCTGTCTGTGACAACGTACAGCCCCGATAACCCATTATTTCCTTCAGGTAAATATTGGGAAGGTAGCACTAGTGTCATTTGCCACTCAACTATTATGTTTGTTTACCTCACTGACTATTTCTAACCCCAAATTCCTTTGACAGGTTGAATAGAAATGTCCCCAATCTTGTTGTTTTATTAATTGAACAAGTAGATGAACATCCTCAAGGAGTGTAATCAGATGGAAACTGATTCAGATGCGATGTTTAAGCTTGATCAAAGATGGAACATATTTTAAAGGAGTGACAGAGATACTTACAGGCGAATGTGTGTGGAGGTTATTATTTGTCTTTAGTTTTAGCTTGAATCAGGACATCTGAAGATTCAAAGTTTAATATAGTAATTGTGCTGATACTGACACCAACCAACCATGTAATGAATATCATCCATTCCGGAGGTTTTCTTTTTCTGATGCCATTTAAACTTCACTTGGATTCCAATCACTTCAATGTAAAAGTAATTGGGAATGAGGAGCATTGGAACAAAGATTTGCCCTCGGTACATATTAACTGTAATATAATAATGTATGCATGTTGGTAGGTGCAATCAAAACAAAGATCTTTTTATCATTGTTGTGTTATGAATACCACAGAAAATATTATATATTCTCAAGATCACTGTCACCCCCCCCCCCCCCCCCCCCCCTCAGTCGCTGCACGCTCTAGGGCTTGGTCTCTCGCAATTTTTCACTCCCAACTCTCACCCAATGTTGGCAGCCCTGCCCTATGTGACAGATGGCAATCCTGGATATGGGAACTCTTTTCCTCTTTTCCAGGTTATCACAATCTTATTGTGGTGCACTTTTCTGTTTCTTAAGGAGCTATTTCTGTTTCTTAAGGAGCTATAAAATATTTCTAGCCAGGATTGTGCAGTGGTATTGGTGAGGGAAGTCCTTCCAATATATTCGGCCCACAATGTCTATACTAGCTCTCTGGAACCTGTTCCTTCTGCCCACAACACCCATACTAACACTCCTGAAAGCCCCCCCCCCCCCCCCCCCACTGGCCACCAATATTTGAATTGATGGAGAGGTGAAATATTGCGTTGTGGAACCAACCCTCCCGTGTGAACATGGGTCCTAACGGGCCCCACTTAGTCTAGTATGTGCCTAAAGACAGTTTCAGTTCCAGCCCGTAATTGCTATCAGAAATTTCTATCGGTGTTTTTGTGTTTTTTTATCATATTGACCTTTGTCTTCAAAGCAGAGAGGAAAGTGATTTGGGTTTACATGGATTTTTATAGAGAAATTTCAACAATACCATTATTTCATTGTTCGAAATGTATTCACTCATTTAAGCCACCGCTATTTTCAAATGGCAAACCATATTTTCCCCCCAAACTATTTGGTTTTCCAGTCTGTGCTTTTCATCAAAGTTCAGACTGAAGTAGGTCTGCTTTTCTATGTTGTATTGGAAATGCTTTGATATTTCCAGGAAATAAATTAATAAAGGAATGGAAAACACTTGCGAACTTCACTTATAGTTCTACAATGAAGATGGCTGTAAAATGGAAATATCTTCCATTTAGAATTAACGCAGAATTGTGGAACTAATAACTTTAATGTTAGTTGTAACTAATGCAGTTTTTCATTGCTGTATAATGTGCTATTTTGCCACAACAGTGAAGGATGTGGTGATTGCTCTTTTATTGATTGGTCAATATGCATTATTTTGTTGACAAAATGTCACTGTAAAAAATGCCTGTATTGAAAGGCTTTTAGTTTGCTTTGAATACAAAGCTGATATTTTGTGAACATTGCAGTGTCTGGTCTTGCCTCATTTGTCTGATCTTGCAGCTCCTACTATTTAAATACTGAAGCATAAAGGGCTTGTCCCAGTGCGACAACCTAATTGGCGAGTTTAGAAGAGTTTGTCCTCAACTCATACTCGCAGCATGGTCGACACAAGGTCCTAGGAGGTCTTTGTAACTCTCCTTCATGCTCGAGAGTAGTCCCTGCGTACTCCAGGCCTCAGCTAGGTCGCAGCGTATTTTTCAACATGCTGAAAAATGCCCGCGAGTAAAAAAAGGTCGCCATGGAAAAAAATCGATATTTCTTTTACTCGTAGGTTTAATCGAAGTAGAATGGCATGTTATTCATAGTTAATCGATGGTAGTCAAAGGTAGTCGTAGATAGTCTTCAACATAGTCGAAGGGAGGTCGAAGGAGATCAGAGGAGGGCGTCTTCAATCTTCACTATTCGGTGTCCAATTTTCCCAAAGCTAGTCGAAGCTAGTCTTCAACATACTCGAAGGAGGTCGAAGGAGGTCTTCAACATAGTCGAAGGAGGTCTTCAACATAGTCGAAGGAGGTCGAAGGAGGTCTTCAACATAGTCGAAGCTAGTCTTCAACATACTCGAAGGAGGTCGAAGGAGGTCTTCAACATAGTCGAAGGAGGTCTTCAACAAGACACATTTTCAAACTCTCCTAAACTCTTCTAAACTCTCCAATTAGGTCGCCGCACCTTAAATAAATGTTAACTTTAGGATTAAGAAAGATAATTTATTCATGCCTGTTTTAAGAGTGTCTAATACTGCCCGTGGCATTTGAATTAGGAATTTGGTTTGTTAGTTTAACAATCCTTTCAAGCAGGTTTTACTTCCTGAATAGTTTTTATTCTCACACATTATTGTTTGATGTATACATGGGCAACAGTGTATTATACGTTTATTATAACTCTTGGTTACATACTAGTGCCTGTAATGTGCATTGCATTAGGGGCAGACGTGACTAGGTTGTATTGGCAATGCATCCAACCAAGTCATAGCAAGCCTTAATACAGCAGAAAGGTCTTGCATGTCATAGAGTCATAGAGACTTACAGTGTAGAAACTGGCCCTTTGGCCCAACTGGCCCACATGGGCCAGCAGGTCCCATCTACAGTAGTGCCATCTGCCTGCATTTTATCCATATCCTTCTAAACCTGTCCTATCAATGTACCTGTCTTAAACATTTAGTGTGCACTTAAACACGTGCGGATTTCTCTGTATCGGCTTTCTGCTCACATTAAAAGTTTTCATTGCAGTTACTTCAAAGAAACCGTGCTTTGTTATGGTATGGTAATGCTGCTTTCTTGAATTTACGTGATGAGTGATGATCCCCAAGACAACAGGGAGGGTGCAAAGTTTTTCTTCCCACCTCCTTTGTTCCAATGTCTGATCCTCACTTAACATCTCCACTGTCTGCTCATTGAATCTGAAATAATTCCTTGGCAATGCTGAAATGACAATATAGTAGTCAGTTGATCTGGTGGTGATCAAAGACTCATTGAAGTCTGTAAAGTTCACCAAACCCCAGGATATAAAAAATAATCATTTTAAACTGAATTAATAAAAAATGATAGGCTTGCTGAACCAAGCAATGATCAAACTTGCAAGTGCTCGTTAATTTAAGGGTTTTTTTTGCCTTTGTCATTTCTGATTTGCTGTGTTCCAAGCATCTGGGTGACCTTCAACAGGGGATGCCTGGAGCTGTTGGGCCTGCTGTTGAGAGGGAGCCATAGTGGTGATACCCTAGCAGCTCCCTTTCGTCTTTAACCCAGGCAGCAGCTTGGATAAATATTTTATGTGCATTTAAGAGGCTGCTTTGGATAAGACAAGCAGTTGACAATTCTCTCAAGAAATTTCAGAAATGATTTAAAGAGAGTTACTGCAGATGTAAAATGAAAATGAGTAAATATAGATGTAACAGTCCATTTTAATCAGCCGTGGTGCAAACTGAGTTCTTATTCCACTTGCATTTAATTCTCTGCAAGATATTGGGCTCCATCCATTTTGGATATCTGTTGAGAATGTGTTTGGTATATTTGAACCATGGAAGATGTAGGGTCTGCCCTTTTTTTTAAATGAGGATTATATCCTTACTAAACATGTGACTAAAGATAAGTGGTCATTCTGTTAGGGTGCTTGGAATTACGGGAGAATTGTTCAAATGGAGTTTAGGTGAGGCTGTCATCTGTTTCCTCCAAAGGGAACTTTCCTGTTGTTCCCATGTACGATTTGTCATGGGTTTTATTATATATTTTATTAGTTTGCTTCACTGCATATTCTAGGAATAGTGGTTAGTTGCCAGTTTTAGTAGCGCGAGTAATAGCTTGTCGCTTAATTGTATATGTTTGGATTGGACACGAATTGAACATTCGTTGGTTGTATAGATGACGGCTTGTTCAAATGTAGTTGTTCAAGGCGAACACATAGGGCAGATCATCATCTCCGGCTTTTAAAAAGACAAATAATGCCCACACTGTATTGATAATGTGGACAAACATACCCAAATAACCCTTTTAAATAAGCATCTGAAAGAAAACCTCACATTAAAGGTCATTAGAAATCATCAGACAGTTTAGATTAGATGTGGAAATGTTGCGTTCGATTCCCAATGTATTTTTGCAAGTGTCCCTTTTTTCCTTTGAGGTATTGTGCAGCTGTGAGATAAGGAGTTTGACTTTCCCTGTCCTCTCTGCTGATGATGAGGCTGCTTCGGATTATGTAATATGTTGCTCATCTCCGACATGACTTGACTTGTGTAATGTGAAAATGCCAGGCTTTACTTACATAAGGGTATAATAGATATATCAAATGTAACACATCAGCCAATTATGACATTTTCAGATTTTGTTTGCAGGGTTCTGGTATGAAAGGGATTAGTGATTACCTGATGTTATTTGGGAGGCTCTTGTTATTCCTTGGTGATGATTAAATCCTTCTGATAACCAGAGCTGAGGACAAGGTGGTGTTGAGAGATGACGGAAATATGAATCAGGATGACAATTCAAGTGATTAGCAAAGTTAGTCCCTTTGCTATATTCCTGGTGTCAGTCCAGTACAGTCCAGTAACGATGAAAAGTGTTGAGTGGTGCAAGAAAGATATTCTCAGTTTGTAGGCGAGCCCTGCTGCCTTGGAGGAGAAAGTTTTGCAGCCATTTGTCAATGTGCATAGGAAGTCAGGGTTAAATGGAACCTGGTCTTGTAAAAGCAGATGGTCTACCTGCTCAACTAGAACAACTACACTTTAATATTCTAAATAGAACTAAGCACTCCAAAGACATAGAGATTTGTTGGTTATTTGACTTGGTATAAGTGTAAATTGTCCCTAGTGTGTGTAGGCTGGTGTTAATGTGCGGGGATCGCTGGTCGGTGCAGACTCGGTGGGCCGAAGGGCCTGTTTCTGCGCCGTATCTCTAATCTAAATCTTTTTTTGACATGTAAATTTTAAAATTGAAGATTAAGTTCTGCAGATTTTTCATTTGTGGAATTGAATGTCCAAGGTTGGGTAAGCATCAGAAATATGCTGCTGATTTTTGTTTATACGGAGGAGATTCGCTGAGCAACGTGAATGTTTTGAGTGGTCTTTGCAGCTTGGCAGTAAAACTCCAAGTCTGGTAACATAAACAGCGGGCTCACAAAGCTGTCGCCTTCCCTCGCTCTCAGATTTTCAGTGTGAATGGAAGTAGAAGTGATAATCTTTGGCAACAGAGTGTATAATGGAGCAGCTGCAGTTTTCCATCGTGCTGCCCCACACCAATAAACAAGCTGTTTGCCATTTTATGCCTCCTACCCATAAAATAACGTCATATGTAGTTGTATTCTGTTCACATTCATTTACATGTATTTGCACATTTTCTTATCCCACATTGTACAACGGAATAGTTTAATGTAAGTAGCCTCTGGCACAACCACTTGCATTGACGAGGAAAGATAATGTCTCTCTCTTATTCCCCAGTCATGTAAAATGTCAATGCAGCAGTTTTTATTTTATTGGCATTAATGATTTTTTTTTTTTACCCATTGGATTTCATCAAACCTTAATTTTCTGTATGTTTGATTGGACTATGCAAGAAACATTGTTGTTTATCCAAACTTACCCAGATTTCAGCAACTTGGTATAATTTCCCATGGTACTTAAGAGATCAATTCTGAATGTATTTCCTGAAATATCATTCACGGCAAACCAAAAGAAAAGATTTTCTGGTAGTTGGGCGTCTCCTAGAACCCAACTATTCCCTGTACAAAGCCACCCACATGTGTTATTATGTAAAATGTTAAGCTTGTAGAAGAAACTGGAGAATGCAGTGTCAGCAGATCCTGTTGGTCATTTTACAAATGGACAAGGTGCAGAGAAGGGACTTGCTGTTTATTGCTTGTCATATGCTGCGTTACCACACTCACACTGAGATTACATTTTGCAGCTGTACAAAGCATCGGTCAGGTTGCGCTTGGAGAATTACGTGCACTTCTGATTGTCACGCCGCTGGAAGGATATTGTGGCATTAGAGAGAGTGCTGAAGAGATTCCCCAGGATGTTGCCTGGAAAGGAAGATGATAGTTAGAAGGAGAAATTGGGCAAGCTGGGTATAATCTCACTGGGGGCTGAGGGGTAACCCTAGACGTTTGTTAAATTAGGAGGGACATAGATAATATGGATAGTCAAGTGGGGCGACGGGGGGTGGGTAGACCAGAAGAATAGGTTTAATCTGAGAGGGCAGAAATTTAAAGGCGATCTGCAGAGCAACTTTTTCCACACACAGGCTGGTGAGTGTATAGACATGTTTGGACGTACATGGATTGGAAAGGAATTGAGGGATATGGGCCTCATGTGAGCAAGTGGGATTAGTGTAGATTGGCATCATAGGCGGCATGGAACAAAGGGTATTTTTCTGTGCTGTACAATTCAATGCCTTGATAAGAGCAGACCATTTAAAAATGCATTAATGTGGCTGATTATACCTGGTTTATGGCCAAGGGGTAGGTGGACGGTGAGGGGAATCATAGGAGGGTGGCAGTCCTACATTTCCCAAGGGATCGGTGCCAGGCTAAACGTGCTCTTATTTTGACTGGCACACCCTTGAACACTACCTCCACTTTAACATTTCTGCCTTTCAACTCAAATTAACTTTTAAATGCGTTAAGAGTGCACTAAATAACTATATTTAAAAAACCCAAAGTGTTTGCATAATTGGTCATGTTATTCACTGTATTTGTAGCTGTGGAGCTCTTTGTATTTAGGATTAGTGAGACTGTACAGACCTTTCACTAGTATCATACTTTAGGCATATTTTTTTACGCACAATTGATACACACAGTTTACATTTAACTAATACATCATCTGCCTCCCATGACTTTAAATGGAAACTGTATTGCTTCTCACTACTTGTCTTTGTTGGTCTGGAATCCATGTACCAATGCAGTATTGGAGGGCAGAGAGTATTAGTATTGGTTCAAGATACAGTGAAACGCTTTTGTTTGGGTGCAATTGAGCCAAATCATACTATTCATGAGTGCATTCAAGCCACACACGTACATAACACAATGTGCTGGAGGAACTCGGTGGGCCAGACAGCATCTGGGAGGGAATGGATGGGCAACTTTCAGATTGGAAGCCTTCTTCAGATTGATTGTGCAAGGGGAGAGAAAACTGGAAAAGAGAGGTGGGGGGGGAGGGGGGCGGACAAATCTTGCAAGTGATAGGTTGTGAGAGGGATTTGATTCGCAAATGGATGGAATAAGTGACAACGGCTGGGAGTGAAGAGCTGCGAGGCAGGAGAGGAGTGAAATGTAATGCTGGAGAGATGGATTGCGTGGAATGGAGGAGAGGAAAGGGAGGGGAATGAGAGATGAGTACGGGAAGGAGGGGAAGGAATAGGGTCACTGGTGGGGTTGGGAGATGATAAGAGGAATGAAGGTACGCCAAGGTAGGGGATGGCAGCCACGGGAAAGAAAGAAGTGGGTAGGGTGTTGGTGAATTCAATTACTTGATGTTGGAGAATTCAATGTTCACACCTTCAGGTTGTAAGTTATACATGCAGAATATGAGGTGCTGTTCCTCCAATTTGCATGTCAATTAGTTAATTTTTTCCCATTTCAAAGGCCCTAAATTCATTTATAATTTGAAAAGTTTGTCATAGTATTTCTCTAGTTTTTGTTTGCATAAAACAATTAATTTTGTGTGACATTCATTAATGCCAAAATGAATGGGGGCTGCTGGTTTTGCAGAACTCGCTACTTTCACTTTACTTGTTGGTTGAAATGTAGTGAAATATCAGTATTTTTTTGTGTTAATACATCTGCAAAAACCGTAGCTTAACACACATGGGGGTGAACACCTTTTAAGGCACAGTCTTGAGTGTTGAAACTCTTGAGTTCGTACAAGGGAGGTTTATAGTCTTGAATTCTATGGAAACGTTAGTGTTAACATTTGCTGCTGCTCTTGCAATAATAATAATGCAGCCATGTTCATTTATGTTCTAGCCCCTGGAGATTCCTGATGGCCACCGAGCACCTTTCCCTTCCCACTACCGCAGCAGCAGTACTCGCAGTATTGACACACAGACACCCTCTGTCCAAGAGCACAGCAGTAGCTGCAGCAGCCACTCACCATGTGTCTCCCCCTTCTACCCTACTGGATCTCAGGAGGGAAGCCCTTGCTCAGCAGAAGACCTTCAATATGACAGGGAAAAAGGTGAGAGTACAGGCTTCAAAGTGGGTGTGAATGCTGTTGATGACTTTGGATCTGTTGATCACCGGCACATAGTGCATTTGCACTTGCAATAAAGTGGGCTTTATATGAAATGTTACCAAACTTTAAATGTGTAGAAGTAATGATCCGTGCAATTGAACATACACATAGATAAATCATGTAAGATTATTCTGGGACTCTACAGGGTCATTTAATTGGTTTTAATTGTCATAACGGAACACTATCTGAAGAAGCAATCGTATCAATGGATGTAGTTGTTGCTCCTGCATTTAAGGGAATTGCAAATTCTTAATTTTGTTGTCAGAAATCGTGGCACATGTTTTTGAGCAAAGAGAATTTGAGATGGCAGATGGCAATGCAAAAAAAGAACACAATTGCCACCATTCAGTATCGGCATTCAGGAGCTTCAAGCTGCCAAATTCATTCGGGGGGGGGGGGGTGTTTGCAGCAAAGTGAGGAACAGAGGAAAGCACAAGGGGCACTTTTCCTGGTGCCATAATGGAATGGGCAGATTACAGAACTTGGACAACTTTGGACTCATTGAAATTGTGGGTGGTATGAGGATTCTGAGTGATGATCACCTTTAATGGTGAGGATGAAGGCCTGCTCATTAGGTTCCCCTTCTTTTATTCCTCAGACTCTTCTTAGAAAGGGCCGTGCTTTGAGATGATGCCTCTGCTCCCACTCCTGAAAGTTTCAAATTCAGAGACAGTAGGATGTTGATAACTCGGGGATAACACATGTGAGAGATGGGCAAGGTGGATGAACTTAGGGTGTGGGTAGGTACGTGTGAATGTGGAACATTATGGCCATTACCAAAAGCTAGCTAAGGGACAGGACTAGCAGCTTAATGTTCCAGGTGCTACAAGCAAGGGAGAGGAGGGGGTAAAAGAGGAGAGGGAACTGCTTTATTGATTGAGGACCACATTGAAAACATGGCCGTCGTAGTTATATGGGTGCAGCTGCGAAATAAAAAGGGAATGATCATATTGTTGAAATTGTACTACAGCCCCCAAATAGTCAGTGGGAATTAAAGGAGCAAATATGCCAAAGATTGGATAAAGCTAATTCCTTTGAATCACTCTCAACAACTTCTCCTTCAACTCCTCTCACTTTCTCCAAATCAAAGGCATAGCTATGAGCACTCGCGTGGGGCCCAGCTATGCCTGCCTCTTTGTACGGTACGTCGAACAATCCGTGTACCACGCATACACTGGACCTATCCCCGAATTCTATCTCCGCTACATTGACGACTGCATCAGATCTACCTCCTGCACCCATGCAGAACACACTGACTTCATGAACTTTATTAGCAATTTCCAGCCTCTACTCAAATTCACTTTGACCATCTCCGATACCTCCCTCTCCTTTCTTGGTCTCACAGTCTCTATCACAAGAGATAAACTGTCAACTGACGTCTATTATAAACCTACAAACTCCCACAGCTATCTAGACTACACTTCTTCCCACCCTGGTCCCTGCAAAGACTCTATCCCCTACTCTTAATTCCTCCGTCTACGCTGTATCTGCGCCCAAGATGAGGAGTTTCATACCGGGACAACTGAGGTCCTCATTCTTTAGGGAATGGGGGTTCCCCTCTTCCATCGTAGATTAGGCCTACACACGTGTCTCCTCGGTACCCACTCACTCCACACTTGCTCCCCCTCCCCCTCGTTGCAACAGGGACAGAATGCCCCTAGTCCTCGCTTTTCACCTAGTCACCTGTCACAGCACATAATTCTCACTGTACATCCTCCCTCAACTCTGTCCAGGGACCACAACTGTCCTTTCAGGTGAGGCAGAGGTTCACTTGCACCTCCTCCAACCTCATCTACTATATCCACTGTTCTAGGTGTAGACTCCTATATATTGGCGAGACCAAGAGCAGTCTGGGCTATCATTTTACTGAACACCTTCATTCAGTCCGCCTTGGCCTACGCAATCTCCTGATTTAACTCCCCTTCCCATTCCCATACTGACCTTTCTGCCTTGGGCCGCCACCATTGTCCAAATGCAAACAGCACCTCATATTTGACTCTGGCAGCTTTCAACCCAGCGGTATGAATGTTGATTGTTCTAATTTCAAGCAATCCTTGTGTTCCCTCTCACTATGTCCCTCCTCCACCCTGGTCATCATACTAGTTTCACTGTCATCCTGCTGAGCTTCTCTGTTTGTATCACTTGTTATCACCTACTCACAGCCAACAATGGACCATTGTGGGCTCCACTTTTGCTTGGTCATTGTTTCTTTTTGCATATCTTTCATCCATTTGTTCTATGTAACTTCTATATTTCTTGTTTCTCTCTCCCCTGGCTCTCAGTCTGAAGAAAGGTCTTGACCCGAAACGTTACCTATTCCTTTTTCTCCAAAGACGCCATCTGATCTGCTGAGTTACTCCAGCTTTATGTGTGTATCATCGATGTAAACCAGCATCTGCAGTTCCTTTCCCCACATTTTAAACTGAGGTTTGGCGAACTCTTTACAATATTGTCCTTTATTAATTTTGCTTCACTCCTTTTTTCTCTCTCGCTCTCACTTTCTCCCAAAGCTGCACCAACATTACGCTTGTGATATCAAAGGGTAAACAAAATTAAGTTTTCATATTTTTGATGTTTAATGATTGATATTTAATGAATTAGTTATACTTCACCTTGCCCTTTTTCAGTCTTCCCTTTGTCAATTATTTTATAAGGTTTTGTATACACTTCTCGATTAGAATTTGATAGTCATTGCATTCCCTGTGAGGTTAGCGTTTGTCTTCCTCCGATGGAAACCCACAGATATGTCTGACTCCAAAAAGACAAGGGAAAGAAAAAAGAGTCAATTTTTTCCTCATTTAACTCATCAGACTCAATTCCTCTAGGACTTTGTTTTTTGTTCAAGTATCTGCAGCCACTTGTGTCTGAATGTTCTTATTTAGTTCAGCCACTCTTCTACTCTTACTTTGAACATTTTCACCAGCACTTCCCTCCATCCGTGGGAAATTTTATCTCAAGCAAAGTCAGGGTTTGTTGATTACCATGTAACCGTAATCAAGATCTTTATGTTTAAGTCATTTTCCTCCTTTGCTCTGGTTACTTACATTTTGCTGGAACATTGTTTGTCCCATAGAATGGATTACTTAGTCATACAAACAATTTGATGTTAGTTTCATTAGGGCAATCATCTTTGCAGCCCTCAAATTATTAAATACGTAAAATTGATCTATTTTTCCTTGCACTCAAAAATATGAAAACTCAATTTTGTTTACCCTTTGATGTCACAAGTTGTCATAACAAAGAAAGTTGTACAAATGAGATTGAAGAATATGTGTGGAATCCACAAGTTTGTCTCGGGGTTGGTGTTTTAAATCAACTTTTAGTTGATTCTAAGTCCTTTGAAAATTTTCAAAAAGAAGCTGGATTGAGTTATGTTCAGAGTTCTAAAATTTGATGTCGCAGATATGGAAATAACATTAGTGCCCCTTTAACAAAGCAAGAAGAATTAAAAATTGTTGGTGTATTTTATGGGCTTTCCTCATGTTTAACTTTATATTTGCTTTTATTCTTTGCAAAACATGTATTGATTTATTTATTAATATCTTCAGTGTTGCAGCTTTGAACAATGAGATATCTTCTCCATTCATTATTACTGGTGGTGACATCCGATGGTCTGAATGCCTGAGGTCATTTTAGTAATATTAATTTCATTATTATTCAGGAGCTACATACAGAATCCAAATGAAATCTTATTATTGGAATCAAAAGCAGTATTTATCATGACAAATTGCCAATGTAAAATAGCATTGCATGTTCTAGAGCCGAAGAGGTTAATTATATTAAAATATGTTTTTCCAGTGACAACTGCAGCCAGCTGGAATTTCTTGATTGCCTTGAGAGTGGAATTTCCCAGAGCTTATTCCTGAATAGCTCAGCTCCTTTTGTTTCCCTCTCTTGGGAGTTAGCAGCATCGCTGGTGAGAATTTCTCCACCTGCTTGATAGGACAAGCTTGGTAGGTCTGAAGGACAATCTGATTTTCATATGTTGAGCATCTGCTTAGATCAGTGTGGTTGGGCAAAAAGATCAGCAGGAACATGATGTGCTGAAAGGTCCGTTTCTATGCTGTATAACTTGATGATTCTGTCTTGTCCATCTATCAGAGACATTGAATATATCAAGGCAACAAATTACTTTCTTTTCTCGTACACAAGTAGTGCACATTTCATTAGGAGCACAGTGTGGCATGAATTATATATCCATGACTTCACCTCAAGCATATTTTATCAGGGCACCATTGAATGTACCGCTTTTGAAGTAACATTTGTGCCTTTGCGATACAACTTTGTCCGATATTGTGCTGAGAATACCTGTTATGCCAACGGCAATGTTATTGTTTTTTTGTTCTTGCATGTAATATTAATCATGGTTATTATGTAAAAAATGTTATCTTGGTGTCACATGATAATTTTGGATCAAATTTTGAACTGCATCATTTTCATTATGTGTTGTCATGCTTCTAGTTAATCTAATTGTCAAGGGTGAATTGATAGCAGGGGGGAAGGTGTTTTCTACGGGAGACAATTTCCTGACTCACTTGATTTAGCTACCCAGTTGTGGTTAAGCAAAGATTCATGAAAGGAAATCAAAATAAACCCATTTCCATGGTGTGTATATGGATGCCACGATGGGTGACTTTCAGTAGAAAGCAAACCAATGCATTTGTCAGTTTAGACTGACTCTATTTATAAATTATATTAAATATTTCAGGTGTGTTTAGATTATAGTAATTTTTAAACCAAACCACTGCCTGATAATGAAAAACGGCATCTGGAAATCAAGGTTTTATTAAATCTTTTTCGCTTTTCAAATGTGTCCAAATTATCGCAAAGGTTACAGAACATTTTCAAGTCCAATCTAATTTCTTGCAAAGCAGATACTGAGATCAATGAAGTGTCACCATTTTGGACTGATTCAGGTTATTAACTGACCAAGTAGTTCCCTTAAATCAGTGTTGTTCTACATTTATAAGTGCAGATTATCAGTTTTTGGAAAATGACTTGTCATTCCTTTGTCATAATGTGGCGTGGCTACAGTATTTTAAGTCTGTGAAATGTTTTCTTTTCTCTCTCCCAGGCTCTGCTAATGCTACTCTTGAACTGACTGCTTGAAAGTGTAAGAGATCAGTCCAGGATGACTCGCTCGCCTTATTAATTTGTTTCCATCCTTCCTTCTCACCTTTTCTGCCCACATCCTCCTTTAAGATCATGAAATTCACCAGCTTTCTTTAATCTGTTTCTCTATGGATATGTGGCATAAATTGCCAGAATTATCTTCTATGACTTCTCACAACATTATGACCAAGATCGGTAAACTATCTGTACGGAGGACCGTGGTTACTGAACCATATTCTACAGCCTTGTGATTTAATATGTTGACAGTTTCTGGTGCACTGCCACCGTACCACTCTTATTTATGTTCATGGAAAAATAAATGGTAATTTTATGTGAAAGTTTCTGGTAAAATGGATTGATGTCGTTGGTGACGGTATATATGACTATTTCAGTAGACATGGGCAGAGGAGAACCATTCTCCTAACATTCTATTCCAATCCTCTCCTGATGTTATTGTCATCTACCGCTTTTTGTAAACTTGTAGTGATCCAATCTCCTTCTGTCCTCATTCCCTCTCTTCCATGTATCCATTTCCCGCCTATGTGTCTTTGAACCAATGAACAGTAGCATTTTAAAAATTTCATCTTTGTTTTTTAATCCTTCCATGCATTGAACCTCAGTGGTGCTGTAATCTGTTCCACCTTAAAACCGTCAATGAATTCTGTTCTTCCAATTTTGGTGTTTATGGTTATATACTAGGCAAGTAGTCCAGAGCCTTAGTTTAGTTTATAGTCATGTGCACTGAGGTACAGTGATTAGCTTACAATTCAGATAATATTCAATTCCCATCATGGGAGGTGGGCTATTTAAATTTGGATCATTAAATAAGTAAGGAATAAAAAGCTAGCATATCTGTATTGTCCATAACATAACAGGCTTGCCATTATAAAAACCACGTTTGATTTTGGGAAAGAAAACTTGTGTCCTTCCATGTTCTGGTTGACATGTGATTCCAAACTCTCAACAATGCTAACTGAACTGGCTCTACCTCTGCCCAAGACACTCCAGTATAGTTCAAAATGTATCCACTCAACCACATGAAAATATTCCGGGGTATGTCCAGCTCACAAAAATAAAGACAAATCCAATCTATTCCAATCTCATCAATACACTCTCAAATCTCCATTGAAGAAAGGCTTTTTCAACAATGCTCTCAATAAATAGTACGTTTCCAATATCCTGCTCCCATATGCTCAATCTTGATTTTGCAAGGACAATTTGACTCCAGAGCTCTTTGCAGTTTTGGGACAAAAATAGTGTTAAATTCCAGAGATAAATAAATGTGAACACTTCTGATTTCAAGAAGCATTTGACCATCATAGCAAAGAGCCTTTTTGAAACTGAAGTTGATGGGAATCTAAGGAAGAGCTTTTCCATGTCTGGAGTTGTGCTTCACACAGAGTAAACTGGTCATGGTTGTTGGGAGTTGGGCCTTTCAGGTACAAAGTTTGGCTCACGGCAGCCAGCCTTTGGAGGCAATCACTTCCAGCTTCTTACTTATTGATATTCGCACTCCGCGTCAGAAGTTTGCTAATGTTCCATAATATTCTACATGTGACTACTGTGGTAATGAAGCAAAACGTGCACTTTCTACAAGACCTGGACAACGTTCAAGCTTGAGCTGGTAAATGACAATTACATTTCCAAAAGTATCTATAAAGTTCCCCGTTGTATTCAACGGGATTGCCATTGGTGACTGTCCATCATTGACATTTTAAGAGGTTAGCTTTACTCAGCCCAATTATCATGACTACATGATGAAGAGGTGAGAACCACTGTGTCCATGGTAAGTAAGTCATCACTACTGGGGATGTCTTGGGTGTGATAATCCACTGTCTGCTTGCCTGGATGAATGCAGCTCCATCAGTAGGCAAGAAGATTATATATACAGTATCTGGGCAAAGAGGACTGCTTGGTTGGCACATTAACAGTTTGTTACATTGTTAAATATTTGTTCTTTCACAATTGGCTCATTGTGGGTAGAGAATATACCATCTACAATGTACACTCCAGCAACACGCGAGAGCTTCTTTGGTAAAACTGCCCAGACCTTTACCACCCAGGAGAGGAGCATCAAGTGCATGGATATGCCACCACTTACATATTTCCCTTCATTTTGCATGCTTTCCTTACTAGGAAATATATTATTTTAGTGGTCTGAGAAACGACTATTGGAGTTTTCAACAGATCTTTATTCGAAAGTTCAATATCCAGCATACAGGCTTATCAGACACGTCTGCCCACAACGCTGCACAAACGCGCGCAAGGGACAAACCGCACAAAAACAACAGCCCCTCCCGAGTCACATGACCACGGCTTCCGAACACGAGTTCGATATCGGCGTGCACTAGCAGGCGTCGCTACCTGCCCCCCCCAGAATCCGCGGTACGGAAACGCACGGGTTAACGGACGGTGCGACCGGAACGCGTAGTCTGATGTCGCAGGGCAAGCGTAACATTCGGGACCAGTAAAACAGGACCGGAGGAACGCGAACGAGGGACAGGCGTAACAAAGGGGACCGGTGAAACGTGACCAGAGGTAACAGGTGCAGAGGGCGGCAAAACAGCAGGTGGACGTCCTCTACGCCGTGGAGTAGCCACTGTCACTGGGCTATTGCACTTAGCACTTTGGAGGTCTGGCATGGGATGCAAGAACGAGCCCATGCTGCGACCTGCTTCCTTAACCCGTGCCAGACGAACTTTGCCGCGACCAAGGCAGAGGTGGTGCGAATGGACGGGTGCGCTAGGCTGTGGATGGTGTCAAATATCCGACGCCGCCAAGCGACCGGAACAATAGGACGGGATTTACCCATGGAAATATCACAAAGGACTTGCACGACGGAGGCGCCACATGGCACTTCGACCAGCTTCAGTCCTGATTCAGCATTGCGATAAAGCCGTTGGGCGGGTTGCTAGGTAAAGTACAAGGAGCTCCCTGTCGAAAGCGCTGTATTTAACTTCAGGGGCTCACAGTTGCCTGCTGAAGAATACCAGCGGCACCCAGCGATTACCTACACGCTGCTCGAGGACGGGGCCTACCGCGACGTTTGAAACGTCCACGGTGAGGGCCATTTGGGCTGACGCCCTAGGGTGTTCCAGCATAGTGGCGTTGGCCAATGCGGTCTTTGCACCCTCGAACACCTTCTGTGCCTCCTTGGACCAGACCTGGTCCTTAGGCTTACCGGCCAGGCATTGAAACAACGGTCGCATAATGGCGGCTGCAGACGGGACGAATTGGTGGTAGAAGTTAACCATCCCGATAAACTCTTGCAGACCCTTGACCGATAGAGGCTTGGGAAAGCGATGGATAGCGTCGACTTTCTCGGGCAGTGGCTGCGCTCCGTGAGAGGTGATGCTATGACCTAAGAAAGAAATGGAGCGCAATCCGAACTGGCACTTCTCAGGGTTGATCACCAACCCGTGTTTGTGCAGCCGTTCGAAAAGTAGGCGGAGGTGCTTGACGTGCTCTGCCTGTGCGTTGCTGGCCACCAGGATGTCATCCAGGTAGACGAAGATAAACGGCAAATCCCGGCCGACCTGATCCATTAGCCTCTGGAACGCCTGAGCAGCGTTCTTCAGGCCAAAAGGCATCCTGAGCCATTTGAAAAGGCCGAAAGGGGTAATGGTGGCCGTTTTAGGGACGTCGTCAGAGTGGATCGAGATTTGATTATACCCGCGGATAAGGTTGACCTTCGAGAAGATAGTCGCACCTTCCAGATGGGCCGAGAAATCCTGGATGTTCGGGACTGGATACCGATCAGCTGTAGTTACTGCGTTCAAATGCCTGTAACGGCGCAAGGTCTCCAGCCCCTGGACGTTTTGGGCACCATGTGTAACGGGGAAGCCCAAGGGCTATCCGACCGCCGGGCAATCCCCATGTCCTCCATAAGTTGGAACTCGTCTCGTGCAATGCACAGTTTATCGGGCGGGACCAACCCCGGAATGTCGGCGAGCAGGGCTGCGAAAGGTTGCTGGATCTCAGCTACCTCAACGAATTGCTGTAGGGGCGTTGACGGGTTGCGCTGCTTGGCGGGTCGTGGGTCCGACACAGGGACCATGCGACCACCTCGCACATCGACTAACAGGGAGAACGCGCGCAAGAAATCGGCCCCCAGGGTCGGTTGGGCGACGTCAGCAACGATAAACTTCCACCTATACTGGTGGGAGTCGAAATCTAGATTCGCGATCCGAGATCCGTTGGGAAAAAACGTGCGAAAACAACAGCCCTTCCCGAGTCACGTGACCGCGGCTTCCGAACGCCGGGTTCGATATCTGCGTGCGCTAGCAGGAGCCGCTACATTATCTTTATTTCCACCAATTCAAAATACAGGAACTTGCTCTTAACATCACTGTATGAGTTTATCAGTTCAAGAAGTTGATTCAACAGTAACCATGCAAGATCAGTAAGGAAGAACATTACATCAAGCCTTGCCTGTGATACCCGGGTCCCATCTGTTATTAGCTTGTTATCTATTCTTCCCTTCGTTGGAAACCATGTGTTTAGTCATCTATTCCCTTAGCTTTCAAGTACCATAAATATTTTGTCTCTTTCCACTCCCTCTCCCTCATTCTTTGTCAAGCCCTCTGTCTTGCTGTCAGCATTTGGGAAGTTACTGTGAAACACTATGTTACGGTTTTCCACCTTTTGAGGTGTTTATTAAATGCAAATAATGTCCTTAATACTGTTTCCAGATCTGAAGCATTAAAATGTTCAAAATGCCGATCTATCAGTGCTTAAACACCGACTGTGAACTCTGAATGCATTTATTTTCAGCCTGAGATGGATGGGCTTTAGTTACATTATTTGTTGGGAGTGTCAGGTTTGAAATGAACATAATTCCAAAGCATCTAAATGATTTTGATAGAGTATGTGCACGTTAGGGACAGTCTCTTCCAGCTCAGCTAGACTGAAGGAGAAAGTAATCAATACTGATGTGGGTTTTCATTGGATGCTATTTCCACTCAATTCCAAGCATGACTATTAAGACACCACATAATGAATGCTGCAACAGTCACAATGGAGAGCTAAGTGCAATTGCAGATCACTAGAGGAGGGGGAGGTGGTGCATTAGTCTGTGCATTATCAAGTGATCTTTCTCCCCTGGCTGTCTATCGTTTCTGCTGATCAAACCAGATTCTGTAATGGGAATGGATCTGACCCAAAACGTCACCTTTCCATTGTGTCCAGCAAAGCTGCTTAACTTGCTGAGTTACTCCAGCATTTTGTGTCTTTCTTTGGTAAAGTAGCATCTGCAGTTCCATGTTTCTACAGAGGCTGTAACTATTTATCTTACTGAAATAATTTGCAAATTGTAATATGCAGAACAAAGTATGAAAACTACATCCAACCGTTTGATTTTTCACTGGCAAAAAATCTGTCTTATAGCCTTGTTGTTTTCCAATGCTGTGCAATTGAAATTGATTTTATTTTCAGGTGGTGAAAGCTCCAGAGATTTAAAACAATCCAGAGATTATCTTGATCACCTTTCACTTTTATGGAAATGTGCTTGGTGTCATTGGAAATTACACTAGGCACTTCTCAGCCCACATTATCTTGGCATGATGAGATGATTTCTGTGATGGGTCTGCCGTGTAAAATTCCTGTTAGAGTTCTGGAGAGAACTTGGACCACGATGTTTCGCGATAGAGCATCTTTCATTATTTAACAACGGAGTGCCGTTTAGGCTCCTGATCAATTTAGTTACTTATCTCCGATTCTTTTCCTCTAATCCCCATTCCAATCCAACAACCCAAGGCACAGATTACCTCCATTGCTCTTCATTGACTCGGATCTTCATTGTGATTCCAAGTCTGACCCTTGTCTCCGGATCAATGGAACAGGCCACTAACAAACCACCTCGTCACAGGGACTCAGCTGCACTTCCTGCCCAGCCCAACGTTCATGGCTCTGCTGCCTGTTGCCCAGCAACCCCCTGACCATGGCACCAGACTGTTGCCCACTCCTACCCATGCCACAACCTAAGGCACAAGACTTTGCTACTCCCTTGCCTCTTTTTCTGATCCTTGACTACATCTCGGTGGCTGCAATTCCTCACCCCTCATCCCTCCTTCCGCCTCTCCTGACAGACCTTCATAACACAAGGCTATCGTGTGCCTGATCTGCCACCCAGCCTTGAATCTCAGCTCAGACCAAACAACTGGGTGCCACCTGTTTGATTCCTGAAATCTACGCTGGATGTTTTGGTGGCGGGCACAATACCATGACATTTAGTTAACTGTCCCCTTCAGACGTTTATACAGACATTTATACAAAATTACAGAGGTGCTATTAAGGCGGATAACTGGAGCCACAGAGCCGTACAGCACAGAAGTAGTCTCTTGAAATACTGTGTCTATTCTGATCATCAATTACCTTTCACTACTAATCACATTTGCCAGCAATCTGTAGTTTATTATGTCCTAATGATTCCAGTATTCCCGATGTTTCTTAAATGATTTATGAATGCCACTCCACCATTCTTTCAAACTCCAACCACCGGGTGCTAAATTCTGCCACATATCACCCCCTAATCCTCTGGTTAATCCCATGCCGGCTGATCTTTGACACCTCTGCCATGGGGGAATCCCCTATCTTTGCCTCTCGTAGTGTTGTTCTTCTCTATCACTCTTCGCCTTCCTCTACTCTTGAGCAAATCAAGCCCTGCTTATCCAGCCTGTCCTCATAATTGAATAGATTCATCCTATCCTGGTGATGGTGAATCTCTTCTCTACTCTGAGCAGTACAACCGCGTCCTTCCTATAGTGTGGCAAATTAAACTGCACATAAAAAGTGAATCACAACGGCAGGGAAACAAATATTTATTCAAGATTAAAGCGGGTATAATCTTGGCCATGTCTGTCAGTGAAAATTAAATTGACATGTAAACATGGAAATGCAATGTAGGTCGCAATTATCCTGACGCTGTCAGTTATGTTGCATGGAGCATGGTGATCGGCTGATCACAAATGCTCCCCTGCCCATCAGCTAGCAGAATTCAGATTTTTAAAATAAACTGTATCCAAGGTGAGGTAAATAAATTCCAGGAAGTGTAGTGACATTAAAACGTACATCCAAAAATTTCAGCTACCTTTCTCACGATGCAGAGTTGGCCACAGCGACACCATCCAGATCTATTGTAAATGACACTCATTTCATCATCATCTTGAAGCTGGTCCATTTGCAGGTAATGCAACAGACTAAAAAGGTTGCATGTAGGTAGATTGATGTATTGATTGAGCTGCTGTTGCCTTATGGAACCCAGCATGTATGGTTCTGTTTCATGGTAAACAACCAACTCAATATGTTGGTTTATTTCTCATGTCTACTTGCATAAAACATAGATTGAAACATCCATATAACTATACATGTTGCGCATAGCTGTTGCCTCTGCTTCTCTATTCTTGTGTCTTGCTTCTCACTGATTTGGGTATGGTTCTGACTCGTGTAGATACTAAATGCTGGAGTAACTCAGTGGAACAGGCAGCATCTCTGGAGAGAAGGAATGGGCGCTGTTTTGGGTCGATACCCCAGCAGACTTCAGAAAGCCCATTCCTTCTCTCCAGAGATGCTGCCTGTCCTGCTGAGTTACTCCAGCATTTTGTATCTACCTTTGATTTAAACCAGCATCTGCAGTTCTTTCCTACATGTTGTGACTCATGTAGTTGCACTTGGACACCTTCTGGATTAGCGCAGGGAAAGCTGTTTCACGTGATGGCACGCCAATCGCCCAACAGTGAGAGAGAGCCCTGTTCCTGTCAAATCGCTGTGGTAGTAGACTGCTGGTTTGTTTTCTGTTCTGTTCATTTGGCAACTGCAGGATTGCACTTTGAAAATAAAATCCCTGGCAAGCTTTTTATTGGTGGTGTAGTTAATATGAATTCTTCTTTCCCAGGGAACTAGAAAAGGAGGGAAGGGAAGATGCTAAACCGTGACTGAGCATTTGATGGAATAGGCTGGGTATCGATGGGAGGAAATGTCAGGAGATCGATATTACAGCCTGCGATACTGCTGCACTGTTGGTAGCTGGACCAAAATACAGTCATTTGAACCATTTACAAATTTAACCCATATTTATGGTGGCGCAGCAGTAGAGTCACTGCCTTACACTGCCAGAGACCAGGGTTCGATCCTGATTACGGGTGCTGTCTGTACTAAGTTTGAACGTTCCCCCCGTGACCTGCATGTTACAGGTAATAACATGCGGCTGACAGTTGAAAATTAATTTCCATTTGATACACCCTACACCCGCACATGAAGCAGTAAATTGTCAGAGTCACTAATTAATCTATAGGTCCCAAAAAGGGCAATATTGTCAATACCATTATGAAGAACAGCATTGGTTCTTTGGGAGTTGTTACTGCGTGGAAAGACTTTTGTTTTATGGGCAGGGAGTTGCAAAATAGTGGCATTTCCAAGATGTCGCTTCTCTCTAAAGACGTTTACACAGGTTGAACGATTCTCCAACACCCACAGTTCCAGAGCCTTTCTGGATTATCTGTTACCAATAGAGGTCACGTGATGATGAAATGACAATTTACCTCTGACCTGCTAACAACACCTCTCCCGTGTCTAAAGCATCATGGAGTGCCAGAAACTTAAAAAACAAAACAAATATAAAATATAGTGTTCTAGAAGGAGCTGCAGATGCTGGAAGATCGAAGGTACACAAAATTGCTGGAGAAACTCAGCGGGTGCAGCAGCATCTATGGAGCGAAGAAAATAGGCGACGTTTCGGGCCGAAACCCTTCTTCAGACTGATGGGGGGTGGGGGGGGAGAAGGAAGGAAAAAGGGAGGAGGAGGAGCCCGAGGGTGGGGGGATGGGAGGAGACAGCTCGAGGGTTGAGGAAGGGGAGGAGACAGCAAGGGCTAGCAAAATTGGGAGAATTCAACGTTCATGCCATCAGGACGCAAGCTGCCCAGGCGGAATATGAGGTGCTGTTCCTCCAATTTCCGGTGTTGCTCACTCTGGCAATGGAGGAGACCCAGGACAGAGAGGTCGGATGGGGAATGGGAGGGGGAGTTGAAGTGCTGAGCCATCGGGAGTTCAGGTAGGTTATTGCAGACTGAGCGGAGATGTTCGGCGAAACGATCGTCCAACCTCCGCTTAGTCTCCCCGATGTAAATCAGCTGACATCTAGAGCAGCGGATGCAGTAGATGAGGTTGGAGGAGATACAGGTGAACCTTTGTCGCATGTAAATTTTGTCCGGATTACAGAGGTGGGCTTGCCATCAGTTGCTGGAAAATCAGTGTTCAACCTGTAACTAAAAATAAAATTGATTTGTGTTAAGCATTTGTAAGTAAGTAAGTTTATTGGCCAAGTATTCACATACAAGGCATGTTGAGCTAAAATAATAACAATAAATGAGCAAATATCTTTAAAAATTGACAGTAAATTTAAACGGTCATTAATAGATAGCTTTTTTAGTCACAATGCTTTGGTACAAAGCATAAATATTTTCTAGTGATGTAAACATTGTTGGAAAAATAAAACCTTTACACTAGTAATTTAAGAAAATACAGTTTTATAAATAGAGTATTTAGTGAGACATAAATTATTGTAAGACTATTTGACCTCGAGTTTTTTTAATCAATAGTTTATATAATGAAACTATATATTTTTTCTCTTTGGGAAATACTGGAGAAAGACATAAAATACTTCCTTTACAAAGATCACATCAGTCTAGGTTTAAAATTTCAGGTGATAAAAAGCAAGGAATGAATACGAAATGGTTTAAAAATGGAATGTGAACCTCAAGTTCTGAGAATCTGTTCTGCTAGTGCCTGTGTTGGATATAGGACCAAATATACATTCATGTTGGTGTGTTTACTGATGGGGATGGACACACTGGTCCTTAACTGGCTGTGCATGCATTAGTTTTGTTTGTCTTCCTGCCGTTTACAGTGAGGATGTGTATTTAGACATAAAGGTCATACGGTTGAGAAGTCATTACTCATTCCATCATCTAATTGCACAAAGCCTGGCATTATGTTTGATGGTGTTCTGGATTTTTCATCTATTGCAATGTAACAAATATGTAACTGAGTCTACATATATATATATATATATATATATATATATATATTCACCACCAATGAGTTTTTCTGCATTTAGATTCTACTGTCAATTATCAAGTTGAAGTAGCAATGGATATGTGAGAAAGAGATGCTAGAAAATTTGTCAGATCCATATGTCTTTTTGTTCCAACACGGATTATCGTTGAAAAAAATGTAAATGTGGCTCCGTTCTGTCATGTGTATGTAGTATATTGAAGAGTTATTAATATATAATATGCTATTTTTTAACTTAAACTGAGTACTGTTATGAACTAACATATTGATGATGTCTATGATGAACTAATAAATCTGTTTAACACCATGAAACACAATACCTGTGCTGCTTTTGTTAAAAGACATTAGATATCCTGGTCTTAGTCCAATGTTATCCTTCCAGTATTTATGTTTAATGAAGTTTTAAATCTTATTCCTTGATGAATGGAAAGTTGTGAAAAGAACATCCGATACAAAATGTTGTATGCAAAAGTGGTAAAAAGCAAATCAGATAAATTGATTGTATAAAATGCATTGATGTTAAATATTTTAAATAGTTTTCTATGATTCACATTAGCAGTTATTGTATTTTTACAGCATTTTGTATTTGTAGAGAAATTCAATGCCTTTTCCACTGCATTATTACATGAAAAATCATTATGTGAGGAATTATACAACCTTAAGTTTAAGTCGCATGTTTTCTGTGAGAATACTGTTTTTAAGAATGGAAGGCTTATTGCAATAACGAGTTGGATTTGGTGATGTTTGAAGCTTATGAATTAACCTGGATCCTTTCATGCCATGTTCAGAGAAATGAAGGTTTGTTGCAACTAACAGAATTTTATTCTGAAGAAGGGTCTCGACCCGAAACATCCCCATTCCTTCTCTCCAGAGATGCTGCCTCACCCGCCGAGTTACACCAGCATTTTGTGTCTACCTTTAACAACATTTTATGATATTTTTGTGATCATAAAGACATAAAACAAGCAGAATTTTATGATCATAATGACCATCCTACACGTCATAAGGCAACATGTCAATAAGGCAGTAGAATTGTTATCAAATCAAGCAGTGCGTAAAATTATTTCCATGACTTACTTTTTATACATTTTAAATGAATTTTGAAAGCATGTAACATTATGTCATCAAATTTAGACTGCCAGTTAATGAACAACTGCATTTTTCTATGTTTAAGAGGGAACTGCAGATGCTGGAGAATCGAAGGTTACACAGAAAAGCTGGAGAAACTCAGCGGGTGCAGCAGCATCTATGGAGCGAAGGAAATAGGCAACGTTTCGGGCCGAAGAAGGGTTTCGGCCCGAAACGTTGCCTATTTCCTTCGCTCCATAGATGCTGCTGCACCCGCTGAGTTTCTCCAGCTTTTCTGTGTAACCTTGCATTTTTCTATTGGTGTGTACCTATATTCCTGCCTGATGCCATTCAGAGGGTCTGGACTGTGATTTCAACCCAATAACTTATTATTTACAGTTATGCCCCTGTCCCACTTAGGCAATTTTTTAGGCGACTACAGGCAATTAGGCTGTCGCCGGGTTGTCGCCTATATGACCTGTTCGGTCGGCCAAAGAATCGTCACATTTTTTCTGGTCGCCACTGGAATTTGAAATATTCCAAATTTTTTGGCGACAGTCGGAGTGGGTTTGTCATAGCTTGACTTCTCCTGACATAGGTGCTGTCGTAGGTTGTCGCCAGGATGACGTAGGTTGTCACAGGTGCTGACCAGTGAATTCCATTGGCGACTACCTATGTCATCCTATGTCCACCGGCGACTGAATTGTCTTATCTTGTTGTAGCTTGTCGCGGGTGGACGTAGGTTGTCATCGGTGGATGTCCTGTGGGTCGCCGGTTGTCAGTTGCGTGCCGTAGCTTGACGTCAACTAGGAGGTAGGTTGTTGTAGACATTGTCGTAACGGGGTCTAGTCGCCAGTTTTTGGCGACCTGCTACGACTATGACAGTCGCTGGCAGTAGCCAAAAAAATAGCCTAAGTGGAACAGGCCCATTACAAACCTTTATCACTCCTGCAGTCCTTTGCTTAGAATGTGTAAGAAAGAACTGCAGATGCTGGTTTAAATCGAACATAGACACAAAATGCTGGAGTAACTCAGACAGGCAGCATCTCTGGAGAGAAGGAATGGGTGACGTTCCGGGTCGAGACCTTTCTTCAGTATCGACCCGAAACGTCACCGAAGTAGAGCAGTTGACACCTGGAACAGCAGATGCAATAGATGAGGTTGGAGGAGGTGCAGATGAACCTCTTCCTCAACTGGAAAGACTGCTTGGGTCAATGGATGGAGTCGAGGGGGGGGGAGGTACTCAAATTCGCCTGGACCATTTCTGACGTCTAGAAACATAGAAAATAGGTGCAGGAGGAGGCCATTCGGCCGTTCGAGCCAGCACCGCCATTCAGTGTGATCTTAGCTGATCGTCCCCAATCAATAACAACTCTCTGGGTGAAAACGTTTTTTCTCACCTCAGGCTTCCCGTTTATTCTAAGACGATGGCCCCTGGCTCTGGACTCGCCCGACATTGGGAACATTTTTCCTGCATCTAGCTTGTCCATCCTTTTATAATTTTATATGTTTCTATAAGATCCCCCTCATCCTTCTAAACTCCAGTGAATACAAGCCTAGTCTTTTCAATCTTTCCTCGCCATCCCAGGGATAAATCTCGTGAACCTATGCTGCACTGCCTCAATCACAAGCATGTCCTTCCTCAAATTAGGAGACCAAAACTGGACACACTACTCCAGAGGTGGTCTCACCAGAGCCCTATACAACTGCAGAAGCATCTCTTTACTCCTATTCTGAAATCCTCTTGTTATGAAGGCCAACATTCCATTAGCTTTCTTCACTGCCTGCTGTACCTGCACGCCAACTTTCAGTGACTGGTGTACAAGGACGTCCAGGTCTCGCTGCACCTCCTCCTTGCCTAACCTAACCCCATTGAGATAATAATCTGCCCCCTTGTTTTTGCCACCAAAGCGGATAACCCCACATTTATCTATATTATACTGCATCTGCCACGCATCTGCCCACTCACTCAACCTGTCCAGGTCACCCTGCAACCTCCTAACATCCTCTTCACAGTTCACACTGCCACCCAGCCTTGTGTCATCCGCAAACTTACTAGTGTTGCTCCTAATTCCCTCTTCCAAATCATTAATATATATGGTAAACAGTTGCGGCCCCAACACTGAGCCCTGCGGCACTCCACTCGTCACTGCCTGCCATTCTGAAAAGGACCAGTTCACTCCTACTCTTTACTCCCTCCCGTTTCTAGACCTCGCCATCTCCATCGCAGGTAACGGACTACTGACCGACATCTACTACAAACCCACTGACTCCCATGGCTATCTGGACTACACTTCTTCCCACCTTGCTTCCTGTAAGGACTCTATCCCCTACTCCCAATTCGACCCGAAATATTGCCTATTCTTTTGCTCCATAGATGCTGATTCACCCGCTGAGTTTCTCCAGCAATTTACTCTACCAGCTTTTTGTGTATATCTGTACTTTGATTAACCTTTGATTCAACACTCCCAAATTATTGCTCTGATCCAATATTTCTCTCTGAAGTTTTCATGCAAGATGTGTTGGAAGCAGCACACCCAAGTAGACAAGCCACATCTTGAAATCTATTCTCTGGAATCTTCCCACTTAAACTTGTGAAAATAAAGACTACTGTGCAATGGGAAAAGCACTTAAAATGTTATTTGTCTTCATCATCACCAAATATTCAATCTTTCCTGTACTTTCTTAAACTTTGATGTTCATTAACTTTTATTTTTTCACTATCCTGTGCTGAATTTCTACTGTACTTTGGGAGGCAAACCGGTGTGAGCTGGTGTCATATCTGTTGTGATGAGCCTGCAAAATAATACAGCCGCACTCACACGAAGTGCACCTTGCATCGCCTGACATTGATTCAATCATTACAGAATGAACAAAGCTTTCAGATTATGCTGAAGGTTTTTCTTTCTTTTGTTTTACAAAAGCCTTGCAAAATATGTGCCCTGTGTCCATTGGCAGAACATTTTAAATGTTTCCATGGAGAGTTATGTTTTATCACTTCTGTTTCCTGGTGTAAAGAGAGACAAAAATAATTTCATCGTAAGTTACATAAACAGTCACTATTTGCCAGAACTGCAATCAGCTCATTTCTGGATTGGAATAAAAGGAGTTCTATCAAGCAACACAGACAATGAGTCTGTTTAAACCACCACCTTATTGAACAAAATGTAAGAACAGTGGTTCAGAGGCTTTCCGGCTGAAATGTAATTTGCAAAAACGTTATTTTGGTGTTCCCAAATGTAGAACCATAAACTCGATCTGTTAAATGACCACCTATTTAACCTGAAAGCAAGAGAAATGTAGAAGAATCAAGTGGTGTGGAGACAGACAAACCACTTTCAAAACTATCCACATAAATCTCATTCACCATACAATATTCTCCAGTAGACTTCATTAAAAAAAATAATAGAAGATCAAAGTGCTGTGATTATGAATAGATGTTCATTTATTCTTTTTAAATATTCAAAATACAGACTTAATTGTTTTAAAATGACAAATAGTTTCAATCTCATCTTATTACCACCTGTAATATAATGATTAATATTGATTGCCCATTTTTTTCAAATAAATAGGCCAGATATTTGAGTTTTAGAAAGCATTGAAAACTGGGAGTATGCGCAGTTTGCTGACAGCATCTTTCATAGTTTTATATTAAAATCTGTGCAGAAATCTATCACTGCCACCATTAAGAAATAAAGCATGATATTGGGGTAATGGCATGTTTAATCTGGATATGTAACCACTATTGATACCACAACCACAACTCCCAGATATTCAAATGAACATTCAGGAGGTTTTATTTTCATGTGCCAAACAAAAACTCATGGATGACACCATCCAGTAACAATAATTTCTGCATGCCACTAGGCCAGGTAAAGATGCCCTTGCTATTGTCACTTCCCCTGAACTCTAGTCAATAACAAAATCAAGCCGTACAGTTTCATCACAGCATTGATGTGCTTGATTGGAAGTGTATGTTAAGAGTGATGACAAATATTTTGTGCCCATTTTTAAGTTAAATGGAACCAAGGCTTTGGAGGAAGTGGGGAGTGGGGGGGGGGGGGGGAGAGTTGCGGCGGGGGGGAGTGGGGGTGGGGAGGGGGGTAATGGGGGGGGGAGAGGGGGGGGGGGGAGAGGTGGGGGGGAGGGGGGGGGAGGGAGGGGGGGGAGAGGGGGGAGTGGTGCAGGGAGGGAGGGAAGGAGTGGGGCAGGGAGGGGGGGGTAAGGTGGGGTAGGGAGGGGGGTGTGGGGGCAGGGCGAAGGTGGGGGGGGGGGGAGAGTGGGGGCAAAGGCCTCCGCGTAGATTGAAACCTTTGCTGACCTGACATCCTCCCTTATATGTTCCTTAGATTCAAATAATCCAGTGCTTTTTCCAGAACCTGCTTTAGAAACATTCAGCAACACATTTCCAATCGCCCCCTTCCTTAATGAAGCGTCTAATTATTTTATATCAGTGTGTGATGATTTGAAATAAATTATTTTTGCTTGATTTCTAATTTTAGGAGTAGGTGTAAAAGGAATCTGATTGTAGTTTTGTATTTCACAGCTGTGGTACATCATGACTCCATCAATGTTGTCAGTGATTATGTGATAAGTAGATGTAAATTGCAGCCACCTAGGCTGATATTTACTTTCATACCGTGCTGTTTCTTCCGAACAGTGTGCCTTTTGTAAGCAGTACGATCTGCACCAGTCTTCAGGTCCAGGATTTGTTGATAAAGTTTCAGTATTGATGTTTACAAAGGCATGTTGCACGTCATTGCAAATTGAGGCTGACAGAAGAAAGGCCTCGATCCTTCTCTCCAGACATGCTGCCTCTCCCGCTGAGTTACTCCAGCATTTGGTGCCTTATCTTGGGTTTAAATCAGCATCTGCAGTTCCTTCCTACACATATGAATGTAGGTTTGCTTTGATCGCATACTGGTAGACCATGAATGAATGAATAAATGGTTTATTTCGGTCATACATTAAAAAGAACAAAACTTTACAATCTGTGTGAATATGAACCAACACTGTATCCATTTCACACAACGTTCACATAATCAATGACCGAAAAAGGAATAGGCTGAAGCCACAAAGCTTATTTTTGCCAATCCTATACCATCTGATGAAGGTATTCATATAATGCTTTTTGTGGATAATTCCAGAATTGTGATGCATGATACATGCCCAGACCAGGTTTATTATTGTCATGTGAACCGAGGTGCAGTGCAGCATATTTTTGCATGTTATTCAATCAGCTCGGATAATACCATACATATGTACAATCACGTCAAACAAGTACAATAGATAAAGCAAATGAAAACAAACAAACAAACAATAATAGTGCAAACAGCAATAGTTCCATAGACAATAGGGCATGTGACTATCTTGGAGGAAAACCCAAGATGTTAACAGGTGCCTACTGTCCTTGTCCACCCGAATGATAAAAAGGTTGTGGATTTGGGAGGTGTTGGCAGAGTAGCCACAGTGTGTCTTGTAGCTGGGGTATATTGCAGTCATGGTGGGCTGGAGAGTGAAGGAGTGCATTTTTGTATGAGGAATGGGTGGTGGTCACACGGGCAGCTTTACTGGATGGCGTCAATCATCCTGACCGGTATCAGAGCAGCTGTTATCCAGGCAAGTGCAGAGTATTTCATCGTACTCTTGATTTGTGCCGTGTAAATGACGAAAAGCCATTGGGGAATTAGAAGCAGAGTCTCTAGCTGCTTTGACCCAGCCCCTGACCTTCTCTTGGGAAGGGCTGATGAATTTCTTTGTTACTTTGATCAAGGTAATTCATTCAACTGTGCATGCAGGATCCCTCCCCACTGGGCCAAATGTTTATGAATTTGAATTTTTAACTTCTTACCCTCGTTTTCAAATATCCTTATGGGTTCACTTTCACCACCATATCCTTCACCAGCACCACGGTCCTACAAGATCTCTGTACTCCTCCAGTTTTGATCCCATGTGCGTCCACAGTCTCCATCTCAGCAACTGTGTGTCTCTGCCTTCCGCTGCTTTATGTCCAAGCTCAAAGTCTCCTCGCTAAAAATTCTGCATTGTGACCTGTTCACAACAATGAGGTTGTGTTTGGAAATGTATTTCCTTCCATTGACTCATTTTCCTGAGCAGTTACTATTAATGTCCATGTTCCCAGTCACTTTTGAGGGAAATGGTGGTGAATGTTTTCATTGATTGCACAAACTAAATCTAAATTATTGAAATAAAAACCTGTTCAATATTGATGCAGTTTTATGTTGATTGTAACCTTAATGCTGACACTACATTAAAATTGATTTTTAGCTAACCCTTTTAATTGCTTCAAAGAGTTATGATGGTCTTTGTAATTGTTTACACTCTTAGTCTGGAGCCAAGCCAAGACGAGCTCTGATTTGAAGATTACTACAAAGCAAGCCTCGTGCTGGATCTGTAACCTTGCCTTTGCATTACAGGATCGGTACCGCATCCTTCTACAGGAGGATTGTTACTGTTTTAATTCCAGTCAATGGAAGAAATATTTATTATTCTCCCCCAAAATACTTTTAGCTATATTGAACATAATTAGTCCATGGATTATAATGTCCTTTTAATTTTACTTACATTTAACGATCCTAGAGTGCGCTTTCTTCCTTGTTATGAAAATGGGGCTAGAATTGAGTATAGGGAAAATTAATAGGGGGAAATGGTAGCCAGTATGGATTCGATGGGCCAAACTGGTTGGTTGTCTTCTACTTAAAGAAGTATGGGAGCATTGTGGTTCATTTGTACTGTTCTGATTTTCTGTTAACTTTCTTTTGTATTTCAAGAACGGCACAGCATAGCCGCAAGTAGGGCTGACAACTCTGGTGACTGGGTTGATACAGTGCTGTCTGGGTGGAGTTTGCATGTAATTCCTGTTTCCCCCATGGTGCTCTAGTTTCTTCCTGCCTCCCAAAGGCAAGTGTGTTGGAAAGTTTAATTTCCCATAAGGAGGTGAATGCTGGAATCTGGGGGGATTTGATAGGAATGTGGGAATATTTAAAAATTGGGATTGTTGTAAGTGTTTGTTTAATGGTTTGCTTCAAGTCTGTGGTGCATGATTGACTCTATCATAACTCTCCTCTTAAGATGAAACCATTTTTAGTGCCTGATATTGAATTATTTTTCATTCTGGGTTACAGGGTTAAACTGGGTGCCAAATTTTAAATGGTTTGATTAATAAATAAATAATCTGCTTCCTATACCTGTAACTGAAGAAGTGATAGTGCATGGTGCCAGAAAGCAACCAAAACTGACAGCATTCTGGGGATTTCTGACAGAATGTGGTTAAGTCAGCATCTGTGGAGGAAATGGGCTGATGACATTTTGCATCGGGACTCTTCTTCAGACTGAAAAATGGTACAGATGCAAAACATTGCTTGTCAATTCCCTCCATAGATGCTGCCTGACCTGCTGAGTTCCTCCAGCACTGTTTTTTGCTCAAGATTCCAGCATTTGCAGTTTCTTTTGTTTCCATAATTGACAGCATATTTTAGTTGGCCAAACTTAATAAACATCTATTTAAGTGCAATTTCACTTTTTCTTATAGATGTTTTTTCATTTCAAATGCTGTTTAGGACTAAAGCTTGTATTGGGGAAATATTCTAGAGACTAGAGCCAAATATGGCTGAAACACTGGAAAGATGTATAGATCAACAGCTTATATTTATATAATGCCTTTAATGTGGTAAATGGTTCCAAAAGCAAGCAAAGATTGCACAGAAATTGGTCCAGACTCTGCTCAAGGAGGACATGAATGACCATTTTAAATAAAATAATAAATATTTCTACAGTTGAATTGAGGAAGGAGAGAGCTTCTAAGCGTCCCATTACGAGTAGTTCCAGTTACACCTTTTTGCGATTTTACTGCTTCACACAGCGTTAAATATTCATTGCCTCATCTGGATTTTGAAATGAGCATAAGCAGCCTGATTATCAGGAGTAATGCAGTGAAGAAAGAGATGTTATTGATTTGTGTGCTTGCAATGAAAGTGACTGCAGATGAGACTGCAACAGTGCGGGAGCTTTGCACACAGATCTCGTGCAGGTTGGAAAGGTCATACTCTCCTACAGTTAGTGGAAAAATGACGTCCAAGGCATGTGCGCTCCAGCTGCTTCAATGATGCATATTATATTTTGTACAGTTAGTTTTCAGTCTCTTTCTTACATTGCCGTGCAGTCATTCGTGTTGAAAGAGGCATTTATGTATTTGTCTTCACAGCCGCAGTATTGAAACAGGATGTTTAGTATGAAAACACATTGAAGTCTCTTTTTTGAGATATAATGAAATAATTTTAATTTTTCAAAGTAAATATTTTAGAGGATTACATGTTGATTAAATTTGTTGCCAGAGTTATTATTACTGTTAATACTTTGTCCAACTCATAAGGATTTTTGGTTGCATTTATGCATTTTTATTTGCTTGAAAAAAATCTATTAAGACAAAACTATGTTGCTATCCTTTTTATAAAGACAGAATTAATTATCTTTTTAATGCACCTTAGGTTTCTTCATGCAGGCCTTTATGCACCAAGCAGATTTAATGGCCTTATGTTTGTGCTACTCATCAGCATTTAAATTTTACACAACATTTAGTGACAGCTTATTCTAACTTTCTGTAATTTATTTTAGTTGCAGGTTGCTCTAAATGATTGTGATAATCTTGCTAAAACACAGTTTTATGCTTCATCAGCTGTCTTTTAATTCAACTTGTTCAGAGCAGATATCTTGTGCAAAAGCAATTGGTTTGATAACACTTCTTTTGAAGAAAAAAAACTCATAATTTAGTGATTGAACACATGAACTTTGTTTCAGATTTCTCCTAGTTGAACCAATTTCTTACTTTACATTCCGAGATCCTTCAGTAATCTCTTCCCTTCCATTTACAGACAGTGGGAGTAATTCACCGCTCCCCAAATATGCTTCTTCACCTAAACCAAACAACAGCTATATGTTCAAACGAGAACCCCCAGAGGGATGTGAAAAAGTGAAGGTCTTTGAAGAAATGGCGTAAGTGTTTTTGAATAATTTTTTAATATATTAACAACTCTTTAGAATTGACTGAAATGCACATTAAATAGATGAATAAATACATTGATTAAGTACCATAGCATCTTTGTTGTTTGGATTCTGTATTTAAATGTTAGCACTGGAGGATTCCTTATTAAACATGATCACTTTAGAATGTATTTTATGCACAATGATGGCACATTTAGATGCGTGTGGAAACACATCCTCTTGTGCCAAGGGAGAGAACTTCAATCCTAATGAGAGACTGTGTGCATCTTCACATTAAAACAAGCTGCTGCAGTAGTCCAATTAAAAATAACACACACGGTTTTGCTCAATGTGAATTACTTGAAACACGAGGTTGGTAAATAATATGCAACCTCCAGAAAAAATAAGTGTTTTTAATCTTAACAACTAGGTTTAACTTGAGTTCGATACTATCAAAGATCGTTTTGTTTAGAGTCACTTAGTATCAATGTCTAAATAAAAAAACAAATAGTTTGGATGAACATTTACTGAGTGGTAGGAAAGGGATCTGCATGGGGAAGGCCACAGATCCTGGAGGCCAAGAGGTCCTGACATATTTGCAGCCCACCATTGGTTGTTTTGCTGCTTATAATTCCCCTACTCCCAATCCCTGCCAGCAGCCAGCCAGATGGAAAGAAGTTAAAAACATTTAAGAGGTTTAGACAGGAACAAGGTTAGGAAAGGTTCAGGGGGGCAGAGGCAAATGGGCCAAGCGCAGGAAGGTATGTTGGTTGGCATGGATGGGTTTTACTAACTCTAAATTATGCCAAATGAGCAGAGCTCTGGCCAGTGGGTATCTGAAGAAAATTCTGTGCAAATCTAAATGCTAGAAAATTTTAAATGTGTTATCCCTTAAACATTGCCTTCTGCAAGTATGTTTTTAACAAAGTCTTGCTGGAGTTAGGATTATAAAGTGAACGGATTGATAGTAGACAAAGATTGAACTATTCAAATAGCAAATTTGCAGATTAATTTATTGAATTGGAAAATCACAATTAGGAGAACACCTAGATGTGACTGGGATAGAGCAGTAGTGAGCTCCCATCTGCCCACTCCCAAGAATGTGGCCACATGGGTTAAATTAAATTTAGTCCAAGGCACATTAAACAAAAATACAGTTATTTTGTATTCACTTGGTTTGCGTTATTGGTTAAAACTGCTTAATTATTTGCCGTTTTCTTCGGTGAGATTACCATACCGAGAATATATTGCTCAGGCCATCTTGACATGCATGTGATTCAATGCTTGTCGAGCTAATTATCACGAATGGCTGAAGACACTTATTAGGCACGATTAAAACTAATCCTATTATTATGTTCCTGCATCTTTTACAAGGTGTGCAATTTAAGTTCCAGATTTATTGCAATAGTTCCTCCTTTATTGAACTTAAATTCCTCTTTAATAGTATCACATATTGTGATGTCTTTGAGACATGCTACTGTTTTAGCTTTAGCTTTTACCTCTGAATATCAATAGGAAGGAAGTGTGACATTGTTTGAATATATGCAAATGACAACTGTAATTCAGTATTTTATTCTCTCATGTGATTAAGGTGCAGTTGGTTAAATGGAATTGTGGGGTCGGCAAACTATTCGATTTGCCAGAGGTGTTGATTCTTTGAAATGAAATGGTCTTACATGTACAGATCTACCACCAATTCTCCAGCACCTCTGGTTCCAGAGCATTTGCTGTATTATCCATTTTACCAGACCAACAGAGGTGACGGCGTTGAGGGGCCGAGATACTGGAAGTTGGCTATGGGGACGGATCTGCCGGCTCCGACTGGGCCGGAGTTCCATAAGCCGGCCACAGGGGGCAAATTCAATCTGCTGATCAGCACAGAAGTCCCAATGAGGTCGAGGTAGACCGCCTCACCCAGCCTAGGTGATGCATTTTTGGGGGAACTTCCAGGGAGGGGGAGGGTGGGGGTTTCAAGTGCGCTCTTGTCTGTATTAAAGGAGGTGCCAGAACTCCAGTTGCTGGAAGACTGTGGTGGACCAGTACATACAATGAAATGCAAGGATGATAGTAACAGAAACTGATCAAGGAATAGTGATGTATGGTTAACTACAGCCCATTCATTGTAAGTGGGATGTACCATGAGAGATATCATGCCAAATATCTGCAGGAGTCTGAAATGCCTGGAGATGCGTGCTCAAAAGGCTGTGAACTGGTTAGATGTGGAGGTCAACGTGTGAAAGCAAGTTCTGAGATCCTGGATGCAGTGTTGCCAGAAGCTGAATGAGTGCACGTGAGTGGTTATCTCAAAAGAATATTGACCTCACGGATAAGTTCACCATGTGCCTATCACTTCTGAATTTATGAACATAAGTTATCCACCAACAATTTCTGTTTATGCGCAATATTCCAGAGCACCATTGTGTCCCAACAGACCCCAGACCCACAACACGCAACTCGCTCACACTGTTCAGCTGGCTTGGCTACATTACCCGCACCCATGGCATGGCCGTCACTGACACAGTTTCCATCAGTTGCAGGGGAAGATGGCAGGAGATAATTGGAGAGTTCAACCCTGCCTGCATGTCCTACCTCTCTCCTGACTGGGAGTAATAGCTATATCCCACTATTGGGACAATTGTTGTTAACGCAATGGGTGGTGATGAGGTTGAATCCATCACAAAAGCCGTTGACCTCATCCTCTGAGGGATTATCTTCCTAACCAGCGTTCAGCTCAGATTCTTTTTACAAACTGAATGATTCCAGCATCCACCTTTACCTCCTCGCCCCACCAGCCTAGCCATGTGGCTGTTCTCCGCTCACGTATTTGAGAAATGGAACCAGGCCAGGTGGTAAAAGACGAGTGAAAAGGCACACCATCACTCAGTCTGGTCACGGCTGCTGCATCAGTCCAGATGCTCTGGATCATGGTAGAACTAGAGTGAATGTCCACAAGAGGGCATTGGAGGCCAATTCACTGGATGTTTTCAAGAGAGTGAGATAGAGCTCTTCGGGCAAATGGAATCACGGGATATGGGGGAAAAGCAGGAACGGGGTAATGATTTTGGATTATCAGCATGATCATATTGAATGGCGGTGCTGACTCGAAGGGTCGAATGGCCTACTCCTGCACCTATTTTGATGTTTCTTTGTAATTGCTGTTGACAGTCTCTAGCCCACAGTGACTGCTGCTGCCAGTGGCCACGTGATGCAGTCTACAGCCAGATCGGCCTCCTTCCAGACCAGAGCGAAAGCCCTTGCAGTTTTGGTCTTCCCTGGAGTGCAAGGGAGGTTACTGATGCACTTTTGTCAAATCAGCAGTATAGTAACTCTGCTCTTCGCTAGTATTTAAATGTGTACAGTTTTCCTTTTGTAAATCACATCTGCTGATGAACTAAAAATTAAAGACAAATTAATTTCCAGGACCTCCAGAACTTTTGAAATGTAAATCTAATGAGTGTTATGCAATTCCAGCAGTGTCGGCTTAGATTAAAAATTACAACGCTAAAACTGTTTGCCATTTATTAACATTTCTTGGTTCTGAAATATTTTTACTGCATTTAAAAAATCAAAATGCTTTCAACTTTAAATTATATTATTTCAAAGTCAAAATAATTTAAACATCTTGATTTCTACTTTGTAAAAACTTGAATTGCCAACGAAACTGTTTCCGTGAATAATGTTTTCTTGACATTCTTTCTCGCTAATATTCTTCCTCATTTTAACTGAATTTATCCATTCGGCGTTCTTTGATTCTGCCAAGTCTTTCCAATACCCAGAACTTTGAAGCTTTGAAACCATTGTGGAGACACACTTTTGCTAAGCTACTGTTTCCACTCTCAAAGCTGTTTCTCCTCTTGAATATTATGAACAGCAGTGGGCTAGATTCTGGGGTACTAAAAAGGGCACGTCTCCTTCATTGAGTTCATTAATAACTTTGCTTTCTACTAGGTCTCGTCCTCCCAGCTCCGTCCCTTTGTTTTCCTGTCCTGACAGAAACAAAGTGAACTTCATCCCGAAAGGGACAGCCTTCTTTCCTGTGAGTATTGTCAGCCGACCTCTGTTTTCCACCTCTGACCTGATGCTGAAGAATTCATCAATCTCTGGCTTCAGCCCTAGCATAGTCTCCAGCACTGTGATTGCTGAGCAGTTCTCAACTCAGGTCTCGCTCTCACCTTTGTTGGATGACACCAGCACAATGGACTCTGAGGCCTTGGTGCAACAGCCCTCACGCCAGCAGCAGCAGCAGCAGCTCCACGAGCCTCAACCCGAAGAACTCTCCTCTGCTCAGAGCTTTGTGATAATCTAGACCCCTCTCCTCCCCCTCTTCCCCCCCCCCCCCCCCCCCCCCCCCCCCCCCCCCCCCCCCCCCGAGGCGGAGCAGGCCTCTGCCCTTGTGAAGGGGTAGTCTATATATTCAATTGTCTGTCAATCTGCATGGAGTATCACCTGCATTCTGAACAAAGGTTCGTAGAATTTTAGCATATCTTATACTGTTCTTGGCAGGGATAGAATTCCTCTTTTAGGGAATGTTTGTGAAAAGCAGTGATGCTTGCAAAACACATGCTTTCATGTCAGTGGTTTCAATGCAGACTATGCATAAACATGGTACATTTGGATGGATTAGTACTGTTGTCCTGTATTCTGTTCCATCTTCTACAGTAAGAATAAGCTCTATATATTAAAGAAAATGCCTGTCTAAAAGATAGTAAAAATAGATGTTGTGTTGCGTTATATCCAATGGAGAAAAAAAATATTATGTTTACAAACAATCCAGGTTGTTTAAGTTTATAAATTCTTGTAACACATACAATGCAAAAAAGAAAAATGGCCACAACAGTTGCACAGTGCCCACCCAATGGCCTAGCTTCAGGTACTTCAGTTGAAGTCTAAACTCAGGTAATTTGGAATGTATATCCGCATAGGATTTTAATGAATTTGTGGCTGAACAAGCTAAGGAGGAGTTTAGGGTAAGCATCACTCTTGCCTTTCCTTTTTTGTACATTAACCTTTCCTCATTACATTCCACTTACTTTTAAGTCGAAGTGCATTCTGATCCGGGGTAGACTTGGATGAAGTGAATATTAAAGAACCAGCATTACTGTGATGTCTGACATCACTGGTTTTAGTGGATGTTCGGTCGATAATTGCATAAACCATTGTTTTGAAAAGTATCAGCGTTTTGTATAACATTTCAGAATTTACGAAAATAAAGTTTCAGGTGTTGAAGACTGTTAAGCTGTTAAAAATACAGCAAAGTGTTGAATATTGGGCTGTATCTAAGAAACATTCCATGTTGTGAAGAGATCTCAATGATCAAATGTTTAAGTCACATAACCGGGTTCTTCAGGTTCTTGTGTTAGAAATGTTCCCTTTTCTATGTGTGAAGTTTGGAATTGGCAGATACACAAAGCAAAAATGCTATTACAAAGATGACGCAAAATTAATGTTTAGTTTCTCATCTTGACCCGACCTTTTAGGTTAAACCCCTTGTTTGCACAATTTCCTGTGACTACTGTTAGGTAGCTTTTCCTTTTTATAGATTATTTTAAAACAGTGGTAACTTAGCTAGTGTTTATTTAAAGAGAACGTACTTTGGTACAAGAATGTGCTGGACCAAGGTTCAGCATAGTAGATTATCTTTTTAGTATTCAATTAAATTAATGACTCCTATTATTTGAAAAGTGTTACACTGGAACCAATGAAGAAAACAAGAACCTGGGACTCGGCATTCAACTCCAGAAATAAAAGTTGCGCCCAATATTAGATATTACCACTAAGTTGGTACAAATGATGAACTGAATATCTGTGAGAGAGCTGGGGAACACTGTGTCCAAAACCCTTTTTAACTTATTTCTTTTTCTTCACCTGAGAAACTAGATATTAATTTTAATCAAACACTGTTGCAAATCTGTTCTGATTATGATCTTTATAGAGGTTTTGAACCAAATTGGTTGAAATTAGCTGAACTTAAAAAAAAAAAAATGTAAATCAAAAACATTTATTGGTCTGTCTTACATCCAGATGTAGAAATTTTGTTTGTCAAGTGCATTGTTTAAAAACTTGCTTGAAATTTTGTACATAGTTTTGCTGTTATTTCTAGCCACTGTGCTAAACAGTATTTATGAGTTGCCACGCAATGTTACTTTAAATAACACGTTGTGTGGCTTTTGTTTTGTATTTTTTCAGTATATAGTTCTTGTCTTATTTAAAGTTATAGCAAAGAGCATGAATAAAAACTGACAATTTTCTAATAACATTTGTTTTAAAATTCATTGTTAACTCAAGATGTTCACAGGTAGAAGGCCTCAGATGACAAATAACACAGACAAATGTTTTAAATTACCACACTGTTCCAAATGCATGTGAAAGTTCCTGTTCTCCTTCTCATTTCCCTACACCGATTCACATGATTCCATTGATGCTATTTATCCTAGTCCGGCATCTATTCTACAAACACTTCCTGCAGAGTATATATGTCTCTTCTGATAATTATTGAACAAAAGACTCTATGTTCTACCTTTTAGCAATTTGTACCTGAATGTGATCCAATTGGTTTTCAACAGACTGTAATTGTAGTGCATTGCTTGTAGTCATTTACTAAGATCAGGTCATTGCCATCGCCTCAGGACAGATTTGTACATGATTATACATGAGTGTGATTGCCATATTAGAGGAAAATTGAATTAGGTGAAATTTACTTTATATAACTGATTATTGTGATTATTTAAAATAATTCTGGATGGTTTTCAAGAGCTTCGTAAACTAAAATGGGCACAGATTGCTAAAAGTTAAAGGACAAAACTAAAGGATTTCGATGATATTGATGCAAGTTGACGGGAAAATAGTAGAGCCAACTTCTTAATCCCTTCATTTCAGTTCTGCTGCATTGGGAATGTTGGTGGATGAGATGCTTGATGATAACATTCTTGGGTCCTCCATCACTGTACTAGACCGTTAATCAGGATTCCTGGTGTCCATCACATGCACCCATGGAACCTTTTGTGGGAAAATGGGTGCAAATTGGAATGGTGTCAAAACTCTCTTTTCGTATATATGGGATTTAATCATACATTAAACAAACGTAATTCCAGAGGTACGTGCATTAAAACACAGCCTTCATGCTGGTTCTTATCCAATGCACCATTAATGATCCCTTCCCCTTACAATTTGGTGACTTCTAACATATTTTGTGTTCAGAATTTGATGGAATTTGCAAGTTAAATTTGTTGTGAGTCTGAAACCCATCATTATTTCAAATCTTTGATTTCGTTTTTAATTAGAAATTCCCATCTTTTTGGAGTGAATGCACTAATTTAATCAATGGTGGTCTCCTAACTAGTTTACACAGTATCTCTGATTGATTTTCCCACCCTTTTCCATCATGGCTAATTTCCGTGTCACTAGTGCATGCAGTGCTAGTCATGAAACAAGATGGAATTTGACTTGCTGCTTGAGACTGTCACTAGATCACGTGACATACTCTTTCAAATACTCTGGTGAGGAGCCAACCAATCTTAATAAGTGAAAAGATTTTAATTTGAAAATTCATCAGGATTTCAAATAGCAGAATTGCTTGATATATGATGCAGTATCATGTGGAAGGAAGGTATGGTGGAACAAACAATTCTCCTTATAAATGACCTCTGATGGCCTGCTTGTAGATTCCACGTTCTACACAGGTAAGCGTGCCAAAATAAGAATTTCATTTGGTTGATAAATTCTGAATTTATAACTTCACTCGTCAGCTGAGACAGGTGAATTTTGGTATTTTTGAAAATGAATAAAGCTTATTTTCTAAGATCACCAGATCTGCTGGGCTGTAGGCAGGCTGCTTCTTGAGAGCTTGCGGTGCAGCCTTGTGCTTGGCACAGTGCCAGCCTTGCTGCTGTGCCAGCTTACACAGATTTCCCAGGTGTGTCTGGATGGGAATCTGCACCAGGTCAGATCTGGAACAAGTACAATCCTCCCTATAAATTGCATGAGAGGAATTGGCTGCTGAGAGAAAGGGAAGAGAGGTTGTTGTTTAGTTTAATTGGGCCCGTTAAAATATGTTTGTTTTTGTGTCATACTTTTGTATGCGTTTTAGTTTTATACTTCTACACTAATTCCATTTGCCCGCATTCGGCACAGATCCTTGAACATCCGTTCCTATCCAGATACCTGTTCAAGATGCCTTTTAAACATTGAGGTTGTATTTGCCTCCACTACCGCCTCTGGCAGCTTCTTCTAAATATTCACCATCCTTTGTTTAAAAAATCTCCTTTAATTTCTCCCCTCTCAGCTTAAAACCTGTGCTTTCTAGTTTTAGACACCATAGCCATGGGAAGAATATTGTCTCTATGCCCCTCATGGTTGTAAACTTTACACAGTCATAGAGCTGTACAGTATGGGAAGAGGCCCTTGAATCCATCTTGTCCATGTCAGCATATAGGGCTAGTCCAATATGCTGTTCAGGTGGACACAAAATGCTGGAGATACTCAGCGGGACAGGCAGCATCTCCAGAGGGAAGGAATGGGTGATGTTTCGGGTCGAGACCCTTCTTCAGACTGAATATGCTGCTCACCCAGTGAATATTTAGGTTTGCGAGCATTTGGCCTTTAGCCCTTTAAACCCTATACACCAATATCTCTATCCAACTGTCTTTAAAAAATCATAATTGCATTTACTGCTATAGCATCTTCTGACAGCTCACACCAGAAACGGGCCACCCTCTGAGGCCCGTCTTAAATATCTATCTCCTCACAAGCCTTTGCCCTGTAGTTCTAGAATCCACCACCATGGGGGAAAAAGTCTGTGAGCATTCACTTTATTCATTCCCCTCATGACCGCATATACCTCAATAAGATCACCCCTCGGCCTCTTACACTCCAAATAAATAAATCCCAGCCTCCCCAACTTCTCCCTGTATCTCAAGCCTGCAAGCCCAGGTAAACATTCTGGTGAATTTCTTCTGTACCCTTTCCACCTATTAGGTCAAATAGAATCATCAAACCTACGGAATTTTGGTTGTGAACGGCAGAGTTTGGGATGAGCTAGACCTTTAGAAGGATGAAGATGGGAAGCCAACCAGGAGCCCCTTGAAGTTTTCTTCATTCGTTCATTGTTTGGGCCAGCACATTTCTAAGTAAACTTGAGTGGTGGTGAATGATCTTCAACACATGCAACCCTTCTGATGAAGGTACTTCAATGCTTCTGCTGAGGAATGAGTTCCAGGATTTAAACCTAGCCACGGTTATGTTAATTGATAAGTTATTTAGTCAGGATAGCCAGTGAATGTGAGGCCTTGCAGATGGTGATTACCACATGCCTACTGCTCATTGAGTGAATATTCAGGTTGTTGGATTGGTGTGAATTGGTGTAAAGCAGGTTGCTTTATTCTGGAAGGTATTAAGTTTCTTGAGTTACTGAACTATGAGTTTCCTTGCACATGTTTGATCTGATGTGCAAAGTCAATGCTGGTAGCCCAGGGCCAATCACTATTGCAAATATAATCACATTTGATCTAATAATTGCAAATTTAATCTTGTTTGATCTAAAGATGGGATGTGGTAAAGTCAATACTGGGAACCCATCACCAATCACTATTGCCAATATAAAATCATGATATGGGCACTTCAGGTTAATCTGTTTTAATGGTGGGATAGGATATACGCAGAAATTAGGGTAATCAGTTGTGGCAAGTGATTGTATTAGTACAACTATCTTGGGCTCTTTTAGTCTGTGGATTTTGCAAGGTCAATTAGATGAGGAAATACATTTGTGGCTTCCTGCTGTTTCATTTGTATTGTTACAGAAGCTACTTGAGTATTTTTGAGTGAGCATTTAAAAGTCAGATGCTCAGGTTTGGGCCTGGAGTGTGTCAGAGACCAGATTGGGTTGTTGAGGACAGTAGTTACGTGGTGGCCATCACAGAGATTGAACAGCTTTGATGTCTGTTGTATCTGCATATGATTGGTCAACAACTGACCAATGCCTTGGAAACGGTAAAGTAGCACATTAACTGCCTTCAGTATCTTTTAATCAAGCAGATTTATCACTTTCCTGACTTTATATAGAAATCCACACAGAATACTGTGCTTTATGATGGATAGGCTGTGTAATATTGTTTTCTGCTGTTATCTATCTTTTATCTATATTCTATCCATATCAATAACCAAAACCCTGATCTTGTTATCATCTGGTTTGGGTGGTCTTTCTATTTGCGCAACAAGGGTACGCGATAACGCTACAATTTTTCGCCAGCTCACACACCGTTCTCCTGTGCTGCGAGTTACGTTCTGATTGGTTGAATGTGATAAGTTAGCAAGGTTTAACAATCTTAAAAAACACGCTTGCGCAGATCGATCTCTTCTGCCAGTCGGCGCTGCGCGGATTAGTCTCTTCTGTCACTCCCCGGGACGGTCCGCTCCTTCCTGCGTCATTGTGTCTTTACTGGAGCTGACGATGGGTGGCGGAGGTTTCGAGCCGGACACAATTTTTGGAGGGGCCCGAACCAGCCCAGCGTCGGAGACCCAGCCCAGCCCGGAGTCGGAGATGTCGCCAAACAGAAAGCGGAGACTCTGATCCTGGCGAAGGAGAACGACCAGCGACCAGCACCCGCTGTAAGTCCCAATCACGCCGCCAGCTCCAGCCCCTACCCGTGATACCCCCTCTCCCCCTTGGCTCTTCCGTCTTTTTTCCGAACTTACACCCTGACCCTCCTCCCTCCCCCCGCCCACACATCCCTGTCACCCCACAACTCCCCCCCCGCCCACACACACCCCCGCACACCCCCCCCCCCCCACACACACTCTCCCCCCCACCCATAGACCCCTCTCTGCCACACGTCCACCCCCGTCCACACACTACACCCCCCCCCCCCCCCCCCCCCCCCCCCCACACATGAAGAGGAGGGGCAGGGAGTGCTCAGGGATGAGGGGAAATGAGCCGCGCCTGCGCAGTTAGGGGCTATGGGTGAGTGGTGGAATATTGCATTGAGAAACAGGTGAGTGGTGGAATATTGAGTTGGGGAATGGGTTGCGTTTGGGACCAGGTCTCCCATGTGACTGGGACCCAACGTGTCCCTCTTAGTCTAGTATTTATTAAGATTTAAAAATGAATACAGAATCTTCCTTGGAAACTCCTACAGTCTATTTACAATCTGATTAGTTACAGTTTAACAACCATGCACTTTTGATGCAGGAGTTTCTTTATTGTGTTCTGCAAACCTAAAGATAATATCCTCTGTGTGTAAAAACGTGCTAATAATTTGGTTGAACAGCTCTGAGTATAATTTCTTAATGATAGTGAATATTAGCTAACTGTGACATTGCAAAATAACTGCATTCAGCGCACTGAGAGGCAATGATATTACCACACTGGCAGCATTTTTTGCAATTACACAATCCTGCCTGAAAATTATTTATTCATTGAAATCATCATTCAGGTTATTTTAAAATGAATCCTCGATATATTTATCAGAGGAAGTATAACTGACATGGATTATTGCAAACTTGGCATGTTTAACTTCGAGAAAACTTAAAAAATAAAACATCCAATAAACGTTCATCAAATTAAGAAAACTGAGTAGTGAATCTTGAATGATTGTTATTTTTTTAGGTAGTCACAATTATAAACTAAGTAACTATTAAATAGTTTCAAGGGAGATACCTTTAATCTTGATCAAATAGTTGCTCAGCTTGCTATTGCAATCAAAAACATATCTTTTAAAAATTGTGCCTGGAAGTCTCTGAAATTCGTGTGGTTTAAAAGTGGCTGAAACATTTTACAGCTAAATGGCAAGTGAAAACGTTGGATGTTTTGGCAGATCTCTGAATCGATAACGACCCTTAAATTTTGGCCAACCACAGAAACAATTGTGTGTGGCTTGATGTTAAGTAGGGAGCAGTGATGGAGGATATGGGACCACTTTTCTGAATATTGAATGTGTTCCCAAGCAAGCTTTTAGGGTGTGCACCCTTTGAAGTTTATTCAAAGGCACGTGGAGAGAACAGGCATTGGCAGTCTGTTAGCACAGCATCAGCAGTTCTGTGCAGTCATTTGAGAGGTTGCCAAGCAGCAAGTTGAGATCATTAATTAGGCAAGTCCAAGACATGCATGATTGAATTGCTGCACAAAAGGCATAGCTACTTGAAGACCCTTGTGTGATGCTTTCATTTTATCTCAAATTCCTAGAAGCACTTTGATTGATATTCTAAAGTCTTGTTTATAATGGCAAAATAGACAGCAAAATTGTTAGGACTGTACCTGAAATTGGTTGGTGTGCACTTTTATTGGTGAAGGCTCTGTATGGGAGACAACAATTGATAGAATATTTTTTTTTTCCATCCAGTGCCTGTCCCTCGCTTTAGACTGTCAAGACTGACCCATGAAGGCTTGAGATGTTTTTCACTTTAGCCCGGAGTTCAGTGGAGATGAGGGACTATGTTTGAGAGAGGAATCAATATCTTGACAACTGATCATTCAGGCATGGAATCAGCCATCTTGAGAGTAATGAAACAGATAAAAAGCAGGATGGCAAAAAAGAAATGTAAATATTATAATTTTATTTTCACGACAGCAAAAAAAACCACAGGATGAAATTCCATTTCAAGCAAAGACCAATAATTTGTGATATATTAAGTATTGTCTTTTTTTGTAAAAACAGTTTAGTAGTAAGTAGCATTGCACAATTTAGGATGCTCTTACTGATGTGATTTTTTGAAACCATTTTAGTTGCTTAGCTATTCCACACAACCTTGAAAATGTATTCAGAAATTAAACAATGCACGTATACCAAATGGAAAGAGATTTCAGATAAAAATTAATTCCATCTGACAAATTGCGAAAAAAAAAAAACCCCATGGAAACGTAAAATAAAACTGCTAAATTCAATATAATCTTTACCATTTTAATTTAAGAAAATTTTGCAAGGTTTAATTTCAAATTCTTAAACAATTGTGTGAGATATAATAGAAAAAATGAAAGCTGTGAAATTAAATTCTTCTATTAGCTACTCTGACATTAAAATAATAATATAATACCACTTCTAGAAAATGACCCTGTTGTCAAAGGAGGGTTAATTAGTGTTTGGGAATTGACATGATCTAGTTTACTGCTGTGTGTGGTGAAGAATTCAGACAAGAAGACCCCACATTTGATTCCTGGTCTGTGCTGTCAGCCAATCACAGTCAGATTGTTGTAACAAAATTAGAATTTGCTTGTGCCTGAAGGTAGGCAAGGAAAGGTCAGTTTTTCCATTCCAATCATCAGCTAGACATCATGGTGGCGAATGTCTAGCTAGCTCAGTTGTGTTGTTTTTTTCCATAAGATAGGAGACAGCCATTCAGCTGTTAGGTTTGCTGTTAGAACGTTCTCATTCTCCACTAATTTTCCTGCAACCTATTCTCTATTGTGGGTCCCATCGACCCCCTCCTCCATTCTCTTGCTGCCCACTAGTGGCAAGCTACCATAACCAATTAACCTACCACTGCTTCTTTGGGATGTGCGAGGACACCCAGGCAGTCACAACGAAAATGTGCTAATGTTGCACAGACAGCCCCCCAGGTATCGATCAGAACCGGGTCCCTGGAGCTGCACTGCCGTTGCTTGAAACTTGCCAGAGACAGTGCTCAGGGCCTGAGACAAAAACTCTGTCAACATCAATTAAACGTACTCAGTGAAAAGTCACTGCATTTGTTTTCACAAGTCCATATTCCCACACATCCAAATTTACATTTAAAATCTGGAGTTAAATGATTATATAGGTTTTTATTTTGAATTCTAGATTTTAGAGAGATTATGGCTTAGAGATTTGATTCAATGTTCTTTCAAGGAATTAACTTTTCTAATTTATTTGCGATGTACGAAATACATTGAACTGCTGGGATGGATATAGTCATAAGGCGAAACTAACACAACCAGACTAATTTAGAGAACTATCATCATGAAACTTGTCCCAAATTATCCAATCCAAATTGGGTCAATTTGTCATCATCTCAGGCAGTGTGCGAGGGCTTTCTCCATCCTCCCTCTGAAATGTTTTATAGTGAGCTGAGCAGGTTCAGATGCTGCCGGCTGAAAGGTCCTTTTTTTGTGTTTACGTGGCATTTCTAAAATACTGTAAAAGTGCACCTGGCAGCCTCTGTTGACCACACTGACTTGTTTTGTGCTGCATTTCTTTCCTGGTGCTTGCCCAAACTGGATGCAGCCCAACATTTTATTCTTAGAACATGAGAACCGCCCATGCAAGGGTTAATGTGCTCTTTCAAGTCAGTCGGCGTGCATCGTGAATTCATATGGTTCATCTAATACAAGTCCTATTCACTCAAAATAATGCAGAAAGAACAAGAAGCAATATAACATTAAATTATAGTTTCAAATTGAATGCAGGAACAAGAGGATTCACAATATTTTCAGGTGCTATGACCAATTGAGAAAGCTGTTATAATTGCATAAGGATCCTTGTCTTTCTCAAGGACTAGAGTACAACAATTTATGCTAAACCTTTACACGTTGTGATAATGCCTCGGGTCGAATACCATGCACATTTCTGAACACTGAAAGGAGGTTGTTTGGACCTTGGAGGACAGAGGAGCTATGCTTGGATGTTAATCACAAACGAAAGGTCTCAATGCTAACCTCGTGGTGCAGATGGAATTGTTTTCATTAGAACAGAAATTTAAGGGAGATCATTAGAAAAATTCAAAATGAAGAAGATTTTGTTTCATAAAAATAAATTATCAGTCGTCTTTAATCGAAGGTCACAAACGTAATAACCGGAGGAACAATGGGACAATGAGAATGTAAAGCACATTGCTATGATCAGGAAAATACTAAATCAAAGCATGGCGGAAATAGATTAAATAGCATCATGCAAAATGTGACAGGATATTTACTTTAAAAATAGCAGACCTGCAGAGAAAGAGGCATAAATAACTGTTTGGAAGAAAAGAGATAAGCACAAGAACTGAATGGCAGTAATCCCCAGAAACACCAATCAAATTTTGGGTCGAATGATTAATCGAGTCTACAAGATGTTCTCTGTGATACCAACGGCAGATCATGTTACAAATATTTTGCACTAAAATAAAAGCAAGAACACAGTTTTCCGGTAAGAAAATATTATACAGGCCAAATTTTAACCAGTACTTAAATCATTAGTGGAGTTAGCTGATCATTAGCCTAATTATTGACTAAGATTCCCTTAGGTTGGTTAGGCTAGGTTGTAGGTAAAGATATTATTTCTGTTGAATTTGGTTATAATACCATGCATTTTCCTTGCTCTTAAAAAGATAATGTTGTTACAATTGATTAATTTACAACATGGTAAAGATGATTTAGAAGTTGTTAAGACAGCTTGATTTTGGTCCTACCAAACAAGTTTTGATATTTAAAAATTGTTGTAGTTGAAATCTAGTTTTAAAAAATCATGTTGGAAATTACTTTCCCCCTGTTATGTTGCCCCAACTTTTAAGACAAAAAATGGTCCAAAATTGGACCTGACCGTGTATCAATAATTTGGATCTGTCTCATCATTTTCTTCAAGTGAGGGGACTGCATGTGTAGTTAGTGGCAGAGGTAGGCCAATGCTAAGTGCCAGGAGGGGTGTGGAGCAGCAATTATTGTGAACATGAACAAACTTGTATGTAGAAAACTGGTCATTCAAAAATTCTTCATTGGTAACGACCAAGCCTAGTTTGCAGGCCAGGCACATGCCTTGGTGTACAGTAGCCAGTTTCTGCAGAATGACCTAATGTATGTATTGGGGCTTCTATGTAGCTTATACATTTTAATTAACTACTCCAGATGTCTGCTGGGCAGATGATTCGGTATAAGATGTCAGTTTAAAATTGGTCCTCCTTGCCCATTTTCCCCAGGACACAATGGGCACAATGAGGTACAATTTCAACCCTTCATTTGAGGAATGGACAGAATGGGATTGAAATAATTGCCAAGAATAGATTGACCACTATAGAGCTGAACTTGCTACAGTCATGCTTGCCAGTCCAAATCCATTAGTCCTTCCTTCATCTATGATTCAGAGATGTTTACTGATTCCACATTGCTGTGAGGGTTACTGATCCGTCCAATGACCATCATGTATAGTTGGTAATGCTGATAATTGAATGGCAATTGGTGTTACTGTGTAGGTTTTACAAATGAACAGAGTACATCAATGGAAATCATATCAACAACAAAAATAAAAGTTATATTGTACATAATTTGAGAGTATATGAATGGAGGTGCATTCAGAAGGAGACCCATGTGGAGTTGGCGATGTTTCTTTGACAAAGTTGAGGGGGGCAGGTAAATTTTGGAGTGACGAGTATTTTTATCCTACCCAACTCAAAGTGATGTCTGACTTGTTTACTGAGAATAATTGAATAACGAAAGATGTTTAGTATAGAAGGCAGCACGATGAAATGAATGAGCTTCACTGGGTGAAATGTTTTGCCACATCTCTCAAGAAATGTAATAGATTTGTTGATGGTTGTAGAAAGTAATATAGAAAACATTTGCTTAATTGAACAATCTCTACTCTCGACTCTTTCATTTGGCAACAAGACAGCAACATTTACAGATTGTCATCCTTTGTGCTGTTAAAATGAGTAAACGTTTTTTCAGCAGTTTATAATGAGTGAAATATTAGAAAATTAGGCTCCAGTACTCAGCATTCAATAGATTTACCAAAGATTACAATGTTATAGTTATGATTACAGCTTGTCCAAGTGTGTGTCATGCATTGAGGAGTTCATGCTCCTTATCAGTTCGTCCAATAGCATCTGGGTTTGACAATGGATCCAAGTCAGCAAAAAGGTTAAACCATGTCGTCAGGTCAGTTGAATTTTTCTGAGTAGCTGTAAGCACATGAAATAATTGTGTGTAATCACTCTGACAATACACATTAAATATTCCGTTGATGAATTACGGTGTTAAAATATCTTAATTGTAGGATAAGACCAGTCTATACATTTACCCAAGTACGATTAAAATGTAATACTTGTTTATATTACATGCTAAATTTAACAATAGATTTACCCAAGGAGAATACATTCTTCAAATTACCGTGATCAAGAAGAGTCAGTCAGGACTGTACAATTGCTGTCATCTATTTGGATTTCAGCAAGATTTTTTAATCGGGGCCTATAGATCAGGTTCATTTGAAAAGCCCATGGAACCCACAGAAAATTGTTCCATTTAGATGGGCGTGGGACTATTAGGGACAGTCAACATGGCTTTGTATGTGGGAGATGTGTTTCACAAATCTTATTGAGTTTTTTGAAGGTTTGACCAAATAGGTTGATGAGGGCAGAGCTGTAGATGTACATATGGATTTCAGCAAGGCATTTGGCAAGGTTCCACACAGTAGGCTGCACTGGAAGGTTAGATCGCATGGGATCCAAGGAAAGCTTGCTGACTGGATAGAAAATTGACTTCATGGAAGGCGTGATGGATGAAAGACATTCTTGCCATAGAGGGAGTACAGAGAAGGTTCACCAGACTGATTCCTGGGATGTCAGGACTTTCATATGAAGAAAGACTGGATAGACTCGGTTTGTACTCGCTAGAATTTATAAGATTGAGGGGGGATCTTATAGAAACTTATAAAATTCTTAAGAGATTGGACAGGCTAGATGCAGGAAGATTGTTCCCGATGTTGGGGAAGTCCAGAACAAGGGGTCACAGTTTAAGGATAAGGGGGGGAAGTCTTTTAGGACCGAGATGAGAAAAACATTTTTCACACAGAGAGTGGTGAATCTCTGTAATTCTCTGCCACAGAAGGTAGTTGAGGCCAGTTCATTGGCTATGGAAAAGTGGGAAATTGGATCTGAAAATGGCTCGGTGGCAAGGGCCAAAGGGTGATGACAGAAACAGCAAGGATTGCTTCCTATACACAAATGATCTTGCAGTAAAGACATACTAGAACAGCTGAGATGTCCTCATTCTCTAGGGAACTCCCATCATAGATGAGGCCCTCACTCGTGTCTCCTCGGTACCCTGCAGCTTTCCCTTGCTCCCCCTAATCCTTGCCACCCCATCAGCCGTCACATACAACACATAATCCGCAGAAATGTCCGCTACCTCCAACGGGATCCCACCACTAGCCAAATGTTCCCATCTCCACCACTTTCTGCCTTCCGCAGAGACCGTTCCCTCCGCAACTCCATGGTTAACTCATCCCTTCCCACCCCTTCCCCAGGTAACTTCCCCAACCACAGAAGATGCAACACCTGTTGCTATACCTCTCTCTCTCTCTCCCTCTCCCTCTCCCTCTCCCCCCCCCTCCCCCTCTCTCTCCCCCCCTCTCCCCCCCCCCCCCCCTCCTCCTCTCCCCCTCCCCCCTTCCCCCCCCCCCCCTTCTCCTTTCCCCCCCCCCCCCCTTCCCCCTCCTCCTCCCCCTCCCCCCACTTCACTCCCCCCCCCCCCCCTTCCTCCTCCTCCTCCCCCACCCCTTCCTCCTCCTCCCCCCACTTCCTCCTCTTTCTCCCCCCCCCCCTCCCCCCCCCCCTTCCTCTCTTCCCCCCCTCCTCCCCTTGCCCCCCCCCCACCTCTTCCCCCCACCCCCCTCCTCTTCCCCCCCCTCCTCCCCCTCCTCCTCTCCTCTTCCCCCCCCCCCCCTCCCCCCACCCCCCTCCTCCCCCCCTCTCTCCCCCCCCCCCCCCCTCTTTCTCCTCCCCCCCTCCTCCTTCCCTCCCTGGACAATTACCTTTAAATGGATTTTTACTCATATTGTCAATGAATCCATTTTGGTGCTCTTTTGATTGAGATGTAGGTTGAAGACTGAGACCAGCTGCTGTCCAGCCTTAAAAAGAAACAAGCAAAGCATTATTCATGTCTAAAATGACTAGAAATGTTTTAAACCACTACAAATTATTGAGGACATTTTTGAATAGATGTTGTAAAGAAAATGTATTAACCAACCATATTAAGGTTAGTGTTACCACACACACTATTGTGAATTATTACCACAGAACCACAAATAAGCAGGTTATTATAGAACAACTATTATGCATTTCTGATCTTGTTACAGTTTGATTGCATGCAGTGAAAGACTTGTGTTTAGTATTCTGATTCACATATATTACAGGGTGGTGTCCACACAGACAACCAATTACCCGCTAGTACTTTTGAGCTGCACTCATTGTTGGCAGTTGGGTTGGAGCACTGACTAAACATCCAGAAACCAGATAATTTTTTTAATAAATATCACAAATTAAATAAATATTTTCATAACACTCGGAATAACGTCTCAGTTCTTCTTTGAAATAATAGTTGCATGTCTGCATAGAGATTGTGCGAAGCCCTAGTTTAACACTGCACCTGAAAGATGGCAACTCCGAGAGTATAACACTCACTCAGTGCTGAACCGGTGCGTCCAATTGATTTCAATGCTCCATCTCTCAAGTAGGGTGGGGCACAGAATTTTCTGACTCGAAGATGATAGTGCCATCATCTGTATCACTGCTGACGCTGAAGAATCACATGCGGCTGCGAGTTCAAGACCAGCTATGAACCCTAGCTAATGTGAACCAAAAGTAGGAGGCTCTCTCTTAGCATGAGCTCCAAGTTTTCTGATCTATAATGTCCTGTTACTGCACTCAGAATGCATCATTTCTGGGGTCTCTGATGAATCCAGAAGGGGAAGTCAGACGCAGCAGCTTCCAATTTCTGGGTCATCATAGACCTGGCTATACATACAACGGACTACCACTGTTTAAAATAGTGGATTTGGTACCATTCATCACTGATAACTAGAGCCAGGATTTTGCCATAAATGCCTTCCTGCCTTTTTCATGATCGTGCCTAAATTAGCCTTTTTTGCCGTTTTGCTAAAAGGTCACGCTATTTTCTCTCGTTGTACTGTGATTACAATGACGTTTTCTATGTTAACACATTAATATTAATGTTATTATTAATGTGTTAACAGTATAACTTACAAGTTGCATTTGACATGCTTAGCTCAAGGACTTCATAGAATTGCCAAGCACATACATAGCAAATTTTTGGTCAGTCTGCTTTAGGAAGGATGTCATTAAGCTGGAAAGAGTGCAGAGAATATTTACAAGTAAGTTGCTAGGATTCCAGGGCATGAGCAATTGGAAACGGTTGGGAAGGCTAGGACGAAGCGCAGGAGGCTGATGGGTGATTTTATGGAGGTGCATAAAATCTTGAGGGGAATAGATCAAATCAATGCATTTACCCTGGGTAGGAGAATTAAGAACTGGGGAACATATGTTTAAGGTGAGCGGGGAAAGATTTCATAGGCACCTGAGGGGCAACATTTTCACTCAGAGGGTGGTGGGTATATGGAACGAGCTGCCAGAGAAGGTAATTGAGGCAGGTTCTATAACAGCATTTCAAAGACACATGGACAAGTACACGAATAGGAAAGGTTTAGAGGGATATGAGCCAAACACAGGCAAACAGGACCAGCTTAGGTTGGGCATCTTGATCTGCATGGACTAGTTGGCAAGAACCCATTTCCATGCTCTGACTCTGAAAGTGGAAAAGGAATAAAATAGAAACAAAAACCTCAGGTTCACCATCCTATAAAAACATGAACTGTGCCATGCTATGCATCAGAAATATTTTCAAAAAACATTTTGTGCTTAACTCAATGTTTTCTCATTGAACAATTCATTTTTCTCATCGTAATGTATAGGACAGAATGCAACACCAAATTATATTTAGTTTTTCCTTCAATCGCACTCAACTTCTCCCAGGTGAATGGTATGTATTCAAGCAATATATTAATTTAAATTATTTAACCAAGGTCAACCAACTGCAAACCTCCTGGTAGTGAGACGGCCATGAGAAATGTCAACATCAATCACTGACCTGAAATTTGTATGCAAATAAAACTCATGCATACAGCCCGACAGAAATCAGAGCAGGCCCCCGATCACACATTTTTCTTTCAAAATGGAGAATCCAATTTTGAAAAGCACAATGAAATATTACTAAATTCATACTTGGGAATAACCTCAATTAATGGTGAAATGTTTAAACACTACTGACATTACCAGGTGATTGATTATACTGTGGCGGCTCCTCAAACACTGGACTCCGTGCCTCCTTTTGAGACCCACGCACCACAATACTTTTTTTTAAGTGGATATTTATCACCACAAAAAACATTCCCCCCCCCACTCCCCCAGACTTATAAATGGGTAAGATGAATATTTCCTTCCATATCTTAATATGAACTCAATTTTTGATGAACAAAACAAATTAAGTTAGTTAAAATGATATACTGACGTTAATGAAAAGATTAGATCAAGTCAGCTCTTTTCTGATCCCTACATAGCATAGCCCAAATCAAGAACGTTCTATCATTGGGAATGCACAACAAGGGTCTATTAACACTTGCAAATAGTTTATTTTTCCAATTCACTTTTGACATGACATGGATTCTGGACTGAACTATCATAATCTCTCTTAGCTTTCCATGTCTCTATTTTTGTCACTTCTCATTTTTGCTCCATTTTTACACTTTATTATCTTTGTGCTCCAACTGGGACAAAAAAACAGCGCCACCACTTCCGGAAAAAGGAACTGCAGATGCTGGAAAATCAAAGGTAGACAAAAGTGCTGGAGAAACTATGGAGCGAAGGAAATAGGCAACGTTTCGGGCCAAAACCCTTCTTCAGACTGATGTAGGGTGGGGGGGGAAGGCGGGGAAAGAAAGGAAGAGGAGCCAGAGGGTTGAGGGAGAGCTAAGAAGGGGAGGAGACAATAAGGGCTACCGAAAATTGGAGAAGTGAATGTTCGTGCCGTTGGGGTACAAACAAAGTGAAATATGAGGTGCTGCTCCTCCAATTTCCAGTGGTGCTCACATTTGCTCCTGTCCCACTTAATAAACCCTTAACGGAAACCTCTGGTGACCTTGCCCGCGACCCAAGGTTTCCATGAGGTCGCCAGAGGTTTTGGTCACTCGCCTGAAAAGCCTCAAGCTGGATCGACCGAAGCGTGAGCTGCATCTCCCGACCACACACACACGCACACACACACGCACAAACACACACACACGCACACGCACAAACACATCGCGAAGGTGAGGGCCATGGAGAGCGGAGGAGCGCTGTCTGCGCGATGCAGAGACCTGCCACAGAGCACGGTAAGTCCTTTAGAGAGCGCGGAGAATGAGAGAAGCAGAAAGAAGGGGGAGAAGTGGAAGGGGAGGGGGGGGGGGGTGGGGGAAGAAGGAGTGGAGACAGTTGTAAGAAGTTCAATAAAGTTAGTGGGCATTTTACCTACAGGTGGGTCTTCTAGGTCGTGAACCTCCAATGAGCCAGTCAAAATGACCAGTCAGCTAAGGAGATGGCCTTCGACTGCCTGTAAGTAAATAGCGACCCCACTCCACTGGCTTCGACCAAACGACAACCTATTTTTAGTCGAGGCCGGTTTTGATTTTGTTGAAATAATCGAAGCAACCTATAAGAAGCCTCGACATACGGAAACAACGTTCGACCATTAGGGAGAGTGACCTCATGGAAACCTTGGGTCGCGGGCAAGGTCACCAGAGGTTTACGTTCAGGTTTCCGAAGTGGGACAGGGGCTTTAGGCCATGGAGGCTCTAGTAATAGTGGATACATTGGTGATAATTTTCCAATGTTCTATAGACTCGGGATCAGTTCCTGTGGATTGGAGGGGAGCTAATGTTATCCCACTTTTTAAGAAAGGCTGGGAGAGAGAAAACGGAATTATAGACCAGTTAGCCTGACATCGGTGGTGGGGAAGATGCTGGAGTCAATTGTAAATGATGAGATAGCCGAACATTTGGATAGCAGTAACAGGATCGGTCCGAGTCAGCATGGATTTACGAAGAGGAAATCATGCTGGCCTAATCTTCTGGAAATTTTTTGAAGATGTAACTAGGAAAATGGACAAGGGAGAGCCAGTGGATGTAGTTTACCTGGACTTTCAGAAAGCATTTGATAAGGTCCCACATAGGAGATTAGTGGGCAAAATTATGGCACATGGTATTGGGGGTAGAGTGCTGACATGGATAGAGAAGTGGTTGACAGACAGGAAACAAAGAGACGGGATTAACTGGTCCCCTTCAAAATGGCAGGTAGTGTCTAGTGGGGTACCGCAAGGCTTGGTGCTGGGACCGGGCCTATTTACAATAAACATCAATGATTTGGATGAAGGGATTCAAAGTAACATTAACAAATTTGCAGATGACACAAAGGAAGGCAGATTACTATCTAAATGGCATCAAGTTAGGAAAAGGGGAATTAACAACGAGATCTGGAGGTCCTTGTCCATCAGTCTATGAAAGTAAGCATGTAGATACAGCAGGCAGTGAAGAAATCGAATGGCATGTTTGCCTTTATAACACGGGGAATCGAATATTGGAGCAAAGAGGTCCTTCTGCAGTTGTACAGAGCCATAGTGAGGCCACACATGAAATATTGTGTGCAGTTTTGATCTCCTAATTTGAGGAAGGACATTCTTGCTATTTAGGGAGTGCAGCGTAGGTTTACAAGGTTAATTTCCGGGATGGTGGGACTGTCATATGCTGAGAGATTGGAGCAGCCGGGCTTGTACACTCTGGAGTTTAGAAGGATGAGAGGGTATCTCATTGAAACTGTTTAAATTGTTAAGGGTTTGGACACACTAGAGGCAGGAAACATGTTCCCAATGTTGATGGAGTCCAGAACCAGGCGTCAGTTTAAGAATAAGGAGTAAGCCATTTAAAACGGAGACGAGGAAACACTTTTTCTCACAGAGATTGGCGAGTCTGTGGAATTCTCTGCCTCAGAGGGCGGTGGAGGCAGGTTCTCTGGATGCTTTCAAGAGAGAGCTAGATAGGGCTCTTAAAAATAGCAGAGTCAGGGGATATGGAGAGAAGGCAGGAACGGGGTACTGATTGGGGATGATCAGCCATGATCACATTGAATGGCGGTGCTGGCTCAAAGGGCCGAATGGCCTATTCCTGCACCTATTGTCTGTTGAGGAGGCCCAGGACAGAAAGGTCGGATTCGGAATGGGAGGGGGAGATGAAGTGCTGAGCCACCGGGAGATCAGGTAGGTTATTGAGGACCGAGCGGAGGTGTTCGGCAAAACAATCGCCAAGCCTACGCTTGGTCTCACCGATGTAGATCAGCTGACTTCTAGAGCAGCGGATGCAATAGATGAGGTTGAAGGAGATGCAGGTCTGTCGCACCTGGAACCACTGTTTGGGTCCTTGAATGGAGTCGAGGGGGGAGGTAAAGCAACACGTGTAGCATCTCTTGCGGTTGCAAGGAAAGTGCCCGGGGAGGGGGTGGTACGGGTGGGAAGGGAAGAATTGACCAGGGAGTTACGGAGGGAGCGGTCTTTGCTGAAAGCAGACGGGGGGGGAGATGGGAAGATGTGGCGAGTGGTGGGGTCACGTTGGAGGTGGCGAAAATGACGGAAGATTATTTGTTGTATGTGACGGCTGGTGGGGTGAAAGGTGAGGACTAGGGGGACTCTGCCCTTGTTACGAGTGGGGGGATGGGGAGAGAGAGCAGTGTTGCGGGGTATTGAAGAAACCCTGGTGAGAGCCTCATCTTTAGTGGGGGGGGGAACCCCCGTTCCCTGAAGAATGAGGGCATTTCTGATGCAGATGAAAATTATTTTTTCTAGTCTAAAATCTGTGGTTGAAAAGTTACTAGAGAATTTTCTGAGGGATAAGATATACATGCATTTAGATGGACGTGGGACAATTAGGGACAGTCAACATGGCTTTGTATGTGGGAGATGTGTTTCACAAATCTTATTGAGTTTTTTGAAGGTTTGACCAAATAGGTTGATGAGGGCAGAGCTGTAGATGTACATATGGATTTCAGCAAGGCATTTGGCAAGGTTCCACACAGTAGGCTGCACTGGAAGGTTAGATCGCATGGGATCCAAGGAAAGCTTGTTGACTGGATAGAAAATTGACTTCATGGAAGGCGTGATGGATGAAAGACATTCTTGCCATAGAGGGAGTACAGAGAAGGTTCACCAGACTGATTCCTGGGATGTCAGGACTTTCATATGAAGAAAGACTGGATAGACTCGGCTTGTACTCGCTAGAATTTATAAGATTGAGGGGGGATCTTACCCCATGCTAACCCATGAAGATGGATCAAGGCTAACTAGTAAATACAATTGGAAACCACAAATTAAATTGAAAAACTTCATATAGATTTAAAAAATTTCAATGTTAATTTTAGGCAACATTATCAATATAATGTGTAATGTACAGTTTAATGTGGATAAATGTGAGGTTATCCACTTTGGTAGTAAAAACAGGAAGGCAGATTATTATCTAAATGGTGTCAAGTTGGGAAAAGGGGAAGTGCAACGGGATCTGGGGGGTCCTTGTTCATCAGTCAATGAAAATAAACATGCAGGTACAGCAAGCAGTGAAGAAAGCGAATGGCATGTTGGCCTTCATAACATGAGGAGTTGAGTATAGGAGCAAAGAGGTCCTTCTGCAGTTGTACAGGGCCCTAGTGAGACCACACCTGAAGTATTGTGTGCAGTTTTGGTCCTGTCGAAGAACATTCTTGCGATTGAGGGAGTGCAGCATAGGTTTAAAAGGTTAATACCAGGGATGGCGGGACTGTCATATGCTGAAAATGGAGCGGCTGGGCTTGTACACTCTGGAGTTTTGAAGGATGAGAGGGGATCTTATTGAAAGATATAAGATTATTAATGGTTTGGACACGCTAGAGGCAGGAAACATGTTCCCGATGTTGGGGGAGTCCAGAACCAGGGGCCACAGTTTAAGAAAATAAGGGGTAAGCTATTTAGAATGGAGATGAGGAAACACATTTTCACACAGAGAGTTGTGAGTCTGTGGAATTCTTTGCCTCAGAAGGTGGTGGAGGCCGGTTCTCTGGATACTTTCAAGAGAGAGCTAGATAGGGCTCTTAAAGATAGTGGAGTCAGGGTTTATGGGGAGAAGGCAGGAACGGGGTACTGATTGGGGATGATCAGCCATGATCATATTGAATGGCGGTGCTTGCTCGAAGGGCCGTATGGCCTACTCCTGCACCTATTGTCTATAATATAAAGTTATACTAGGAGTTATTATCCTTAATTTTCCATGCTTACCTGTAACTGAAAATGATGCATCTCCTAAGCTTTTGTCAAACAGTTGAGAAGGAAGGAAGCCTGAAGGAGAGGGAGATTGGTCCGATTCACCAGCCATTAGATTGTTGGGTGAACTCAGGTCTTCTCCAAATACTGCTTGCCATTCCCTGCCGAAGTCACCCTCTTCCAGTGATGTCCCATTTAGTATTTCATTCAGCAAAGCCATTTCATCCTTGTCATTTGTTTGTGGTTCCATGGAGTTGATTAGTAGTTCTGTTGGAGCTAAATTTAAAATTGAAAAACAAAACACCAAAATTTGGAAAATGTAGAAGCAAAATGAAAAATGAAATCTCATTCTCAGGTATTACAGAACGGCATATTTGTGATGCATAAAATTAAAACAACATTCATTTATAAGGAAAGCTTAATTTTGGAGAAAAAGCTTTATAATTATCATTCATTTGCCATACGTGTTTCAACTTATGTGGTATGAAAAATGTTGCAATGAAACAGCAGCAATTTCTTCAATGTCTGTTTCTTGAAAAAAAAATAATATTTATTCCAAACACATTCAAGAACCATACTAACAATTCATTTTTCTTTTCACACGTCATCTCTCTGGGGTTTGATTTTCCATTGTATTTCCAGTAAACTTTCAGAAAAGTTTAGAACCAGTTTTCGTTAAATAATGTGGTTTAAATCTGTAATCTTCTCGACTTGGCCAGTGTTACTCGCTTGGAAATGATCTGCAATTGAATCCAGTGAAGCAGAAGCAAGGGAAAGATCAACAGATTTGCACAAAGGCACTTCTGGTGTATAATCAGCCACAACTGCACACCGTCTGTGTAGAACCACAAGAAATGGGGGAAGATATTAAATGAATACTTTTCATCCATGTTTACTGAAAAGATAATGGAAGCTAATGAGTTGAGACATAGGAATTGTGTTATCTTAGATCATATACGAGTTACCGATCTTCAGCCACAAGTGAAATTCTGTAAGACTGTCGGATGGCTAATGTTGTACCATTATTTACGAAGGACCGATAGGGAAGCCAGAGAACTATAACGAGCCTGATATCACTAATTGGTAAGTTGTTAGAGGAGATTATTAGGGACAGGATCTACCAGCATTTGGATAGGCACGGACTGAAGAGGAATAGTCAGCATGGCTTTGTTCATGCCCTGCAAATCTGATGGGAGATTTTTTTTAAAGAGTCACCAAGAGGGTTGTGAAGGCAGGGCAGTGGACATTAGCAAGGCCTTTGACAAGGTCCAACAGGGTATGTTAGAGTGCATGGAATCTAAGGAGAGAGTAGCTGACTGACTTCAAAACTGGCTTAATATGAAAGAGCAATTGTGAAGGGTTGTTTTTTTTTTAAATTCAAGGCCTATGACCAGTGGGGTCAATGTTGGTTCCCCTTCTGTTTGTTCAATAGATTAAAGGATTTGGATGACAATGTAGTTAATGTTGATAGTAAATTTGAAGATTATACCAAGAAGTGATACTGTTGACAGTGAGGAAGGTATGTCTAAGTTTACAACAAATGCAGATCAGCTGGGAAGGTGGGCCAAGGAATAGCAAATTGAATTTAACTCTGACAAGGGTGAGGTGCTGCATTTTGGTATATCAGACCAGGGTAGGACTTGCACAGTAAATGTTAGAACCCTGGAAAATGTTGTGGAACAGAAATATCTGGCAGTACAGGCACATGGTTACTTAAAAGTGGTGAGTCAGGTAGACAGTGTAGTGAAGGCAGCATTTAGCTGAGAAAATGACATCATGATGCAGCTATACAAGTTGTTGGTGAAACCACACTTGGAGTCCTGTGTGCTGTTCTGGTAACCTGGCTACAGGAAGGATGTAGAAGAGATTCACCAGGATGTTACCAAGGCTTGTGTGAAGTTATTGGGAGAGGTTGTTGAGGTTGGGACTCTTTTATTTCAGTGTATGAGGGTGAGAGGTGACCTTATTGAGGTTTACAAGGTCATGAGGGCATGCATAAACTGAATGAATTGAATAAAAATGTATTAGCCAAGTATATTCACATACAAGGAATTTGCCTTGATGCTTTGCTCGCAAGGATAAAAACACGATATACAGTAGACAATTAAAAATAAAACACTATAATTTAAACGTGAAAATAAAGTACCAGAGTAAAAAGAGGCTACAGATTTTTGGCTGTTGAGTAGAGCTACTGCTCGTGGAAAAAAGCTACTGCTGTTTTTATCTGGCTTTGGCGGCATTGCTAGTCCGGAGTAGCCTCCCAGGGGGAAGTACTTCAAAGAGTTTGTGGCCAGAGTGGAATGCTCACAGAATATTTTCCGAAGGTAGAGGACTTTAAAACTAGAGGCTTAAGGTGAGAGGGGAGAGATTTAAGAGGGATCTCAGAAGCAACTGTTTCACCTAGAGAGTAGATCATATTTGAAATGAGCTGGCAGAAGCCACTATACAAGTGGTTACGATGAAGAATGTTAAAAGACATTTGGACACATATTGATAAGGAAGGCTTTAGAGGGCTATGGGTTAAATGCAGCTGAATGAGACTAGTCCAATATGCCAACATGGCCTGCATGAACACGTTATGCCAAAGGACCTGTGACTATGCTGTATTGCTCTATCATTCTATAGAGGTTACATAGCTATGAGAGGCATAGATCTGATAGATAGACACAATGCCAACCTAGCATGGACAAGGTGGACCAAATGGGCTTTTTCCGTGTATTACAGTTTCATTAAAGTCTCACAGCAAGAATCCTAACCTTTCACCAATAATTCCAATATTCAGACCCAAACAACGATTGAAACTAGCTGGTCCATCATTGATCCTTTGCCAAAATTGCTGAAGAAATAAAATGCTTTTTGGTACCCTCCAGAAGCTTCATAAATTATTTGCTCAGATAAGTTCATAAATCATGGGTGCAGGACTAGGCCATTTGGCCCATCGAGTGTAGTCTGCCATTCAATCACGCCTGATCTATCTTTCCCTCTCAATCCCATTCTCTTGCTCTCTCCCCATAACCATTGACACCCTTACCAATCAAGAATCTGCCAATCTCTGCCTTAAAGATGCCAAATGATGGCCTCTCCATCCATCTATGGCAATGAATTCCATGGATCCACCACCCTCTGACTAAAAATATTCCTCTTCATCACCTTTCTAAAGGCATGTCCTTTCATCATGAGGCTATGCCCTCTGGCCCGAGAGTCTCCCACTAGTTATTTGTTCAGGCCTTAAATTTAATTTGAATGCAATTTTCATCTCCCACCCTAAGTTTTTGATTTACCATCCAAGGGAGGAGACTGCTATTTACATAGCTTTTGATCTCACCTGCATTTGCCTTCCATGTTAATCTTTCTTTAAGGACTGAAGGCCAATTGGTAACAACTTTGTTAAATGAAAGAACTTCTGCCTTTACTTTAGAAGGTCCACAAAAAATAACTTGTTCAGCACAGAAGACTGGATCAGATTAACAAATGCAAAAGTGGTCATTGGAATGCACCAAGTGTTAATCCACATTTCAGTTTACACAAATGACCACACGATGGACAAGTATACCTTTGTGTGACCCAGCTTCTGGTCCTGCTGGGTGATTTTCAACAAAGTTATGATGGAGTATGATTGGAAGGTCATAAGCGTTAATAAAATTACTGCTAATTTGTAAATACTTTCTCTTCGATGATTAGAAATAAGTAAATTTAAAGTATTTTTAATTCCAAAATAAAAATTTCTCCTGCTATTACTGCTTCGGAGTTTTCTGTAAATACAAAGGAAACAATGAATTGGGCCTGGGAAATCAGAAAGGCCAAGCTCGAACAAGCTGTCGCAAACCTGTCACCTTGATGGGCCTACTCTAACCCATTTCCATTTTTATTATATTTTTCAATTTGAGTTAGATTGGTTATGTGTAACAACTAATGGGTAGCTCTGAGAACAAACACAGACAAGAGGTGAGAATGGGAATTAGTTATGTCATACTTGATACATACAAAGTATCCATCAGAACTTCAGAGCATGGGGCTTTAAAATATTCATGGTTGCAGACGCAAAGGCATTTAGATATATTGTGCAAAACCCACTGGTGGAATTACATTTTGGAAACAATTATAGGAAACCAATGAAAAATTTATGTCATAAATATTAGAACAAAAGCATTATCAGAAAAGATGAAGTTCATCTACTCTTGCAACTAAATTGGTTGCAACAATACTCCATCCAATCATTATGTCAACAGAAATATGTAGGATCTTCATTTATGTGGCAGCTGTTATTATAACATAATTTTATTTTCTTCTAGCCATATACCGAACAATGTCACTCTCTGACCACATTGATACATAATAATATAGCAGTTGTGAAAGAAACAAGTGGATGAAAGGTTCATTTAAAATGTACAAGGCAGTTAGATTTGAAGGACATTCCTGCCTTGATTCTGTATTAACATTTATATTTCATTTTCCTTCTGACAAATATATCTTGATATTTAATCTCCCAACTCAGTTTTTCTTATTTGTGCCACTGTCACTCCACATGCAAACTCTTTTGAAGAAGTGGATAAAGGCAGCAGAGAAATACCAGCTTGATCAAGCACATTTGTAGATCCATAACCCACCTCCCCCACCCCAACCCCCACCCCACCAACTCGTATCCATTTTAGAGACACAACTACATAAGTCATTTCAGCAGAGACTATTGCACGTGAAGCCATCAATTGTCGATGTCGGGTATGACATCAGGCTCATGAACAACTCTAACTAATTGTACAGCTGGCTTGTTCTCTGGAAACACTCCAATCAATCACAGTATAGTTACCTTGGAAGCTCTAACAACACCACTGGAGCACACTGGATCACTTTCACGAATGGGAGAGTTTTGAATGTGATGCAAGTATTAAGCCCCTATTCACCCCACACAAATTGACAGGAATAATTTGAATGGATCCATTTGAATTTCTCAAAAACCTGGAATTGTGACAACCTCTAACTCTTGTAACGCTTCAAAACAAGCCTTGGAAGATTATTACTTAAAGGGCCCGAATTAAATTGAAATTATGAACATCTCACTGTCAATATATAAATCTCACAGTCATCTTTCGCCATAGCTACGCATCAAAATATTGTGAATCATATTTGCAGGCATTGCCATACCTTTCCGTGAACAGGTGGTGGGGACTGTTCTCACAGGCTCTGATGTGGCAGAAAGCCAAAACAAAATGTATAAGAGAAAGCCTGAATTTCTGAGGTTGCAAAGTGAGAAGTAGTTAAAGAGCTCAGGAGAAACCCAGACCAGAAGAATTTTGTAATCAATGGATGTGTCAAAGTCAAGGTGTTGCCAATGTAGGTGAACAATGGCACAATAGTGGGCAATGGAGACGGTGCAGGTTAGCACATTAGCAGCAGAGTTTCAGATGATCTTAAGTTTACATCTCAAACTTTCATCACAGAAAATGTTGGAGCTGGTGCCGAGAGAACCAAATTTCTGGCGGAGAAATATAACAATAATAATTTGGACTTCCTGTATTTAGCCGAGAACAAACTTACTGACAATTTAGAGACAGAAGGGCTGTCAGGAGAGGCGATGGGAAAACTAGTGTTGTTGGTGCACACATGGTAACTGATGCTCTATCTTTGAATATTTTTAAGACTCGGCATGCAAATGAAAAATAGGAGTTAACGATAATTCCCTCCGGGACTCCTGATGTAATGGTATGAGAATGCAAAGGGAAGTTGTTGTAGGCAAATGGGTGCGGACCCACAGTTGAACAATGTAGAGACATTAGAGCAGGGGTCGGCAACCTACAGCCCCCGGGCTGAATGCGGCCTAGACGGACTTCCATTGGACTCCACTCGGAGGCCATGACCTCTGTTGGTGTAGCAAAATGGATAATCCAGAAAGGCTCTAGAACCAAAGGTCCCAGAAAATCAGTGGTGGATCTATACAGTGGTGGGAGGGTGTCTGTGGGAGGGAGGTAAAGAGAATATGGATAAATCAGATTTGAAGGGGATGAAGTTGTACCAAAGTAGGAAAAGTATAAATGGTATCTGTGAAGAAAACATTCAAAAAAGGAAGTTGACTGGTTAGCAGTTTAGTGGGAAGATATTGAAAACTTCATCCCAATACAGAACAAATGAGTATTACAAATACATTTGTAAATGAGAGCCATTGCTTGATTTGATTTATTGTCATTGTCTTCAATTAAGAGACACCAAAATGCTATTTTCCTTACAGTCATACAAATAAAAAAAACACAAAACACAGAACACAGTAGTTCACTACACAAACATTCTCACAGTGGCACCAAAGTTTCCCCACTGTGAGGGAAGGAACTAAAGTCCAGTCAACCTCCTCACTGATGTTCCCCAATGTTCACCCGTGGTCGGGGCCTCCCGAGCCCTCCGCAGTTGCCGCTACGGGCGGCTTGATGTTCAGGCCCTCTCGCCGGGAACGATGGAATCCCGACGTCGAAAGGTAGAACAACCTCAGCTGCCTGGACTTCTGAATCGGCCACCTCCCACCGGAGTCCGTGGCTCCCGAAGTCCACAGGCCGAGCTGGGCGGAGATTCACGCTGGCGACCCCCGGCAAAGGGTCCCAGGACTCCGCAATGTTGCTCAGTGCCGCCCGCGCTGGGAGTCCACAGCTCCGCGATGTCGATGCAGCAGGCCCAACACTCCGGAGCTCCAAACGGCGATCCCAGATAAGGCCTCGCCCGCTCCGTGATGTATTCAGCGCTGCACCGCTGCTGCTGAAACTCTGGTCGGTCCCGGCAGGAAAGGCTGCGCCAATCCAGTTCGTAGGCCGTGAGGGCGAGGGCGCGACTCGGATAATAGTCGCATACTCGCCAGGAAGTGACTGAAGGACGGTTTCCCCCTTACCATATCCCCTTCCCCCCCACATAAAATACTAAAAAAAAACAAGAACATACTTAAACATAACAAAAAATAAAAAAGATAACCAGACTATAGGCGGAGGCAGCCATCAACAGCGCCACCGGATGTGATTGGACATCTGTGACACGACATTGTGACATCATCACTGGAAGCTGCTGGAAAAAGGCTATCTGTGAGAAGTGGTTTTTGGTTTCTTGTTTTTTAACTTCAATCATGAATAACTTGTGAAATATAGGGTGAAATCTTAAATTAACCTGAATATGGCGTGGATGGTAAAATGTGTTAGAAAATGGATAGATAGAGACAGACAGACAGACAGACAGACAGACAGACAGACAGACAGACAGACAGACAGACAGACAGATAGGATTGAAGCAGGCAAGAGTACAAGGTTTGATAGTGATGGTTTGGAGTAAAAAAGGTTACGTTATCTGTAATGCTAGAATTGAGGGAACAAATAATTTAGAGAGATCAATTCTGCAGCGTCGAGTGCAAGTTGCAAAGGCTGAGTTACTTGCCTGGCACCAAGTTTAAGGACATCTTCTCAGGCTACAGAGGAAAATGTAATTGTCATGGCCGATGCTGGAATCACGCACGCACACAATGCAAAAGAATATGAGCAGTTAGGGTCCAATTACTAAACAGAAATACAAAGGTGTTATCACCTAATTAGCAGAGAGTAGCATGTGTTGAAGGGAAATTGAAGAAGTTTAAGAGAAATTACAAAGCATAATGCAGGGTATCACGATTGGTAAGGTGACCATTTTTATTTTCTTCAATTTGAGTCAGTGCAAGGGAAAAGATAAAATGGAAGTATCTTTATTTAAATACATGCAGCGTTCATGCACAGGCTAGTAATAAATATGATAAAATAATTGTAATTTCAAAGTGACCAAGGAACAAGTGTGAATGAGGAGCTCAGAGAATTGAACACCGTAAAAAGTAGTACTGGAGAAATAATAGGACTAAAAGCCGATAAACTCTGTAGATACTGATGACTTGTTTCCCACAGTATTGAAGTGGACATAGTGGGTGAAATAGCTGTCACCTTTGAAAATATCACAGATTCTAGTACAAGATACAAATACAAGATAAATTTAATAAACAGTGAATGAATGTACAGCCATACAATCAAAGGACTGACCAAACATCCCCACACAGGAACAAAGCTGTGTGGGAAGGCACCAAAGTCAGAGGCTCAGAGAAGTTGAACACGGGCGTGTCCAAAAAATACGTACTGGGCGTGACACCAGATTCGGCGCCCTCCCTACTGGAGTCTAAGGTCCGTAGCCGCACCGGGTGGAGACTGCTGCTGGAGACCGTCTACAAGGCGCCCCAGGACTCCTCGTTGTTGTTCAGCGCCGCCCGCGTTGGAAGCTCTCCGCACCAGAGCTTCATTGATGTGGACAACAGTGCTCCGGAGGTCCAAACGACGACCCAGGTAGCATCGCCCGCTTTGGTGACTATCGCTGCGCCGCCGCTGTAGCATTGGTCCGGTTTCCGGTCCCCGGCAGGAAAGGCCCTCCGATCCAGCTGGTAGGCCGCGTAAGGTCGCGACTCGGAGAAATAGTCAAACGGTTTCCCCCTTACCCTGCCCCCCTCCCCCACATAGAAAAGTAAAAGTTTCCCCCTGAAACAGATTTAAGACTAACTAAAAATAATAAAAAAGATAGAAATTACACACAGGCTGTAGGTAGAGGCTGCTGCCAGGGCAGCGCCCCTAGTGGAAGCGCCCCTAGAGGAGTACCCACAGATTGTAAGATAGCATACTGTATGTGACCCTCTTATAAAAGTAAGGGCAAACTAACGATAAGCAGCCATAAACCTGTGAGCACAATACCAGTGGTAGAGAAAATTCTGAAATCTATTATTAAGGAGGTGATCACACAGGGAACTCAACAAATAATAATAGCTTAGGGCAGATTCAAATTTTCTATACAAGGAAAATAATTTTAGGCAAATGTTTTTTTTTTTGCGGTTTTGATGAAAATAAATGAGGAATTATATTTGGACTTCCAGTAATTTTTTTTCTCATAACCACACCAGAAATTATTAATCGCAATTAGCGCACACTGTATTGGGAGTAATATATTAGCATGGACTCATAATGGATAAAGACAGCAGAATAGAAAAGTTGGAAGACTGAGTGGTCATCAGGAGATTGTACTACAGGCCAAACAGCACACCGTCTACAGCAATGATTTGGATGAGGAGACCAAGTGAAATGTATACATTTTTTAAAATAATTAAATGCTTTATAGTACTGTGAGCAATGAGAAAGATGCAGACTGGCTTCAGGGAGACAGAGATCTGGTACACGAATAGGCAAACGCATGACAGGTAGAATAACTAGAATTATGTGAAAAATTGTAAGGTCCGGAATAAAAAATATATCAAGGCGTTGTTCAGGTGACCCCTGTTTTACAGCCATTCGGGTTAATGGAAATTTGCTCTTAAACAATTCAGAAATAATTTCTCCAAAATTTACAGAATGCAATAACATTATCTCACAGAACCTGCATAAATAATAAAGTAAATAATCAAGTCACATTACAACTCGCATATCTTGATGCATGCGCAAATGTTACCGAAAATTGGGTTATGACCCTATTTCTACGCATGCAATCCCACAACCACAATCCAGGGATCACCTGTATTTTTTTTTTTTTGAAACATTAACAGACGAGTAATTACACTTTCTGGTTCGGGGTAACGTGCCAGAAGAGTAGGGAACTTGGGCTGGGAAGTGGCAGAAGTGACAACCAGATGGCGAGGCTTCATTTAAAGAAAAGCTGTCATCACCCCTCCAGTTTCTGTTGATGCAAATATCCACAACAATCTCAGGAATGGCAAAGGACTAATTGACAAGGGAACCATCTGACAATTCACTAACTGGAACACAGGATTAAATTAACTGGGATGGAGATGATAAATAATTTTTATTAAAGGATACTCTCACATCTTTGTAATTTGTTCCTGCCTATACACTTTCTTACAAGGCATATATTTAATATAATCAATGAAGCCTTTAATGAACTCGAAGAATGGGGTGGCACAGTGGCACAGCGGCAGAGCCAGAGGCATGGGTTCAATCCTGAAGAAGGGCGCTGTCTGTATGGAGTTCTATATTTTCCCTGTAACTCTGTGGGTTTCCTCCAGATTCCAAAGACGTGTAGGTTTGTAGGTTAATTAGGTTCCATAAATTGTCCCTAGTGTGTAGGATAGAACTAGAGTACGTGTGATTGCTGGTCGGTGTGGACTCATTGGGTCAAGGGGTCTGTTTCCACGCTGTATCTCTAAAGGAACCAAACTAAACTAAACATAGATTATTTGACATGGCCTAGAAATTTCAGTGCACCCAAGAGTGCAATGAATAGTTGTTGCAACAATAGGACCAGTGACAGTTTTGGTTGTGAGTTGTCTGTTCCAAGTGGCTGTTCACCCAAAACCCAAAGACTCAGGAACAAACAAATATTTCCTGTTCTTTGCTATTTCTGAGCTCAACCCAAATAGATTCTAATTCTACATGGAAATCTGCTAAGCCAAGAACATGTCCTATCTCTCTGCCTTATTGATAGCACTATACCATCTCATTTTCCTTTTGCCTGTCCTTCCTAGGCATCAAATATCCTGGAACCCCTGCTATGGTCATCATGTAATTATGATTTTATCTAATCATAATTAGAATACACCATTTATTTTTGTAAACATTGGTCAGTCTGCACTTGCCAGGAACAGAAGACTGTAGCTACAAATTGAGAGTAGATTGTCTGGGTTTATTCTCACAACATAGGAGGCCGAGTGGTGAGTTTAAAGAGGTTTATAAAATTATGAGCGACAGATAGTCAGGGTCTTTTTCTCAGCGCGGGGGAGTCTATAACTAGTAGGCACAGGCTTAACGTGAAAGGTAAGACATTTAAGGAAGATCTGAGGTGTAAAGAGTGTTTCTTCCCCTTTAGAAAGTGGTAGGTATCTGGAACGAGTTGCTCAACGAGGTCCTGGAGGCAGATACAATTACAATGCTAAAAAGCATTTGCATAGATACTTGAATAGGGAGATTTGAATAGAGGGATTTGGGCCTAATACAGGCAAATAGGATTAGCATAGGTAGGTATCGCTGTTAGCATGGACAAGGTTGACCAAAAGGGCCCATTTCTGTGCTGTGTGATGCTTCGTCTATGATGCTTCGATTCGTGCTTTTACTCTTCTTTCATTGACCCCATTTGCTGTGTGTCTTTGTTGTCCATTTATTTATTTACTTTGCTCACTACATTTCTAACTTTCATTTAATGGTTTATTTCTCTCCATAGAATTCCCTTTGAAGTGCCAAGCTAGATTAAAACCTTCCCAATATCCCCAGTGAGGATATTGGTCCCCACCCCACTGAGGTGCAATCCATCTGATGTCTGTAGGTCTCAGATACCTAAAGCATGCTCTACTCCACCACTTCTCCATCTGTGTCCGTTTGCCCTTTCTTTCTAATTCTGGACATTCGCAAGTGGTACAGGGAGTAAGGATTTCATAAGGGAATATATTGAATGATTGTATGGAGACAAAATGGGCTACAGATGCTAGAACCTGCAGAGAAAAACAAACTGCCTGGAATAACAAAGCAAACCGAGCAGCAATTGTGGAGGAAAATGAGCAATCCATCCAGGTACTCTCTACTTGTGTTCACCTTTCCCATTTGCTCCTCGCCTCTGGTTACCGACACTCTTCACCTTTCCCCACCTGGGTCCATCTGCCCATCATCCAAACACCCATCTACTTGGGTTTCTCCTCCCATGGCAACATTTCCTATCCTCTTCCTCCTCGGCTCCACCCTCCATCATTTCCCCTGCGCCCCCATCTGATTCCACCCTTGACCCATTATCCTTTGACTCACCCTACCCTCTCCATTGTGTATATACTGACCATGTTCCCTCCATCCCCTCAGTCCTGATGCAAGGTCTTAACCTAAAATGCCCAGCATACATTTGCCTCCACAGATACTTTGCAACCCACTGAATTCTTCCAGAAGGTTGCTTTTTCATCATCGAATCCATATTTGTTACGCTATTTTGTTGTATAAAATTCTTTAGACTGCCGAATTCGATTTTTGTTATGTGGACAGCTCAGTCATTGAGAAACTGTGATATAATTCAAGGTCAGGATGGTGAGAGTTTTTGAAGCTGTTTAAGCTGTGGCAATACAAAGTAAGTGATGCCCTTGATTTCAGGTAGAGTGGCTCAAAGTGAGGTGCAACAGTCCTGCTAAAAAGGCATTGCTTTGATCTCAAAATATTACAGCCCAGTATGGGAAATCTATACCTATAATGTTATCAGCTCACAAGTTCAGGCCAGATGAGCAAAATGAGCTGTACTCCAAGCGAACACCTAGATATACTCGTAAATGATTATGGATTAATTTAAATAGTGCATGGAGCTGCTGCTTGCAGTACAGATACGATGTTCTCATCATAATCCACACACTGTGTTAGGTGCAAGTTTTTGATTCAGCATGGCAGGTATTGAAGTAATTACTGAGTACTTTAAGCAATTGCATAGTGAGTAGCACCATGAGTGTTGAAATAGTGCAGTTGTGAATTGTAATTCAAACAACAAACAGATGGGGACATCATGTTTAAATAAGATCTGTGCTTCACAATCTAATTACTAGCCACATGACTGTATCATATTTTGCTCTCTACTCATAAAAGTGTCAGGAAGGACAAGCACATTATCATGTTCCTCCTAATTTACAACCAAACATTTCAGATAGCTGGCTGTTTTTGTGATCAAGTTATTCATTTATTGAAATCAGGGTTGCGATTCAACTTTATTGACCACCAGGGGCAACATACGATTGGCACCCTTGCCAACAATCTGTCTGTTTTCTCGTCCTTTTGTTATTTTTAGTCCGTTTAAAAGTATGGTTTTGGAGGGTCTTAATCTTATATGTTTTTATGAGGGGGAGGTGGGGAGAGCAAAGGGAAACCGTTTCTCAGTCACTTCCTGGTCAAGGATGCATCTATTCTCCGAGTGGCATCTTCGCCCCCCGCCCCCACCATCTGGATTGGCGTGGCATTTCCTGCGGGGGGCCGACCAGAGCTTCAGTAGCGGCACAGCATTGAATTACCTTCACGGAGCGGGCAATGCCTTACTGGGGATCACCGTGTTGAATCTACGGAGTGTTGGGCCTGCTGCTTTAACATCATGGAGCTGTAGTTGTGGAGCTTCTAGCCACGGGCGACGCTGACTTTAACATCGCGGAGTCCTGGGATCCTTTGCCGAGGGCTGCCAGTGTTGAATTTCCACCCAGCTCGGCCTGTGGACTTCAGGAGCCGCGGTCTCCAGTAAGAAGTGGCCGATTCGGAAACTCCAAGCCACTGAGAGTGTTCCGACGTCGGAGTTCCGATCATCTCGGCGAGAGGGCCCGAACATTGGGCTGCCGTGGCGGCGACTGCGGAGGCTCAAAGGCCCCGACCATGGGTGAACAAGGAGGAAGATGACTGAAATTTATTGCCTTCCCTCACAGTGGGAAACACTGATTCCACTGTGTGGGGATTGTCATGTTAAATTCTATTGTGTGTTGTGTTCTTTTATTCGTATGGCTGTATGGTAACTCAAATCTCACTGTACCAATTGGTGCATGTGACAATAAATGTAAACTACAACTTGAAAATGGACAGGTGCAAAGTTTATGCATTAGTTAACATTACGACATAAATTTAATGTACAAAAATAATCCTGCGACTAAAGTTTAGGTCACATATTTTGGTAAATAGAGCTTGCTTTGATTCCAGTTATTATATTGGAAACATCTTTAATGACCAAGAAAGCTATTACGCTGCATCACGTTGCAGCTCCTCTTCAGCAGTGTTTCAACACCAAAAGGTAGAGTTTAAAAACTGGGTACATCAATGGAGAGGTTGTGCCATAGATTAACATGGAGGGCAAATTGCTTTATTATTGTTGGTAAATTATACATACCATGGCATATTCCTGAGATTTTTGCTTTTTAGAATCATAGAGCATGGAAACAAGCCATTCGGCCCAATTTGTCCATGCTGACCGAGATGGCCCATCTATGCGAGTCCCATTTGCCCGCATTTGATCCATATCTCTCTAAACATTTCCCATCCATGTTCCTATCCAAATATCTTACAAATGTTGCTTATAGACATGCCTCAACCATTTCCTCTGGCAGGTCCTTCCATATACTCACCACCTTCTGTGTGCAAATGTTGCCCCTTAGGTTCCTATTATATATTTCCCCGAGCGTGGTTCCTCAAGAGTGAAAACATATTAGAAATCTATGCTTGTGAACGAATATATGTTTATATATATTTAATCTTTAGTCTGAAGAAGAATCCCAACCTAATCCTTGTCCTCCAGAGATATTGCATGCCCTGCTGAGTTACTCCACCATTTACTGTCATTTTTGTAAACCAGCATCTGCAGTTCATGTATCTCTATGGCTATAAATTAGTTGACAGGGGAAAATGTGCAATCAATTGAGAACACTGGAGCATTGTAAGAATGTTTAGAGAAAGCAATGACAGTATACACATCTGTAATAATCCTTCAATGAAGATAAACAGATGCAGATGAATTCACCATATCTCTTCCGTAAATTAAATGTAAAGGATCGCACCCAACCTTGAATTGAATCGTATAAAGATAGCCATCTTACAGTTAACATTTTTTGAAAAAAAACACTACTTTGAACTGATGAATGACTAATTCACTTTCAGCTAAATCAATTACTTCAGATAAGTTGCGGCTTTTGTTTTGCACTCACCACTCAGAGACAGTGTTGCCTTTTCTTCCTTTTTCAAATCTAACAAATCATCTATGGATTCTGCTGAGGGAAAGTTTTAGAAACGATTAACACCGTCAAAGATCTCAACAAGAGAAAGGAGAAAGGAATGCCTGACAATAAATGCACTGAAAACATTACCTGATTTATGCTGATTATTTGAAGATATTGGTTCCAAAGTTGAAAAGGTATTGTTTCCCATTGCAGGAGACAGAGAAGTATCTGAAAAGGAACAAATAGAAATTCAGATTTCCAAAACTACAGTTACTCACCTGAAAAGTGCATTTATCTCTGAAACTACTGAAGCTGAGGTTATACAAAATGTTTAGGGAGAAAATTTTAAAAAGATCAACTACCATCAAGATAACTAAAAAAGTTCAACTAAAAATATTTTATATCCCAAATTAATAAATGTTTAAACAATGAAATTCCATTTCTTTATTTCAACTTTACTCAGTGTACAATGTAACTCTTAACACATTGTGTGTGGCACTATTTAAAACATTACTCTTCGTGCTGCACTGGTAGCTTTTCATAAGTTAATGGGGAACCAGAACAGACACAGAATTTCATTCTAATGGACACCAATAACTAAATCGTGGGGGTTACTATTTAAAAAAAATAAGAACATATGCTGGAATTGATTGAAATTACAGAGAAAGGCAAGATGACAAATAAAATGTATTTTGTAAGACGACAAAAAATAATAATTTTCCAGAAGCTGGCTACAACATCTCCTTCCATAACTAAACATGGGAGGGTCTAGGGAACAGCAATGCAGATCATTTTTTATGTTAAGGATCATATTTTATTTCTGACTTTTTCCATTTTTGATGCAAGTTATTAGTTGCAAAGAACTTGACAAAGCTTAAAAAGAACAACAGGGAACTTCTTTGTTCTGGTGGAAGACAGCCAGATTAATCGTTACAAAGCAAAAAGGGATTGTAATGGAACAAGAAAGAAAAGACAAGTCTGGAGTCATTGTAAATGGAAAATTAAAATCACTATCCGAAATGTTTTAATTCAGTGTCGAGTTTGGAAAGCCCGATGTTGCAAGTCAAAAGGTAAAATGGCATTCTTCCAGCTTATCATGAGCTGGACTGCAACAACGTGGAGATTTAGGAGAAAAGACCTGCACGCTGCAGCCAGCAGGGAATTCTCCATGCAACCACAGGCTACTCATCAGACGGATCTGGCTCAATGATTCTCTTGCAAGCAGAACAGAGGAAGTGAGAATACTGCCCCCTTGTGTGGCTTAGCAAACTAATCAGGGAAAGGAAAACTCTAAGAACAACAATACAAAATATCCTCTCTGCCCAAATGACTATAAGAAATAAATAATAAAGAAACATCTAGCGATTTAGTAATAGTTCCTGATCGTTGATTGGCTGGTAACATAAAATTTGTACAAGGAGATTGAAAAGCTTGTGGAAATCTTGTATTCCCCCTCCCCCATCCCCCATCCCCAAAGAAAATTATTGGAACATCAAATTATTGATCATTTGGTGTAGAGGGAAAACAAAACCCTACAAGATGACTTAAAGGAGTAAAATAAATATTTAAAAAGCAATACAAGGGGATGCAGAGAAATGCACAGTGGGCATTTCTCATGAATGAAGAGATGCACAGTGGGCTGATAAAGCATTTCTTTCTGAGCTTGAAACCTCCTTCAGCACAATAACCTTCAGTCCTATTTGCAGAAATGCTGAAAGGTAAAGCATAACCTTTTCCTGTGTGATGCACATGAATGTCGCTGGTTTTACAAAGTAAGCTTTTCAAGATATAAAACTATACCTGAACTGTCAGATTCCTTGTTTCCCTTATCTTCGTTCAATGAGATAAGCCTGTCAGATGAAATAACAAAAAAAGTATAATTTATTAACTTGAAATTAATTCCATAATTTAAAAACTATGCATTAATTCTCAGCTTCTAAAAATGTATTTTAACAGAATGAGGAAGACATTAGGCAATTTTCAATATCCCTAATTTTCCATGAACTGAAAATCAGTTAAGGGTGACTACGTTGGTGGTTTAGGGATCACATATAGGTCAGACTAGGTAAAGGTGGCAGATTTCTGACTATCCTCAAGCTTATGCAAAAGATTACGGGGGAAAGGATAACACTACTGTCCACAATGCCATGGACCTCCTTGCAGTAGAGTATTGGAGACTCCCCTTTTGGAATCCCTCCCTTCAATCCAAAATTGGATAGGATATTGGTCAATCCAAAAGCTATCAAAATCGAAATGTAATTGACGGTCACTTGTCATAAAAGGCAATTCACGGACAACAGACACATTCCACAGAAGTGCAGTCTACACGCTGTAGTAAAGCTGCCATCTATTATAAACAATGATGCGTGCAAGATATATGTAGGGCCAGTTTATCAGAACCATTCTTTAGAATGTCAAGACCTTGAGGATGATTAGGAAAATCAAAGTCGTGACACATGGATCGGTACTGGGTTCACCGTTGTTCATTCTTTATATTAACAATTGGGAAATGAATGTAGCATAGGTTTGTGGATAACACCAATGGGTAAATTTCATGCTGTTATTTTCCCCAACCATGTAACTTTAAAAAATGGTAATTGTATCCATCTCTAGCATTTCCTCTGACATTGTTCTAAATATGCACTACCCTGTGTGGAAAAGTTGCCCCTCGTGTTCATTTTGAATATGGGAGGCGGAGAAGCATCTATGGCTACTAACCTTATCCACAACCTCCATGATTTTCTAAACCTCTATAAAGTAATCTCCTGAACTTCCTACATTCCAGGGGGGAGACCCCCCCCCCCCCCCCCCCCCCCCCCCCCCCCCTGTAAATCTCCTCTGTACCATTTCCAGTTTCATGGCATCCTTCACTTTCTCCATAGCCATCCTGTCGATGAAGACAGGTTTGTGGATCCCCAGCTTTCCCTCCTGAAGTCAATAATCAGGTCCGTTGTTTTCCTGATGTTCAGAGCAAGATTGACATTCTGGCACGTTCAATCAGATTTTCAATCTTTTTCCTAAACACTGATTTATCATCACCCATTATTCGTGCAACAATAGTAGAATCATCAGCGAATTTAAAGGGTATTGGAGTTGTGTCTGGCCATGCAGCCATGGGTATAGAGCAGACGACTGAGCATGATGCCTTGGTGCTCCTGAGTTGATGGTTTTGGAGGAGGAAGTATTGCTGCAAGATTGTGGTCTGCTGATGAGGAATTAGTCAGAAATTGACATAACATTGTGGACGCTGACATAATAACATGAAATTGAAGCTTGTCCAATCAGCTACAGATGTTAAGATATTGCAAGGAAGATTGGTGGGAAAATTGGGAAAAATCAGGAGGCTAGTTCTTTGCTCCACCCCAATGGGACACAAATTGGGTAATTTCAGTTTACATATTTGATGCTTCAGGGCTTTGTACAAAAGGTGTAATTATGCCATTCCCCGCTCAATGGCAACGCAGATAAAAGCAAAATAATGTGGATGCTGGAAATCCAAGTACAACAATTACAAATCAGACAAAATTATGGAGAGAAGCCGTTAACATTGCAGTTTGATGACTCCCACTCAAACACTATGTGGACTTCAAGTCTCCAAAAGGCACAAATGTAAGGAGATACAATACAAGGATGTGTCCTTTTTTTTACATGAAGGACGAGCAAAGCTCAGTTGCATACAATGTAAAGTTGGCACACATTTTATTATAAATTTATTACAAAACAGTCAAATGTAATTAAGTTGCAGCACACATTTATTATAAATTTATGATACAAAACAGTCAAAGTGTAATTAAAATGCAGCAGTAGTCCTGCCATCATTTTGGGTGGCTAATCTCAGCTTTTCATCACTTTCTAGTTGTAGGATGATCCCAAAGAAAGACTTAATCTTGAAGTAAGATTGCACATGCACATTTATTTAACAGAACTCTCACATAGTGTGATGCAGTAGAGTCAAAGTCAAAGCTAATTCCCGCGGCATAGTCAGGTCGCACACCGAGCCCCCGGCGTGCGCTCGCAAAATTTGGGTGGCTAATCTCCAGCTATGACGCAACAACATTGCAGGAGCCCCGAAAAGCGGTCTCCCTCCAGGGAGCATTGGAGCCTCCGACTCTCCGGTAGCAGCAGCAGCAGCAGCAGCATCAGCGCTCTAAATGATTGGGCGACGGTGAGTGGAGTCCCCGGCTTCTTCCTGTTGGAATCGTTGCGGCCTCAAAAACGGAAACCCGACGAGAAAAGGTAAGGGAGAGATTTTAAAAGTTCCTTCTTAAAACACAGACAGAAAATCCTACGTAGAGCGTCCCCAGAACAAGTCCCCAGTACAGCTGAGCTGTGATGGCTCTCATCATTTCAACTGACACTAATTTCCATTTAGATGAGTGAAGACTGCTGGTATATTTGGAGCCTTCAATCACTACTTTTAGAAGAATCAGTGTAAATGAAAGTGGGCAAACAAGCAAATATAGATTTGCCACCATGTAAGGACAGTATTCCAGCTATGTCAGAGAGTATGCCTTTTAACAAATTCCATTTTAGGGATATTTCCAATCCAACTTTTAATCTGTGGTGTTGCAATAAAGCACAATGCATTGCAAAAAATGTGAAGAAATAAAGTTTTGTTTTGTTCAATTTTCTGTCAAACATTGTTTTCAAATACTTTGTAAAATATTCATAAAAACATAAAATGCATTATTCATTTCTGCTTCATAAATAATGCAGCAGTTTTCATTGTAAACTATTTAAATTATGCATTTCCAATTTCTCAATGCAACGTCTGCTGAGAAATCTCTCTGGTAAGTGGAAATTTAAATTTTAGTGTTAAACTGTGCCTTGATCCATTGCAATGTTACCAGCAAGATAACCATAATAAACAAACCATTTGACAAAAATAATCCGCATACATGCTATTCCACAAGAATATTTTAAGATCTAAATATTATTCTGAGAAAATGGTTTCATTGGATCATACACATAACAACTTAGTAAAGAACCATGATAAAGAGATTTAAAAACAGTTGGCTTGAAGCAAACTATGTAATACTCCATGTTACAACAAATGACAACCAGTTGAAGCAATTAAAACTAAAACTATCAAAACATAAACAAAAACAAACAAATCTTAGAATTTAGACATTAAAATTTGTGCATTTCTTTATCTGACAAAAAATATTACAAGCACCATTGCAATCATTGCTGCACCAATTCTCTTGGGAGTGACACAAACAGCAGCTACTTCATTATACAAACAACGTACCAAAAACCATGAAACAGACCAGAGATCGGAGTATTAGATGCAAACTGTCCCAATGGAACAAGGTTGTGCTTGGTCTCCTTGGTGGCACCATGATTGTTTGCAAAAGGGATCCAATTGATTCAGTAGGTCATCTACTGAACACACCATGAGAGTTGGTTCAGCATCATGATATCAGCAGCTAGATGCAGGCCGAATGTAATGTGGAAAACCTGTCCTCATCCAACTATAGCTTCAGTGCAGCGTGACTCATGCTTAAACATTTCATTTTATTACAGCCTTCTTGACAAGTTTTTAAACAATTTATGAACCTTATATACAGACCATCTTTTTCTTCTGTTCAGTAAATTATTGGAAACAATTCTATTTTTATTTACACTCTTTCCACATTGAACCTTTGTTCCTCTACTTGTCCCACCTCTTTTGGTTTGGTAAGTTAATGTCTCCTCTTGTCCCACCTCTTCATCACTTTGGTAAGTTAATATCCCCTTTATCAACTTTCCCTCCAAGAGCATTTGGTTATAATTGACATTTTCGTATTCAAAGGAAAAGTTTTAACCTCAAATATCAACTGTTTTCTTTGTTTCACACATAAAAGCTTAATTTCCTGAGCATTTCAACATTTCCTGTTTTATTACAACTAATTCAGTTTTCTTTCCTGCACTAATTGAAACAATATTGTTTCACTCGAAAGCTTGCCATAAGCTCCCAATTGCCCACCATTACAGCACATAACAATATTTGTGTATCCATCTACTAGAATATCAGATTTCAGCCCTGAACTGGTTAAGTCTGACCTGGTTCCCATTAACGAACATAGAAGCAAACCTCCACTCTTCACTTAATGACTGTTTCTGTATGAGAGACCGGCACCATCTGCGAGTCATATGTGTACAAATGAATTTTAAGCAAATGAAGCAAAACACAGTGCATGCCACATAACATGAATAACAATCTCTGGCCATATGAATGTCACACACCAGTTGAGTACCCAGAACAAATCTTCATAAGTGGGCAAATCGCACACATAGAACCTGTTTATTATTTAGCAACTGGGTATCATATTAAATTGCTTTGAGCATCACAAAAATGTGTTGTGCAACATGAAAGAATTTCTAGTCGAAGGCACATGCTGGTCATGGAGGTAGTCTGTCTGTGTGTAGCAGCCATGGCATAACAAAGCACTCCTTAGAAAATATATACAACACCCTTTTTGTGGCAAACCTCCTGAATTATTGAACTTCTTTCTCAATTGGGATAACAGCTTTTGCTGCAGACCTGACATCTGTGTGAAGAAAAGGATCCAACTTCAAATTTCCAGGATGGGAAGGTTTCAGTTTCTGCTATATTTACTCACATTCCAAATCTGAACAAAAGACAACACAAGTCCTCCTGCAACAGCAACATTTATATTTCTGCGTTCACAATCCTAACTTGGAGGAATGGCAATCAGATGCAAAAATGTCATTTCTCCTTGTTATAATTTCCCTCATTCCTCAAGGATGTACACATGCAGATTTGTGTACTGGCACGGCCTGAGAGCTGCAAACTCTTCAGAAGTTCATAGGTTCTAGGAGCAGATTTAGGTCAGTTGGCCCATCAAGTCTACTCCGCCTTCAATCATGGCTGATCTATCTTTCTCAATCAACTTCATTCACTTGCCTTCTCCCCATAATCCAACACTCTTACTAATCAAGAATCTGTCAATCTCAGTCTTAAAAATATCCATTGACTTGACCTCCACTGCCGTCTATGGCAATTAATTCCACAGATTCACCACCCTCTTACTAAAGAGTCCGACTAAGTTCACCCTACTGGACTCCATGGAATATCCCATGGAGCCGTAGAGGAACACCAAAAAGCTCCGGCAGCATTGTACCAGATGCTTTTGCTAACTTGAACGCTCACCACTAAAGGATCTCAGGACCTCAGCAAAGTAGCAAAGGTATTCAATACAGGTTCTGAAACCATGGCAAAGAGCAATTCCAATGTTTTTCAGGAAACCCAGCCCTCCTCGTATTTCAACAATCCCATCATTTGTAAATCAGGCTGGGAGTGCACCACCAACATTCAGAAAAGCTAGCAAAAAGTGAAATACACAGGTACAAATACCTATTAGGTCATATTGGCTTTGCAATTGCTCCAATTCAACGTGGAAGTTACAGCTCGATGGTATGAAATATTTAAGACTGAATCTTATTCGTTATATGGAAGTTCAGTTACAGCAAGAATGGTGTGAGTATGCAAACCAAGTTCTTTTCAACCTGTCCAGCTGAATTCTACTCCTTTTCCTTAAAATCTATACAAGGCCGCCTAACTTACTCATCATCTTTATCAGATGCGTCCTTTGTTGCATTATTCTTTGCATTATTGTCGTCTTGTGATACCTGTTCCAACAATTTATTTACAGGTCCTTGTAAAATCTGCAAAAAAAGAGATTCACCGAATATTATACATTCACCATAGTTTCAGCACATTTAAAGTGTTGCTGCATGAAGATCTATCTAATTGCAATCAAATAAATTGACTATATTTTGTAGGTCAATTAAATGATCCTACATCTCATAATAGAATATACTCTCGAGAGAAGGGGCATGAAAGTGGCATTTTATGAGTCCACTGTCACCCCTTTTATCTTGCACAATAATCATATTGAGTTATTTACTCAAATATTCCATCTTGGTTTCCACCTTGGTCAGCATGGACGAATAAGGCTGAATGGCTTGTTTCTGTGCTACATAGCTCCACGACCTAGACCATATTACTCCACCTAACCTGTTGCTTGATCTGCACATTTAAAAATTATCCAAGATTGCCTTAAACCTCTCACCCTCCCTTTGCTCTGCTGCTAAAATATTCTTAAATATATCTCCATGCCTTTACTGACATTCTCTTGATGTCTGTATTGTTCGGCTTAGTGTTTATATATATATACTGATAACACATTTGTGCCTACATTATGTTCATTTGATGACAAAAGCCAGATTTGACGCTTTCAATATCCTGGGTTTGTCCCCAACCCCAAATATTATCTCAGTGACAACTACCAGAGCATCAAAGAAAATGCTTTCCATCCTGGAAACAGTATTGTTCTGTGCAACATTCTTCTCCCCCAGCTCCTACTTTGTGCGTTCTTGAATAAAGAGACATTTGCTGATGCGTATGGAGCGCGGTTGGGAATGTTTCCAGTGTACAGCTCAAATCTGGCCGATGCAGTTGCCGGCCTGAATTAAAAATAGGACAAATCAACAATGATCGGGTGGACTAACTGTTGTGTCTTTGTAAATTGTGGTCAGCTTTGCAAAATACCAAAGGAGTGAAGGTCTCTTAGTCTGGCAAAACATGTTAGAAACATCGGAGATGTTCAAAAATAATGCAGCACAGGGGCCCTGGAAAATGTTGTGCACAGCCAGAGCAATGCAATATCTTTCTTCACCAGATTGTTCCCCAGCTATCAAGCAATGAAATCTCCCCCCCCCCCACTGTTACCAACTTTACCTTTGTTCAGGCTCCGCTGCAACATATGGGATCCAGCAACTGTGCAGAGTGACAAATCCACTGGAACCTGTCAACCAGGTCATCTCTAACTAGTGGCAGCAAATCTAGGATACCTAGCCTGAGGCTCTAAGATCAGTCGAACTTAGCCCTGGGTCTTCACACAGTGGTGGAAATCTAGACCTTTCCCAAACATTTATTTTTCCACATTCATTTTCAAGAAATTATAGGCTTGTGACCCTTCTATCGGTGATTGGAAAATTATTGTAGTAGATTCTTAAGGATAGGATCTACTCACACATAGAAAACAACAGACTTTTTTGGGATTGTCACATCTCACATTTTGTACAAGGGAGGTCACGTCTTATGAACTTGATTGATTTTGAAGAGGTAACAGTTATTATTGATGACGATAGGTAATGGAGGTTATGAACACAGAGTTTAGTAAAGCTTTAGACAAGGTCCTGCATGATAGAATGATCCAGAAGATAAAGGCACATGGGATCCATGGAGTCTTAAAAGATTGGATTCCAAATGAGCTTGGCCGTAGCAGACTGAGGACACTGATGAAGGAGTGTTATTCTGACTGTCTTTCCTAAGCATTAGTGTTAGGAACTTTGTTGTTTGTGATATATATATAAATATATAAATGATTTTCACAAAAGGTACAATGACTTTTTCCTTATATTCTGGGCACTACTCTATGGTGTTCCAGTCTGATGAAGGATCCGTAGCTCAGAGCATCACATGAACCAACCTCCCTGTCATTGACTCCATCTACACTTCACGCTGCCCCACCAGCATAATCAAGCACCAGTCTCACCCCAATAACTCTGTTCTCCCCACTCCCATCAGGCACGAGGTATAGAAGTTTGAAAATGCATACCTCCAGATTAAGGGACAGTTTCTTCCCAGCTGTAACAAGGCAACTGAACCTTCCTCTCACCAGCTACAGTGTGATCCTGACCTCCAATTTACCTCATTGGAGTCCTTTTAACTATCTTCAATCGGACTTTATTGGACTTTATTTTGCATTAAATGTTGTAGCCTATATCTTTTATCTGTATAAGGTGGATGGCTTGTGTTTTCTTTGACTCTTATAGCACGTAACAAAAGATTTTCACTGTACCTCGGTACAGGTGACAACAATAAATGAAACTAAACTAAAACCCAAAACATCGTCCCTCCATTCCCTCCACAGATGATTCCTGACCAGCTGACTTCTTCAAACACTGTGTTTTACTTAAGCTCCTAATATCTGCAGTTCCTCGTGTCTTTTTCTCTCTATGGTATTGTAATATTTGCTTTGTTAATGTCTTGCAGTCCAAGTATGTTTACTCATAAATGTAGTTCTAATAATCTCAAACGCATTGGAGACACTTTTCACTATAGGGAAGAGAAAACGAAACAAGGAAAAGTTAACAGATTTTCCCCCAAAGTTTTCGTAGAACAATAATGAACATGCAAATGTAAATAGACATTTACCTTCAACATTGCAAACTCGTATGGTTGGTATCCTTTGAAACTTTCATGAATAGCTGCCATGGTGTGGGATGTCTTTTCCCAAAAATGCAGTAATGTCGTCTGAATCAGGAAAAAAAAGCAAACATTTAATGTAGTATCATTGTTAATGTTTTCACTACATATTTATCTGCCAAGTACTGAATATATAATGTACAGGATTTGAAAGTCACAGATCTCCAAATACCCCTTTGGCTTAATTCAGTAACGGGTAAGTTGCAAATCAAACTCAAGAGTAAAATAGTATACACAAGTTTTTGACAGCCACCCCTTTCAGATTTTTGGATTAATAGTATGGAAGAAGCAAATTTGCTTGACAGCTCGAGCAATGTCTTCGGTGTACTCTGTGTGCAGTTTGCATATTCCCCGTGCAGGCATGTCACAATACTTACCTTCAGCGGTGCTGCAGTTCTGCCACTGGCTGTGTGCGCGACTTTGGCGCCTTTGAGGGGGGGGGGGGAGATTAAAATGCCGTTTTCTCCTGCCTGTCCGAGATATATTTTCTTGGGCTGCTAGCTGATGCTGAAAAATTATTCCGACTTGCGTTCTCGGAAGTTTAAAAAAAAAAAAAATCGCGGGACAATTTAATCGCTGGAGTCAAATAAAAAGGCGACTTCTAACGCTGTCAACGCTGACAACGGGACGGATCTCACGTAGATGATAACGTTGCAGGGAAGAGGCTAGTATGCAAGTACAAGGAATTAGAAAAGATAGCCAAACGTTATAACTTAATGGTCAGGAAATTGAATTCAAAGTCCAAGAGGTTACACTTGAACTACATTGGGCATTGGTGAAAACACAGTACATAGAACTATAGAGTCAGAGCTATACAGTATGGAAGCAGGCCCATTGACCCAACTTGTTCATGTCAACAAAGTCATCATTCTGGACGTCCTATTTGCCTGCATTTGACCAATATCCTGCTAAACGCTTCCTATCCCTATATCTGTCCAAATGCCTTTTGAAAGTCCCAATTGTATCAGTTTTTAGAGCTTCCACTGGAAGCTCATTCCAGATATGGGCTGCCCTCTGATTGAAAATGTTGCCCAAGTCTCTCTTAAATCTCCCCTCTCTTGCTTTAAGTTTATGTCCTCTAGTTTTATAACCTTGTATATGGAGAAGAAGATCGAGAATTGACTTTATCCATGGTTTTATGATCAATAAGTTCACCTCCAGCCTTCCATGTTCCAAAGAATAAAAGTCCCATCCTATCCAACCTTCCGCTGCAATTCAAGATCACATGTCCAGGCAACATCCCAATGCATTTCTTCTGCATCTTTTCCAACTTAAGGACAAGCTTCCTGTGACAGCACTCCAAGTGTGGTCTAGTACGTACGTTGTATCATGATGTCCCAAGTTTTGTACTCAATACCCTTCCCAATGAAGGTAAGCATAACAATTGGCTATTTCACCACACTGTCCACTTGACTCATCACTTTCAGGGAACTATGTAAACATGCACCTGTACTACTAGATCTCTTTTCTGTAACACTTTGCCATTTACTGGTTTATATATCTGGAGTACAGTGTACAGCATTGAGCTTCTTCTTTAAAGAATGATGTTAATGTCTTGAATACAGTTCAGTGAAGGTTCACCACAATAATATCTGAACTGAAAGGACACAACTGCTGGAGTAACTCAGCAGGTCAGGTGGCACCTCTGGAGAAATTGGACAGAAGACGTTTCAGGTCAGGACCCTTCTTCAGAACTAGGTGGGTTTTATCAGCTTGTCTGCCCTGGAGTTCGTCAGAGTAAATGAACACTTGAGTGAAACATGCAAGATTCTTAAGGGTCCTGACAAGGGGAAACGCATAGATATTGTTTCAGTTTGTGAGAGAGTCTATAACAGGTGATAATGGCTTCACCTCCACCATAGATGATAGGGCTCTCAATTGCATCTGTAATTCGTATGCTCACTGTTTCCCCTTCATACAGAGCAAGGAGAGGATTCCCTTTATACTCACCTTCCACCCATCAGCCTCCAAATTCAAAAGGTCATCTATCTATCTATCTATCTATCTATCTATCTATCTATCTATAACTCTCATCTTGACCACTTCTGGTCTGCATTGTAATTACATTTGTGCAAAAAAACTACCCAATATCGCTAGGATTGCTTCGCCACGTCACTCACCGTTCTCCTCTGCTCCAAGCCACCACGTTTTGTTCCGATCGGTGAAATATGAGTAAAGTTATGAAGGTTTAAAAAAATCATAGGATCAGCAGATTGGTCTTCTCGCCTGTCAGTCACCATGAAGGTAAAGCCCCTTCCGGCACCCGCTGGAGAATAAAGCCCCAGAGGCAGGGCAGAGTAAACCAGCCGTGCTGATTGAGTCTGCAAGAGTGGAGTCGGGAAAGCCGCTGTGTGGAGTCGGAGAATTTCGCTCGCTAGAATTTAGAAGATTGAGGGGGGATCTTATAGAAACTTACAAAATTCTTAAGGGGTTGGACAGGCTAGATGCAGGAAGATGGTTCCCGATGTTGGGGACGTCCAGAACAAGGGGTCACAGTTTAAGGATAAGGGGAAAATCTTTTAGGACCAAGATGAGAAATACATTTTTCACACAGAGAGTGGTGAATCTCTGGAATTCTCTGCCACAGAAGGTAGTTGAGGCCAGTTCATTGGCTATATTTAAGAGGGAGTTAGATGTGGCCCTTGTGGCTAAAGATTTCAGGGGGTACGGAGAGAAAGCAGGTACAGGATACTGAGTTGGATGATCAGCCATGATCATATTGATTGGCGGTGCAGGCTCGAAGGGCCGAATGGCCTACTCCTGCACCTATTTTCTATGTTTCTATGGAAGGTGCTGTGTGGTGTTACGGCTGGTGGCCGCTGTGTGGAGCCCCTCCCTCCCACACACCCCCCTCCCCCCTGGACCCCACCTCTTTTGACATATTCCACCATCAGAGACAAAGTTTCCTTCTCTTTCAGCATTATTAAGGTATTATCCCCTCCTAACTCTGGAGTTGTCAAAATCGCGAAGGTCTTGAGGGGCAATAGACATGGTAAATAGCAGGCTGGGTAATCAAGCTTAGCTTTACAGTGATAGGGGAGAGATATAATAGAAATTTAATGGGCAAACGGTTCACATGGAGGATGGAAGGAGTGTGTATGGAACAAGCTCAGAAGAAGTGGCTGAAGCAGGTGCCACAACAGTTTAGAGGCATCCCATAGGGTATATGCCACATCCCCCTATATGGACCACACACCCCAAATGGGACTACCTTAGATGAGCATCTTGGTCACCAAAGGGTCCCCCACACCACCCACCCCTTTATGACCCACACGTCACCACCCATCAAAGGAAGTCATAAATTCATGGTCCCCCCCCACACCATCCCCCCCTCCCCCACAAAGGCCACCTGAGGAAATCACACCCCCAGAAGGGCTGTTTCCTCCACAACATCCTTGTTGCCCTTTCACCCCACTACCATCCCCTTCTTACCATGACACCCCCTCCAGTTGAATTGATACGCATATTCCCCCTCCCCCCACCACAACGCACCCAACCATGGTGGAATACTGCATTGGGGAATGGGTTGCATTGGGGGACCAGGCCTCCCGTTTGACTGGGACCCAACTTAGAAGACTAGACACTTAGTCTAGTCTTCAATATAATTTCCAACTCTTTTGACATATTCCACCATCAGAGACAACGTTTCCTTCTCTTTCAGCATTATTAAGGTATTATCCCCTCCTAGCTCTGGAGCTGTCAAAATCACGAAGGTCTTGAGGGGCAATAGACGTGGTAAATAGCAGGCTGGGTAGTCAAGCTTAGCTTTACAGTGATAGGGGAAAGATATAATAGAAATTTAATGGGCAAACGGTTCACATGGAGGATGGAAGGAGTGTGTATGGAACAAGCTCAGAAGAAGTGGCTGAAGCAAGTAAAAATAACAACAATTAAGAGACATCTGGACAGGGTATATGGATAAGAAAGGTATATGGACCAAATGCAGGCAAATGGGACTAGCTTAGATGAGCATCTTGGTCAGCAAAGGGTCGTCTTCCATGCTTTAGAATGATTACTTTATGACTAGACACGTCAAAGAGTCATGAAAGGAAGTCATAAATTCATGGTCAAGAACAAGGTTACATGCAGCTGATGGTCTTGGCACAAAGGCCTCCTGAGGAAATGAAGGCAGAGAAGGGCTGTTTCCTCCACAACATCCTTGTTTGCTCTTTCACCCCACTAACATCCTGTCTTCTTAACATGACACCCTTCCAGTTGAATTGATAATCATATTCTGCCTCACCTGGAAACCAAACACACTAAAATTCTAAACACTTTGGGATCAATATCAAACCCACACATAACAGTTGAGAGAACCCAAATAAAAAATAATTCTTAAATAGCAAATCAAAATCAGACCAAATTCCCACATTAAGCTTTGTCCTGTTGTGCAAGTTAGGCCTCCGTCAATCTTATTTAATTGATATGTTCAGCAGGACCTCTGTGCCTCCAGACTCCACCTCCAAATCAAACCCTCCCACATATTTCCAACCATGTAAATATTGAAGCATTTGTCTCAATATATCACAAGCAAATTTCACAATTTATCCACGAAGTATGCAGTTTTATTAAGGACAGAAATTGCAGAAATACAGCTTCATTCATGTGTTATCATTTTTGTGTCTTGGCAAAATAACTCGTGCTTTACAACAAAAAGAGGCATCATATCTCTGGAGCAGGTCAGCGGTTAGACTCCGGCCCATTAAGTTAGGAAACGCCGAAAATTCAGCCCAATTCCCAACGTATGGATGATGTCGCAACTGGTGCAGATTAAGGTTTACAGTTTAAAAGAAGCTGATTGGTCACCAAATTTGTGAATTTGAAATGTACGTTTTCAAATTTTTCTTAATTGATTTCAGCTTTACAATTGACCAACATCCATAAACTAAAATCATAGAGTTATCATATGAAGGTGAACATTTACTTATGTTCACTCAGTCACAATGACAACTTACTTAAACCCCGAAACAATGCAAAAGTTCAACAAATTTAAGTTTCAGTTTAATTTTGGCAATGTAACTATTGAAGATGAAAATACAATTTGGCTCAGATCAGTGCATTTTACTGTTGCATAATTATTCTCACTCCACAATAATAGTAAAGTTGGCTGAGATGAGGGTAATAAAATGTGGCTGAGATGAGGGTAATAAAATTTTACTTTTCAGCAGCTCATTGAATTTGTTGATTATTACAAGCACCTCTCATGATAAGAATAGGAAGCTCCAGTGCTTTTACCTGATAAGTTGCTAAAATGTGTGAAAGAAGATTGCAACGACTTGCTCCAAGTAAGTCTACTTTCTGGCACACGTCATTCTTTATTTTGTCAAAGTGAATCTTCGTATGACGAACTTGACCTTGAACCTTAAATTATACAGAAACCTTAAATTATACGTCATGACAACTTTGAACAAAAGCCACAAAAAATAAAAATCTCAATATGTGTTTAAGAAACATGTGGCAAATGAAACTGACCCAGAAAGCATTTGACAAGATATTCACAAAATTCTAAGTAACAAGGACATAATATTTTGGCTTGGAGAGAAGATTGGCACAGAAGCAGTGAATAGGCCAATGGAAAGTGATCGTTTTCTGGGAAGGTCAAATTTTGCCCATGTACCAAGATGACTGCAAGGGGGCCCATATCCTCAAACCTGATCGTTCAAGGACCCAAGCAATCGTTCCAGGTGGGAGGTTGCATCTCTTCTAATTCTACTGCGTGCGTCTAGATGTCAGCAGATCTATATCGGTAGAGAAAGAAAGTTTCGAATATTCCGCTGGTAGCAATAACCAAGCTGATTTATAAAGACTCCGGACCTCTCTGTCCTGGAATGGCCAAGCGAGCAACCTTGGAGGAACAGCACTCAACTTTGCCTATGCCCCCCTGCTGTCCCTCCCATCCCCCAGCATCTGGCACTCGTCCTTTTTTCCTGCCCCACCCACCCCCGCCCCCCCGATCAGTGTTTGGCCCGTTGCCTATATCCTTTTCTAAAACCTTTCCTATCGATGTACCTGTTCAAGTGCCTTTTAAATGTTGCTATAGTACCTGCCTCAACTACCTCCTCTGACAGCTCTTTCCATATAGCCATCACCCTCTGTGAATTTGTGGACAATACAAACAAAAGGGGATGGCAAGTTTCAAGGAGGATCCAAACAGTTACAGAGCAGTTGCAGAAAAGGTTGGCAAACTAAATATAATGCAGGAAAATGTGAAGTTGTTGTTTTTGGAATAAATTAATATTAAGTGGCAAAAATATGAAGTGACAAAAATCTGATGCAGCATTAAGAGATTATAGGTCTTTCTGCATGAAGCACAGAAAGCCCCTGCACACCAATGTAACAGACATTAGGAAATGCCAATGGAATGCTAGAACATACAGTACAGATAGTGCAGACACAAAGTGCTGGATTAACTCAGTGGGTCAGGCAGCATGTCCGTAGAACATGGATAGGTAACATCTCACGTCGGAACCTTTCTTCAGACCTAGGTCTGAAGGAAGGACCCGACCCGAAATGTCATCTATCCATGTTCTCCAGAGATGCTGCTTGACCCACTTAATCCAGCAGTTTGAGTCTGTTTTTGTAAACCAGCATCTGCGGTTACTTTTGTCTGCGTAGAAAAGTACAGCACAGGAACCGTCCTTGCTACCAACAATGTCTGTACTGACCACAAAGGTAATAATACACTGCACATCTGCCTGCATGAAGTCTATATCTTACTGTTTCTAGCCTGTTGAAGGATGTTATTATAACTGCTACCGCAACCTCGTCAGTAGCTTGTTCCAGGCAATTACCACACTATAAAAATCTTGCCTCGTAAATCTCCTTTAAACTTTATTTTTCTCATCTTAATACTACGCCCTTGTGGTGGTCCCTGGTGGCCAACCACTTGTGTTGCAAACCCTCGGCACTGAGGCTTGGGTCACGTGATTTGGTATGGCGGGAAGAATGGGTCAAAGGTCCCACCTGGGGTATTTATACCCCTGGTAAAGCCCTCGCCCTGTGTTGTGGTTCTGAGAGCTATTTTGTGTTTACTGAATAAAGATCACTTTGTTTGACAACATATGTCTAACTATACCCTTTAATATTTGAGAATTCCGCCTTGAGATAAATATTTCCTATCAATCCATCCTATCTGTGCCTCTTATAATGTTATGGACTTCTATTAGGTCATCTTTCAGTTTGTCCAACCTCTCCTTGTAGCTAATACTCACTATTCTAAGCAAAATCCTTGTGTATCTCCTCTGCATTTCCCCGAAGCCTTCCTCTAGAAGGTGTGGTGGTCTCTGGTGCTAATTGACGGAGTAGTGTAATACACAAACTGATCAACTTGAAAAACGATAAAGATGGCATTAAGCCTGAAAGAGTGCAGAGGAGATTTGTGAGAATGTTACCAGGACTCATGGGCCTGAGCTATAGGCAGAGATTGGGCAGGTTAGGACTTTATAGGAGCTCAAGGGATGATCATTTAGAGGTTGTTGCAGAAGTGTATAAAATCATGAAGGGAGTAGCTAGGGTGAATGCACTGAGTCTTTTTCCCATGGAAGGGACATCAAGAAGTAGAGGGCATTGGTTTAAGGGGAATGTGGAAAAATTAAGCAAGAACCTGGCGGGCATAATTTTTCATACAGAAGGGTGTGAGTATACGAAACAAGATGCCTGATGAAGTAGTTGAGGCAGGAACAATTACAACATTTAAAAGATATTTGGCCAGATATATAGATAAACATAGTGGTAGGATATGAGCAAATAAATGCCTATTGACGTTGCTGGGTCAGTCAGCGACCTGTGGGACTTGAGGCAGGACTCACAGACCACACTCACTCTTATAGACTGCAGACGGTTTACTCAGCCAACCTGATTTAAAACACAGCAAATTGGTATTTGAGTTACTACTCCTTGAAAATGCAGGGTAACTAAAGGATAGTTGCTTAAAATAATATTGTGTGCAAAGTTATTGGAATTTGCTTACAGCAGTATATTTTTTTTGGACCTGATTGGTGGGAAAATTATACACTCTGTTTTGGCTAGGGATAGTGGTGTCATTGTATGTAGCCATTTCTGCCATTCTACCCTACTTGGAAGGGATGTGGAGATGATTAGAAAGACTCGTATGCTTATCTTGATTAACTAAGACTTTTTAATTGTATTTGTAAATTACCCTACTCTGCATATGTTTTGGCTAGGGAATAGTGAACCACTTACCATTGTCTTTAGCCATTTCTGGAGCTGACCCCAACCTAAATCTCTATCTATCTATCTATCTATCTATCTATCTATCTATCTATCTCTCTATCTATCTATCTATCTATCTATCTTACTAAAAGTTTGTTTTTGACCGGTTTTGGCCATCTGTGCTGCGATTTCCGAGAGAACGCCGCCACGCCACCTACGGCCGCCATTTTTGGTCACCTCGCTCAGCGCCCCCCTCCCATGTGTGCCGAGGATTTTTCCAGTCGATGAAAAATGAGAGAGATATTAATGATTTTACAAAATTCCCCATTCTCTCTGCTGCCCCCGCTGGCGGCAGGGGGGATGGACTATAAAACCAGGAAGTGGTGTGCCTCAATTAGTCTGCAAGCTGGAGGAAGGCAGAGGGTCACGTTTCTCTGAGCTGTGAATAAAACTGAACACATGTCCACACAACTGTGAGTAAGTACCCTTAATGTGGTTTGAAAATGAAAATATGGTTAAAGTAAAAAAGCACTGCCTGCAAATGGTTGTTTGGGGGGTTTGGGTTGAAATAAAAAGGCACTCTCTCTCTCCCCCCCCCCCCCCCCCCCTCTCCTCTCCCCCCCTCCCCCCACACCCCTGCCCCTTGCCCCCCCTTTTTTTCCCCCTCCCCCTTCCCCCCCCCCCCCCTCCCCCCCTCCCCTCCCCCCCCCCCCTCTCCCCCCTCTCTCTCTCCCCCCCCTCCACCCCCACCTTTCCCCTCTCTCACCCCCCCTCCCTCTTCTCCTCCTCGCCACCCCCCTCTCCCTCTTGCCCCTCTCTCTGTGTCTCTGCTCCCTCTCTCTCTACCCTCCCCCCCCCCCCCCCCCCCCCCCTCTCGAGATGTGACTGCAAGTTGGGGGCTATGCGTCAGTAGATAGGGTGGTTATGAGGTAAAAGGAGCAAATTAATAATATTAATATAATATCAAGGAGGGTAATTAGCGTGAGTGTAGGGGGGGGAGGGGGAGATATTTAGTGTGTGTGACGCTGCATGCCGCCTCCCCCCCCACAACCGCCAGATCCCGTTGTACTTCCCCTTTCCCCAACTTGACGCCATTTAGATAGTAATCTGCCTTCCTGTTTTTGCTACCAAAATGGATAACCTCACATTTATCCGCATTAAACTTCATCTGCCATGTATCTGCGCACTCCTTCAACCTGTCCAAGTCAACCTGCATTCTCATAGCATCCTCCTCACAGTTTACACTGCCACCCAGCTTTGTGTCATCTGCAAATTTGCTAATGTTACTTTGCATCCCTTCATCCAAATCATTGTTGTATATTGTAAATAGCTGCGGTCCCAGCACCGAGCCTTGCGGTACCTCACTAGTCACTGCCTTCCATTCTGAAAGGGACCCGTTAATCCTTACTCTTTGTTTCCTGTCTGCCAACCACTTCTCTAAGCATGCCAGCACTCTACCCCCAGTACCATGCACCCTAATGTTGCCCACTAATCTCCTATGTGGGACCTTATCAAATGTTTTCTGAAAGTCCAGGTACACTATATCCACTGGCTCTCCCTTGTCCATTTTCCTGGTTACATCTTCAAAAAATTCCAGAAGATTAGTCTAGCATGATTTCCCCTTCGTTAATCCATGCTGACTCGGACCGATCCTGTTACTACTATCCAAATGTTTGGCTATCTCATCTTTTATAATTGACTCCAGCATCTTCCCCACCACCGATGTCAGGCTAACTGGTCCATAATTCCCAGTTTTCTCTCTCCCGCCTTTCTTAAAAAGTGGGATAACATTAACTACCCTCCAATCCACAGGAACTGATCCTGAGCCTTGCAGAGACTGGGGAATGCCCACACTTCCGGGTTTTATTATACCTCCCCCTCCCACCGGAAGGGGTGTGGCCTTTGTGGCGTGATTAACAGGATAGATAATCTCAACATTTTTTATACATTAATAAGTCTTATTTTTCATCGATGAGAAAAATCCTCTTCTCCTGCACAGTGGCAGGGGACTGAGTAAGATGGCCAAAAATCACAGCCGTAAGTGGTAGCGTTCTTTCTAAAATCAATATACAGTGCAAACAGGAAGTGGTTAAGATTTGAGTTTTAATTATATAGATAAGATGTTTGCAAATTTGGGCTAGGGTCAGCTCAGATGACTGGAAGCAGGAAGAGCAAGATCCAATTGGTAAGTAATTCAGATGAGTACGTTGAGGTACAGATATAATGAAAAATCCTGAGGGAGTCATGATTAGCAAATGGTTGATTTTGTAATAATTCCAGCCTAACCCATAATTTCATTTCATCTTTCTAGTCATCTCTAAATCCCATCCATGTTGGGAACATGGCAGGAATGGCTGCATACAATGACACCACTATCTACAACCAAAACAGGTTGTATATATTTCCCATCACACAAGCCCAAGAAAATATACTGCTATAATATAAATTATAGCAAATATATAAGCAAATTCACCAGTTTGCTGTGTTTTAAATCACGTTTGCCAAGGAAACTGTCTGCAGTCTGCAAGATGGATTGTGGTCTGCGAGTTCTGCCTCAAGGCCCGTCACACCTGCAGGTCACTGACTGACCCAGCAACGTCAATAGGCATTTATTCGCTGAAGGCCAACTTTATGTGCCACTCCTGTCCTCATTCAGTATCCAAAAACAGCACAAGCATTCTTTCAGCAAGGGTAAATATTACATGATTTGGACCAGGGGACTTGTTTGACCTTCGGTTCGCCAGCACAAGAACACTAATGGAAATTGTAGTGCTAACTGGATGCGAGGGATAAATCATTTTTCTCAGGGGTCTAAGATGTCCATTTGCTCCAATTGTGGTTTAACTCTCCAAAGACACAGGTAGGTGGGGTGGGGGTGGGGTGGGGCGTGTGTGTGTGTGTGTGTGTGTGTGTGTGTGTGTGTGTGTGTGTGTGTGTGTGTGTGAGTGAATATGTGGGAATCGCTGGTCGGTGCAGATTCGATGGCCTGAAAGGCCTGCGTCCGCACTGTATCTCTAAACTAAACAGATCTTTGGAGTGTGGAAAGAAACCAAAGTTCTCAAAGGAAACCCACACAGGTCACGGGGAGAACGTACAAATTCTATATCGACAGCACCAGTAGCCAGGATGGAAGCCAGGTCTAAGTCGTTGTAAGGCAGCAACTCTACCGTTTTGCCACCATGCCACCCTTTCACTTCCCATAGATGTGATCTGATCTGCTGAATATTTCCAGCAGTCCGTTAATGTTTTAGATTTCAGGCAGACTTTGGATATCTAGTGCATTATTTGGAGAAGCAGACATTTACTCATCTAGTCAATATTCCTCCCTCAACCAACCTAACTCAAAACCGATCTGGCAGTCCACTGCTATTTGTAAGAGCTTGCTTCATATTAAACCACTGATGCGTTTATCACTGCACATTCAAACAATGTTGGTGATATATGCAAAGGATTTTTTTTTAATGTTGCCTATACAAATGCTGTCATTTTAAAGTAAAATTTCCACAAATTTTATTTACTGTTTAATTTGTGGCAGGGGCTATCCTGTCATCAGGATACAAAGTAACTTTACATAGCAGACGCAACGCAAATTAATTCAATTCAAACCAAACTGTCCATGCTGTTGTTTATGCTCATTCAAGCCTCCTCCTGTTTTTATTTACCTAAACCCATCGATGCAACCCTTCATTAACTTCTTCCTCATATTAAACATTAACTATAACATTCACTTCAAGTAATACATCTGGCACTAAATTCCATGTTTTTGTGACTCTTTGGGTAAAGGCATTGCTTCCGAATTCCTACCTAATTTCCTAGTAACCATCAAACTGTTGGTCTCGAGTTATACTGTATCCAAGTGGAAACATTTATCCCATCTAATCTTCCAAAATAAAATAATTTACAAGGTAATGGAAATTAGATAGGGGTGGGAGACTCCTCTATTGCCGCTGAGAATGTTCTTCTGTTCCGACGTCAGAGTTCTAATCATCCCGGCGAGATGGCCTGAACATTGGGCCGCCGTGGCGGTGACTGCAGAGGCTCAAAGGCGCCGACCACGGGTGAACAGAGAGGAATACTGAACTTTATTTCCTTCCCTCACAGTGGGAAACGTTGATTCTGCGTTGTGGGGATGTTCAAGTTAAATTCTGTCGTGTGTTGTGTTCTTTTTATTCGTATGGCTGTATGGTAACTCAAATCTCACTGCACCAATTGGTACATGTGACAATAAATATAAACTTGAAATTAACATGGAACCTGAATGGACTCAAAGACCACCTTCCATGTACAAGCCATTCTGTGATTTTGGTTGTGGCAACATGCACAACTTTTACACCAGAGGAAGGAAACAAAGGTTGAGTGTGGAAAGGATGGAAGCAATCTGGATTAATGGTCAGAGCATAGAACTGGGAAGTGAAAAAGATCAGCCCATAAAACAAAGACCTAATTGGGCATCAGGGAACGATTAAGCAATTAATTCAGTGGAAAGAAAATCACCATTATATCCCAGAAAAGAACTGTGGGAAAATGTGAGACAGTTGAAGGAAATCACTGGAAGGGAGGTAACAAATATATTTAGATATGATAAGCAGGGAAGCCAAAGATAGCCCATGGAATAATATTATCAAAAAAGCATGACAATTACAGAAATATGCTCACTTGAAAATGTCATGCCAACTTCAATACAGTACTGTATAAAATAATGGGTGGTGTCATTTTATTGGCAGGACAATAAATTGAGGATATGTCTGCTTGTTCAGAAGGAGATCAGACTTTCAATACAATTCAAAGAGCAGGCAGCTTTTCCAATGTAACAGCTGGCATTCAAATTTCAACCAGACTCACTGTATAAATTAATTGGCCCCGTAGAGTGAATGTAAGGAGTTAGGGAAAGGCTGAAAAGAAGGGCCAAGGGTGTTAATCTCTAAATTACCCCTGGTGCCACCTGCTAGCAACAGTAGGAATATAAAGATAGGACAGATACATGTGTGCTTTAGGAATTGGTGCAGGGGGCAGGGATTCAGATTTTTGGATTATTGGGACTTCAGCAGAGGTGACTGACACGATGGACTGACTGCACCTGAACTGGAGGACGACCAATATCCTTGCAGATGAGTTGATCAGTGCTACTAGAGTGGCATAGGGGTGGGAACTGGACTATAAGGTGAGCAAATGGTAGGTAGAGTTTAGCTTATTATTGTCACGTGTACCAATTAAAAGACTATACATGATTACAGTCAAGCCATTCAGTGTACAGGTGTAGGATAAAGGGTGAAAGTTAATTGGATGGCGGTGGAGGCAGATATAATAGTGTAATTTAAGAGGCTTTTAAATAGGCTCATGGATATGTAGGGAATGAAGTGATAGGGATCATATGCAAGCAGATGAAATTAGTTTATTTAGGCATCATGTTCCACACAAAAAACATTCTGGATTGAAGAGCCTGTTCTTGTAATGTACTTTTCTTGGTTCCATGTACTGCATCATTTATCTTATTGGTAGACATACAATAATGGAGTAACTCAGCAGGACAGGCAGCATCTCTGGAGAGAAACGTGACGTTTCGGGTCAAGACCCTACTTCAGACAAGACTCATTTATCTCATTGTTGTTTATTGAGTCTGCTTGCACATAAATTGGCTGCAATGTTTGCTTCCAGTCTACCAATAACTAATCTTTCAAAAACTTAACATATGGAAGATGTACAAGCAAATATGTTTATTCTTAACATCTTAGCCAGATATACAAGTACAAACATTTAAAGAATCCAGCAACTTTGTATTTAAATTCTATCTAGAAACTGTGGTTCAGATATGGAATTTAAAAAAAAAAATTCAAATTAACCAAATATAACTCAAGACCTAAAGATGCTTGTTTAAAAAAAAAAAGGCAAAGTGTTGGAGTAACTCAGCAGGTCAGGCAGCATCTCTGGAGAACATTAAGAGCTGACGTTTCTGGTTGAGATCCTTGTTCTGATTGAATTCAAACCAAATACGAATGTTATGGGACACAAGCGACGTGCTCTTGCTGAAAACTCACAGGCTTTTCACAAAATAGCCTTGTATTTACACAGCAAATTAGAATGCAAATAATTCCACTATGTTTTAGATACCTGATTGCCATGTTAAAACTGTGCATATTGTGGAAAAGCATTGAATACTTGACAGAAAATGTGGTATTTTAGAGTTAAACAGTATCATGCAGAAATTATGCATTTGTTGACAGCATCAACAGATAGAGTCAGAGTGATACAGCATGGAAACAGGCCCTTCGGCCCTACTTGCACACACATGTTCCAGCGACACTAGTCTCATCTGCCAGCATTTGGGCCATATTCCTCCAAACCTGCCCTATCCATCTACCTGTCTAACTGCTTCTTAAATGTTGGAATAGTCCCTGTCTCAACTACCTTCTCTACAGCTTGTTCATACATCCACCACCCTTTGTGTGAAAAGGTTACCTGTCCTTTGCTCCATAGATGCTGCCTCACCCGCTGAGTTTCTCCACCATTTTTGTCTACAGAAGGTTGAAATGAAGTTTTGCAGTAAAAGGAAAATTTAATTTGTGATTAACTTTTGAGAAACTTCGGTGGGAAATCTGAAGCCTACCGGAGGTTTCTGAGTGTCAATGTTACAGCAGAGAAATTAGAAAATTCACCTAAATTGTATTTGCCACAGAAATAAATGACTGATATTTAACAACATTTCACTTAAAAGATGCAAATAAAATAAAATTTGGTGATTACTTTTTATAAAATTATCCAACAACAGACAAGATGGATCATATGTCACAAGGCCATGTGAAAGGAGCAGAATTGGGCCATTTGGCCCATCAAGACTACACCAACATTCAATCATGGCTGATCTATCTCTCCCTCCTTGCCCCATTCTCCTGACTTCTGCCCATAACCCCTTATCCCTGGTACTAATCAAGAATATCTCTCTGCCTTAAAAATATCCATTGACAGCGTCCATAGCCATCTGTGACAGAGAATTCCACAGATTCACTACCCTCGGAGTAAAGAAATTCCTTCTGCATTATAATAATAGATGTTCTACGAGCTTCTTCAGTCTAGTTTCTCCTAGGTGTCTAGACACCATTACTAATCAAGATTAAGGCATATGTTTAATTGTATGTCTTTCATCAAAAACATGATGGAATTAAATTCAAAGAAATTACACCGTGGATACATGATTTTACATTTATACAACTGATTTCAAAAGGTTTTTTTCCCCCGCCAATACTTTTGAGCATTCCATTCCCTGCCGATGATGTAATGATTTTGCAAACCCTTTAGCTGGAAATGAATCCCACGGCATTTTTAAGGCTGCACTGTGAGAGTACAGGCTAGTATTTTGTTTGGATAAAATGAATCAATTACATCAATTTTAACTATGCATGCAAATGATTTGGTATTTTTCATTCCTTTTGCATTAATTCATGTCCAAGGAAACAATGGGAAATCAAGAAAGAGATTGTAGGGTAGGGTGGATCCAGCAGTAGCAAACAGGTATGATGCAGAAGGAAAGGAAAATGTCCACCCGAGTTACTAATCATGAAAGAAAATAGCAAAAAAACCCATCCTAATAGATCCTCACAAAAGATTTTCTCACAAAAGGATTTCAACCTGGAACATCAACTCACTACTTCTATCTCCCCTCAACCTCTGGAGTGTTCAGAGTGTCTCCGAGGATCCTCCAGTGCTTCTACGCAGCGGCGGTGGAAAGCATCTTGTCCGTGAACATTACTATCTGGTTTGGGAATTGCTCTGCCAAGGACAAGAAGGCTCTGCAGAGAGTAGTGTGTTCGGCCGAACGCACTATGGGAACTTCACTCGCCCCCCTGCAGGAACTATACATCAGGAGGTGCAACTCCAGAGCAAATAAAATCATGGGAGACCCCTTCCACCCCTACAATGGACTGTTCCAGCTGCTACGGTCAGGCAAACGCCTCCGTTGCCATGCGGTGAGAACGGAGAGGTTGAGAAGGAGTTTCTTCCCTGAGGCAATTCGGACTGTAAACGCCTATCTCACCAGGGTCTAACTCTACTGGACGTTTTTCCTTCCATTATTTATTATGTAAAAGAATATGTGTGTTATGATTGTGTTTATAATTTGTTTGGTTGTTTTGTTGTTTGTCTTTTGCACAAAAGTCCGCGAGCATTGCCACTTTCATTTCACTGTACATCTCGTATGTGTATGTGACAAATAAACTTGACTTGACTTGAGAAAGCAATCCAAGTCTGTCAATCCTTTCCTTGCAAACGTAATCCAGGCATCATTTTGTTAAGTAGTACTAAAAAAAAAATATTTGTAGATATATAGGTGTGCCCTTACATTTTGGTACAATCCAGAGAACATTAGACACGTCTTGATGGAAATGGAGATAACAACATTTGATAGCAGGGTGTGTGGAGGATAAAGGAATGGGAAATGGGAATAGCATTATTCACATTAGCACTCTTTTCCAGTGTTAGAAACTATGTTCTTTGAAGTTAGTAATGTCAGCAGTACATTTCAAAAATGATTTGGTGTTGACATTTACTGAACAGCATATTTACTGTCCAACTATAGAAATTATGGATTATCAAATATCAAATTACTGCCATATATCACTTGCACAATTCTCATAGTTTGGACCCTTAGGTTGGTGGTATTGCACACAATGCAATTAAGATTGTGAAGCTGTTGAAAAGGTTAAATTATGCAAAGCCAATGTACAAGAAAAAAAGCTCAGTTTGACTGGGAAAATCTGACTTCACATTAAGCATCTTTAAAAAAGACTTATGGCAAGTATAAAACATAATAAAAAAAACTCAATGTCAGGCATTATTTATGGAAAAAAAGATAAAGTGTAGATGAAGTAACTCAGCAAGTCAGGCAGCATCAATGGAGAACATGGATTGGTGATGTTTCGGGTCAAGACCCTTCTTCAGTCTGCTCTCCAGGGATGCTCGCTGACCTGCTGTTCCTCCAGCACTTTGTGTGCCTTTCTGTAAACCAGCATCTGCAATTTCATGATTCAAGGATCTGTTTCCAAAGGTCAAGAGATGTCAGTCTAGAGTCAAGCGTTTCATTGCCATAAGTACCAACAACTGAATGACAACATTCTTACTGCAGCAGCATAAAAAGCCTGCATACACAATACTGTTACAAAACATAATAAATTATGTGTAGTAACATAAAATATACTACTACAAATATTTAATTCTGATGACACTTTTAATTAAAAGGTAGCATTAACAAAATATACCATATTATAATTTCTTACCTTCCTAAACTTTTCAAGATGCTTATACATATCAGGATCCAGCTCCTGAGAAATATCTTTCATCCACAGTAATGCTCCCCGGTATTCTGTGCGAGACTGTTCCATTCTATTCACGGTCAGCCAGGTGTCAGAAATGGCACGGTACCTGAATGTTTCCACTTCCTGGTACAGTCGACATAAAGGACTACGGAGTGCTAGTCTGCGTCAGAAAAACTCAAGCAGCTATATATTTTATAAACAACCCATTTCACCCATGTATCCCGAATTACTAGAACCCAATTACTTGGCATGAGAGTGTTTAAGAAGGAACTGTAGATGCTGGAAAATCGAAGGTACACAACAATGCTGGAGAAACTCAGCGGGTGCAGCAGCATCTATGGAGCGAAGGATATAGGCAATGTTTCGGGCCTAAACCCTTCCTCAGACATGGGGGGGGGGGGGGGGGGGGGGGGGGGGGGGGAAGAAAGGGGGGGGGTGGGGGGGGGGGGGGGGGGGAAAAAGAAAAAGGAGGAGGAGCCAGAGGGCTGAGGGATGAGAGGAGACAGCCCGAGGGATGAGAGGAGACAGCCCGAGGGCTGAGGAAGGGGAGGAGACAGCAAGGGCTAGCAAAATTGGGAGAATTCAATGTTCATGCCCCCAGGATGCAGACTCCCCAAGCGGAATACGAGGTGCTGTTCCTCCAATTTCCGGTGTTGCTCACTCTGGCCGTGGAGGAGACCTTGGCATGAGAATTGGATTGATGGGACAAACATTAAAGTTGGGGGTGGGGTAAGGAGGGAGTGTACAATTGGAAGCAAGTCTACATGAAAAAAATGAGGGGGGAAATCTGCTATCAGTTTGAATTAATGTGATTTAAAAAAACAGGTTGGGAGAAGTGAAATGCAGGTTCAATGAGACAAGTAATGTATATTTTTAATCCAAGGCATCAATTACTGATAAAGGAGAAAAGGACATTTAAACAAAATATACAATTAACGAGTAATTCTATAGTATTCATAGTTATAACAGCAGGAACCTCCACTTCACGGTAGCAAATGTAAAAGGATTCCAAAATAACATTGCTAAGATAAATGAACTAAAGAAAATTGTTAGCAACCATTGCATTCTGCATTGTTGGAGCCAAATTCTCCTCTGCTACTATCCTATGACAGTATCCTCCTGCAGAGCTCGCTGTGCATATGTCCAAGTTTTTTGAGCTTCACTGGACACCCAAAAAGAGATTAAAAATGGAAGCATTGGGAGTAAGCCAACTGGCTCTTCCCGATGAAGTCAAGCAGCAGTGGACCGATTTCCAGCAGTTCACTAGCGGGTTGGATCTGCCGAGTTCCAGCGACTCCATTCATTACAGAATTACAGCTGAATGAGAGAAAGAGCAAAGATTGGGAATTGCAATTTCCGTGAATTAAATTTTTTTTTCCTAATGCAATTCATTTTAAGTATTAACAGCAAGTTAGTATTTTAAACAAATAGCATAATTAGTTTGTTTTTTAATATTTTGCGAATATTAGTCACTCACCAATATTCATAATTTCCTGGGAACCTGGAGTAGCCGGCTGCCAATTCTCATACATTTCCTTGTATGAGACTTGATCAAGACCCATCTCGTGATGTCATGCATGATCTGTCGGCTCTATACTGAGCCAGATCAGAGACATATGGAGGCAAAGCTGTTGCTGGAAGGAATGTGTGCACTCACTCCTCGTGAACAAAGGAGTGATTAATGGGGGATGCTATTCTCTTCCCTAGAAGTCCAGCAAAGTAGTCAAATAACATTAGGTGCAAATGACGAAGCATTTTACAATAAAAGCAATTGATTTGGAATCCTTAAAACTCAATTAAAAACTCATTAGGAATCCATGAAAAATACTGAGACCTGCAGTTACCATTATTAGTTTCAGATAAATGTGCATTTCTCACATTATGCCTTCCTTATCATATTCATTGCAATGGACCACTGGACAGGTAAGAGGCCTTTGGCAACATGCACATGAAGGGAAGAGGTAAATATTAAAATATTAGATTTATTGTCTTCACTAGCAAGCAGATAGATTGGAACTTTAGTGCATGTAAATAATAATTGTGTCAAATATGCTGCCTATAATTGATATCTTTCCACTTGCCTGTGTCCGGTGCCATCGGCTTATCTTACGATAAATATGGCATTTATTTGAATACCTTTGTTGCGAGGAGAAGCATAGTGCCTTTCCAGTTGCTTGCATCATTTTTCCTGCTCTGGTTTTATCCTGTGAACCCTGGGATCTGAGAAATCGGCCCAATTCATTTTCTTCCTGAGACAAAACTGAAAAGGAAAGATATGTTAAAAATAGTATTGCCATACTAAGAAATGCTTTGAGAATGGGTAACCCAGGATACACTGACAAAGGTGTCGAACAAGTTGAACGCTTGTGAATGACTGATATTCACAAAAATACTGGTAAAAATGAAATTTCTGGCTTTATTTTTCCCAGAAGGAAATGTCAAAGTCTAGAGGCCGTAGTTTTAAGGGAAATGGAGCAAAGTTTACAGGAGACGTGGAGGGTAAAGTTTTTGTTTCAACACAGATGGTGCCTGGAACGCACTGTCAGAGCTGGTGGTGGAAGCAGATGATAGTGGCATTTAAGAGGCTTTTAGATAGGCATATGGATATGCAGGGAATGGAGGGATATGCATTACATGCAGGCAGATGAGATTAGTTTATCTTGGCATCATGGTCAGCACAGGCATTGTGGGCCAAAGGGCCTGATCCTACACTGTACTTTTCCAGGTTCTAATTTTCCAAGCTGCAGGTCACTAAAATGTAAAACAAAATTAAAACATATTAAAAATAACCAACTACTCTTTTACTCAATTAGCTTATAAGTTAATATAACCAAATCTTGCCAGTCGCTACTTTTCCTTACATTGTTCTTCCCTTTATCTGTATCCATGACATCCAGTATTTGTCAAACCAACTATTTTAAGACAGAGGTTGCATTTCTGTCTACTATGTTTTCAGTAGCGAAAGGTTCCTGTGTTCAAGGAACTTTCAATAAATAGAGCAACTTCCTGAAGTATTATCATCCCAACTAATGACTCAAGAAAATTATGCTTTACAAACTCTTTATAAGAAAGGAGGCCAAGCAGCCTCTCCCCCCAAAAATAATCAAACCTCCCCTCATACAGTGCCATTAAGTGCAATCTTAGCATGTTTAAAAATAACACTAAACACAGTCTTTCTTCTGTTTATGAAATGTCAGAATTAACTTGGAAGGTATATACACCACTTGGGCCAATTCTGAATAATGCAGAATTCTCCCAGGTTTAATCACTGTCCACTGCAGTCATGTGTAGCCAACTAGACAAGGAATGGGATTCAAATATATTGGCCAAAGTTATCCTCGACTGACAAAGAAAAATTACAAGCTAATTTCTAGTGTAGTGGCCTGGTCAAGGTCAGGAAAAGACCAGACGCCAGGTGGATTCAAAAATAAGCTTTTTAATCCAACAGTCAGAGTACACACCACAACACCTTCGAGAGAACCCCTGACAGCATCGTCGGGAAACCCCATGGCAGACCAACGCCCCTGTCCCTCAATCGGCGAGGGGGATGATCCAAGGAGTGGCCTACCCACCAGGGACCGCCACAGGACCCCCCCCAAGTACCCGAGGTACGAAACGGACAGGAGGGCGTACACGGCGGCCAGCCCGGATGCACACAACGCTCGGCCCCGGAACAGGCGACGGATCAACAAGTGCGGGGGACGAAGTAGCCAGAGGAGGAGGTACCCTAGACAGAGGCCGCCCTCGCTTACGGGGCAGCGCTACCAGCGCCGGCCGATCGATATCAATATGTGCTGGCTTCAACCGTGCAACTGAAACAGTCTCACGCCAACCCCCCATGTCCAGGACGAACGTCGACGAGCCATGTTCCAAGACCCGAAAGGGACCAGTCAGGGCACCCTTAAGCTGTCGGTGAAAACGCTCCACTAGGCCGTTCGACTGCGGGTGGTACGCCGTCGTGTGGTGCAGACGAACACCCAGGAGGCATGCCATGGCCGACCACAGCTCTGACGTGAACTGAAGCCCCCGGTCGGAAGTTATGTCCAGTGGAACCCCGAACCGGGCGGTCCAGTGCGCCAACAATGCTCAAGCACAGGTGGTTGTTGCGGAATTCTGTAGCGGAATGGCTTCAGGCCACCGCGTGAAGCGGTCCACAACGGTGAATAGATATGTTATGCCCTGGGATGACGGCAGCGGCCCCACGATGTCCACGTGAATGTGGTCGAAACGTTTCTGAGGAATGGGGAACTCCTGCAACGGCGCGTGGACGTGTCGTTGCACCTTGGCGGTCTGGCACGGGATGCAAGTGCGCGCTCAATGTCCAACCTCCTTCCGCAGCCCGTGCCACATAAAGCGGGAGGCTACCAGGGCTGTTGTCACCCTGATGGAGGGATGCCCACCCAGGCGATGGGGACGATGGGTCATGGAACTCCAGAGGAGACATCGCACAGCAGCGTGGTACCCCCAGGACTACAGACAACGTCCTCAACTGCAGGCCCGAAACCGCCGTACGATAGGCGGCCATCTCCTCGTTGACAAGCTGAGCGGCTGCCAGGGCGGAATAGTTGATCCCCTCACCGACTTGGAGAACCGTGTGGACTGCAGGTCTTGATAAGGCATCGGCCACCCTGTTGAATTTGCCCTCGACGAACCGGATGGAGGTGCTGTACTCGGACACATACGCCAACTGCCTCTGCTGCTGGGCAGACCACGGGTCTGATACCTTGGCGAACGCGAAGGTTAGCGGCTTGTGGTCCGTGAATGCAGTAAATGGTCTCCCCTCCAGAAAATAGCGGAAATGATGTACGGCGAGATACAGGGCAAGGAGCTCACGGTCGAAGGCGCTGTAACGACGCTGAGGACCACTGAGATGCCTGCTGAAGAAGGCAAGTGGCCGCCAGCAACCCTCAACGAGCTGCTCTAACACTGCCCCAACCGCAACCTCAGAAGCATCCACCGTCAAGGCGGTCATGGCATCCTCTCGTGGGTGGACGAGCACTGTGGCCTCAGCCAGTGCCTGTTTAGCCCTCTCGAATGCCGCTGTTGCTTCCATGGACCAATCAACCTCCCTGCAATGACCAGCAATCAGGTGGAAAAGCGGACGCATGACTGCGGCCGCTGACGGCAGGAAGCGGTGATAGAAAGTGACCATCTCCACGAATTCCTGCAGGCCCCTAACTGTGCTCGGACGGGGGAACCTGCGGATCGCCTCCACCCTGGTCGGCAGAGGCACCACCCCTTGTGCAGTCACGCGGTGGCCGAGGAAGTCGATAGCCGTTACCCCGAAACGGCACTTGGACGTGTTGATAGCCAAACCGAAATCGCTGAGGCGCTGACACAGTTGACGGAGGTGGATGCAGTACTCCTGTCGCGAGCGACTGGCCACCAGAATGTCGTCCAGGTACACAAAGACAAAGTCCAATCCGCGGCACACGCAGTCCATAAGCCGCTGAAAGGCCTGCACGGCGTTCTTCAACCCAAACGGCATCCGCACAAATTCGAATAGACCAAATGGTGTAATAATGCCCGTCTTCGGGATATCATCGGGGCGGACCGGAATTTGATTGTACCCTCGCACGAGGTCCACCTTGGAGAATACGGATGCTCCGGCCAGATGGGCATTGAATTCCTGAATGTGCAGGACCGGATACCTGTCGGCGACGGTCGCATCATTCAGGCGACGGTAATCCCCACACGGGCGCCAGCCCCCGTTCTTCTTAGGGACCATGTGGAGCGGTGAGGCCCATGGCCTATCGGAGGGACGCACGATGCCCATCGCCTCCATCTGGCGGAACTCTTCCCGAGCTAGACGGAGCTTGTCTGGGGCGAGACGACGTGCCCGGGCGTGCACAGGCGGGCCAGTAGTGGGGATATGGGGCTCCACCCCGTGCTTGGGGGTGGAAGTGGGGTTCGAGAATGCCGGGAAAATCTGCCAGGATGCGCGCGAAAGTCGCATCCACGGATGACGGGGCCATCAGGGTGTACTACAGTATCACCAGTACGGAGGAAGACCGGCTCCAGCGTGACAGAGTGCATCAGGCGTCGCCGCTTGACATCCACGAGCAGTGAATGGGCTCGAAGGAAGTCGACGCCCAGCAGCGGTTGGGAAACGTCTGCAATGACGAACCTCCACGAAAACGAGTTGCGGCCAAAGTTGAGGGGGATGGTGCGAAACCCGTAGGTGCGAATAGCACTCCCGTTGGCCGCGTTGAGGAGGGAGCCTTGTTTGCCCGCATGGTTGTCGGCGATGGAGGGAGGCAGAACACTCACTTCCGCACCAGTGTCGACGAGGAAACGTCCCCCACTGCGGCGATCCCATGCGAAAACGCGATGAATCGTGCCAGCTGCCATAGGAATCACTGACAACCGGCCCTTTAGTTTCCCGAGAACGAACAGTGTGGGCGACAAAGCCTGGCTGCAGCTCCCCAGCGGCGATGGTAACAGCACCAACCAACTTTGCTAGCGTCTGGTTGAACTGCAGGCGAATTAGGCTGGTTTGGGCGCCAGTGACCTCTGCTGGCGTCTGGTGAAACTGCAAGCCAATTTGGCTGGTTTGAACGTCAGCGACCTCTGATGGCATTGGTTTGAACTGCAGGCTGTCCGTGCTGGAAGGACGTGCCTGCTGTTGAATGCGCAAAGGCCGCCGGATTTTGCCGCGGGGGCCGACTGGGAGCAGTGGAGGCGCGGTGGATGGCGGTCCCGACCTGCTCCGAGTCTCCAAAACGCCTCGGGAAGGACGTCCACTGCTTCCAGGTTGTGATGGTGAGAATTCCACAGCTCGTCGGCTTGTTCACCCAGCGCCCGCATGTCGGTAAACGGATCCCTGGCGAGCTGCATGCGAATGTCGGGAGGCAGCTGCTGCAGGTAGGCATATTTAAATTAAAAACACGGCTCATGGTCCCCCATTAGGGTGAGCATGTCTTCCAGGAGGGCAGACGGCCGGCGGTCGTCCCGGGCCGTCCAATCTGAAAATGCGAGCTGCCCGCTCGGCGTCACCCAGGCCAAACCTCCTGATGAGAAATGCTTTAAGGTCAGTATATTTATTTGTTACCGGGGGGGCCCTGAGGAAAGGCTTAACTCGCCTCGCTGTTAGTTGGTCAAGCGAGCCAACCACGTAATAGTACTTAGTCTCTTCCTGCGTGATACCTCTCACAGCAAACTGTGCCTCTGCCTGCTGGAACCAGGTTTTGGGCTCTTCGGTCCACAGAGTTGGGAGCTTCAGCGCATGCTTCAGCGTTATCATCCATCACGATGCGTGATGAACAACGCGGGGTCACCAGTGTAGTGGCCTGGTCAAGGTCAGGAAAAGACCAGACGCCAGGCGGATTCAAAAAGAAGCTTTTTAATCCAACAGTCAGAGTACACACCACGACACCCTTGTCAGAACCCTTGACAGTGTCGTCGGGAAACCCCGTGGCAGACCAACACCCCTGTCCCTCAATCGGCGAGGGGGATGATCCAAGGAGTGGCCTACCCCCCAGGGACCGCCACACTATCCCCATTTGTTATCCACAGATCTGCCTTTGTGTAGGGAAACAGCCATGGGCAAAGACTGTACTGGACTCAATTAAGATGCTTTCCTCTGAGAAAATAGCATGTTGATACTTAAATGTAGAAGAATGACATTTTGAGATGCGATACTTAAGCTTCTGTCCTGGTAATCACCATTCAGAGATAAACTGAGACGTAAAAATGGGGCAAAATATAATGATCTGATTACTTGGCATAATGTTTTGTGATCTAGCATTGATTAAAGTCTGTGAAGTATGTATGTTCCCTGTGGATCTCTCTGGATGTTTTGGTTTCCTCTCATGTTAAATCGAGATGCTGGTTGCCAGGTTTATTTTGCAATGTAAATGACTCGTATATGTGTAGTGGGAAATTGTATGAGAACAGATTATGGGAACATTTATTTGGGAAATAGCATTACTGAGAATATAACCATATAACTATTACAGCACGGAAACAGGCCATCTCGGCCCTTCTAGTCCGTGCCGAACACTTATTCTCCCCTAGTCCCATCTACCTGCACTCAGACCATAACCCTCCATTCCTTTCCCGTCCATATAACTATCCAATTTATTTTTAAATGATAAAATCGAACCTGCCTCCACCACTTCCACTGGAATCTCATTCCACCCAGCTACCACACTCCGAGTAAAGAAGTTCCCCCTCATGTTACCCCTAAACTTCTGTCTCTTAATTCTCAAGTCATGTCCTCTTGTTTGAATCTTCCCTACTCTCAATGGGAAAAGCTTATCCACGTAACTCTGTCTATCCCTCTCATCATTTTAAAGACCTCTAATCAAGTCCCCCCTTAACCTTCTGCGCTCCAAAGAATAAAGACCTAACTTGTTCAACCTTTCTCTGTAACTTAGTTGTTGAAAACCAGGCATCATTCTAGTAAATCTCCTCTGTACTCTCTCTATTTTGTTGACATCCTTCCTATAATTAGGCGACCAAAATTGTACACCATACTCCAGATTTGGCCTCAGTGTGGAGGGCTGCAATGGATTCTGGGTTGAATTATCTCCTTCCATATTGCTACGGAAAAATGAGCATAAATTACATAGATGGTCATGGTGGAAACATGTTATTTGCAACTTCATGGCTTTAAACAGATGAACCTTTTGTAGTTACAATGAAACTTCCATCCTGGATTTCCCTTCACAACCCAAAATGGATCAGACTAAATATGGAAGGGAATTAGTCACTGCTTACTGCCCTAAGATTATTTGATTTCAATTACTTCCTACCATTACCAACATCTCTCCCACTCAACCTCACCACAACTACCCAGAATTGCTACTGGCTGTCTTTCTCAAGCAATAACATACAACCATAGTCAGGTAGCAGATTGAGCCAGTGGCCCAGCCCATCGTTTCCCAATCAGCCTCGCTTTTACCACAGTAATGAGCTACTATAATGTGATCCGAGCTACTATAATGTGACTCCCGGAGTAAGGTTAAAACTATTCTGGAAGGCAGGCATGACCAAAGCAGTAGTGAGGCTGACGAGAATGTTGAAGCAAATGCAGAAGTTAAAGAGACCATGTTCAGTAGACAGAACAGGCAGGAGCTCGGGGAACATCTGATGACTTAAATTGCATTTCTTTCAACTCAGGGCATAGTTAGGGAAGAAGCTACATCCCTCTTAGAGGAGTTGTTTTGTCTTTACATTGTGCAAAACACAATCTTCTTTCTTGTAGAATGTGTGTTAATACATGTATAATCTATGGTTGGTATGCTGTACGAGACTACATCCCTGTGATGCTGCTGCAAACACTATTTTCATTGTACCTGTAGCCTACCATACTTGTCCATATGTTAATAAACTTGACTAAACTCTACTCAAGGAACATGGAAGTGGGTTACCATAGCAATCACAGAAATGTAGCAGAGGGAGAGACAGAAATGGCAGCTCACTGATCCGGGGTACAAATGCCACAGCATGAACAGAATTTGAGGGAAGCGAGGAGGTGGAATTTTGATTTTGATTTGGGAGAACATCATGATGGTACTTAGGAAGAATATTCCTGGGGTACCATCCGGTGAGGCTATCTGGATAGAATTGGGAAATAAGGGATAGATTGCTTTGATGGGATTGCACAATGGAACTCAATAGTCAGTGGGTGTAACACAGGTCGTCACAAGAATGATAGGGTTGTATTAATGGGAGATTTTAACTTTCTAAATATCAACCATATCCAAGGCATGGAGATCAAGGAGTAAAGGTATATAGTTGTAAGAAGGTGGCAACAATGGTTGACAGGATGGTGAAGGCAGCATTTGGCTCACTTGCCTTTATTGGTCAGAGTATTGATTATGTCATTGATTATAGCAGCTGGGATGTCATGTTACCGCATTACCAAATAGTGAAAGTCTGGGATACAGTGGATGTGAAAGGAAGTTTCTAATAGCTGAAGAGTCTAGAACCAGAGGATAGTCTCAGAATAGGACACACCTTTAGAAAGATGATGAGAAATGTATTTAGTCAGAAGGTGGTGAATCTGTGGAAATCAGTGCCATAGACGGCTGTGGAGGCCAAATAATTGGGTGGAGGGAGAAGGCGGCGGATGCTGGCAAATGACGATGATAAGAACACCCGGGATTGGGGGGGGGGGGGGGGGGGGGGGGGGGGGGGGGGGGTGGGGGGGGGGGGGGTGGGGGGGGGGGGGGGGGGGGGGGGGGGAGATCCTCCCCGCCCTCAAACTTAGCTGAAGAGGGCCGTGCAAGGAGATGAATGACAGTTTGCGAGATGACCGGAATGGTGGCGCCAACTGCAATGAGCCTTTGCGGCCAGATACAGCTGGGACTGTAAAATTGGGCCATAATAGTGCTTGTTGCATACAGACTCAGTGTTATTCTGTACATTCTGTAATAATTGATGGATTGTGCTTATGAGTGATGATAATCTTGATGAGTTACTACAGTATTTCACTGTACCTTGGTACACACGACAATAAACAAACAATTGAACTTGGCCTGTGCACTTGCTGCATGACTGCAGGGAATGCCTCATAACATGCAAGACAATTTCTCAGTAATAATGTCCTTTCCCCCAATCATTAATTTTTCACAAATCTCAGTGTCAGCAGATTTCATTAATTAAAAAAAAGATTTAGTTCACAAGGTACTTCTGCCCTTTCGAGTGGCTCCATGCCTCCTGGCTGCAATATTCCATCATCACAAATGCTGGCCAAGTCTTGCTGTGAGGATCTGTGCCAGGAACTGACTTCCCACATTCAATGCCCCCAACCTCATGAAGAAAGCCAAGGGCTTTAGAAAATTAAGCAGCAACTCCATACAAATTTTGCACCAGACAAAACCTGCACAAAACTGGAGCTGATGTACAGCACAGCCATGACCTGCAATAACTGGAAAACTCCCTGGACTTAATGAGCTTTTGTTCCCAATGAGGTTTGTTTCTAAACTACTGATTTTATTGAATGACATTAATAAAATCTAACTTTCACAAACATTTTTGAAAACTTTATTTGTAATATTCAATTCTACATCTAATGACAAGGTAGTAAAAACTGGAAAGACTGCCAATAAGATTTGAGAATTTTGCCAGCAGTCAAGCATTTGAGTAATAAGGAGAATTTGGCTGGGTCATTGTTCCTCGGAGCATAAGAGACTGAGGGGTGAACTTAGAGGAGCATAAAATCATGAGGAACATGGATAATGGGAATTTGCAGTCCTTTTCACAGGGAAGGAGAATCAACAATCAGAAGGCATAGGTTTATGGTCAGTGGCCCATTCTTAGCCACGTGACCAAAAATATGAAAGATTGTGGAATACATCTTTTAAATTTGAAAACATTACAGCTATGTTTTGTACTATATATATGATTCATATATTTTTTTAAGTTTATCAAGTGAAATGTATGTTTTGCTGACAATGTTTGTTTAGGGTCAGAGGTCAAATATGACTGGTCACGGGTGTGACCTCAAGGAAGCATTTTTTTCCATAAGTTTTATCTTACAAACTCTTACGAATTTTAAAAAGCTAGCATGTTCATATCTTTAGCAGAAATATACAGGAAGGAAAATAGCAGTGAATAAGATTAATCTCTTACAAGAATAAGCGAGTTCGGTATTCCGACTGCGCAAGCCCAGGTCATAGGTCACAAGCGAAAAACAGTCTCGGCAACAGCGGTGCTGCATTGTGTGCAGGCCTGCGTTTCGTCCGTGGTCAGGCCCGGATCTCCGTCGCTGCGGGTGCTGTCGAGTTGCTGCTGGGCCGTCACCACCCCGGTGTCCCGTACCTGTCCGAAGGTGGCTGAGGTGGGGCTACCCCGGACTTGCAGCCGGCGCTGCAGCCGCTGGCTCCTGCTTGGCTCTGCATGTCCCGCCGGGTTGGCCGGCAGCCCTCCACCTCCCTCCCCTCAGTCCGACACCAAGATCTTGCTGAAGATGGGCAGCCGCCGGCCCTTCTCGAAGATGGGCGACTTGGAGCCATTGCTGCTGGAGTCGTCCTGGTCAGAGAGAGAGTCTGCGGACGGGCTCCTGTTGGCCATGGGCAGGCCTGGCGCCCACTGGAGCTGCTGGTGCTGTTGGTGGTGCTGGCGGCAGCAGCAATCTCCTCCCCATCCCTTGCCCAGCCCCAAGCCCAGAGTCCGGGCCAGCTCCAACTCCAGGTCGGGGCTGAAGGACGTCCGCAGCACGGCCCAGTCAAGCGCCGGCTGGAGGAGGCTGAGCCCAGGCTGGCGCTCTGGCACAGGCGAGGCAGAGGCCCTCATTCCTCCACCGGGTTGTGGATGAAGTGGTAGCAGGGGCAGAAGCTGGTGGTGTGCAAGGTATGGCTTGTGCTTGGGGTGGAGGCTGAGGAAGCGCAGCTCGGCCAGGCCGTGGGCGAACTGGCATCTGTCGCGGTAGCGGCCCATTGGGGAGCGGGTTCCTCTGGAGTTGGAGCAGGGTTGGGCTGAAGTTGGCGTTTCTCTGCGCTGGCACTGGTCCTGGGATGGGGGGGGGGGGGGGGGGGGGGGGGGGGGAGGCAGGGACAGTCCAGTGGCGTTTCAGCAGCACTTGCTGTGCTGGGGCCACAAGTTCAATCCTGGCTGTGGATGAGGCGCGGTTCTGTGCGAGTGCTGCTGCCGAGAGCCGGTCCACTCTCACTCTCACCCTCACCCCCCCACCTCCGGTCTCCCACTCGCCCCCCTCTGACAAATACAAACTTGAAAAAAGACCCAAACTATACTCACTGAATCTACAGTGCTTTGTTCGATTTTTATTTATAGCTTTTGACCTTTGACAAATCCCATGATTCCTTGCATTTTTCGGAATATCGAACTCGCTTATTTTTTAATGTATTATTTTATGTGATGCCATTTGGTAACGTGTGTGACATTTTCAGAGCAGAAAATGGGCCAAACACAGGCAAATGGAACCATCTTAGATGGGCATCTTGGTTGGCGTGGATGAGTTGGATTTCCACACTGTATTACTCTATGATTCCAGTATTAGCAAGACCAACAAGCGCGTTGTTAAAATATTCTGTTAAATTGCGTGCATTAAATACATACAACAAATCCGTTTCTGATACTGTTCGATGACCTTCAGAAGTTCCATACATGTTCTTTGAATGGAATGGAATACCTAAACAGAATGAAAAAGCAGAACTAAAGTAATTGCATATACTGATGAAAAAGTTCAATACTTTTGGTGGGTCATTGGGGGGGGGGGGGGGGGGGGGGGGAATAACTTTAAACACCCATAATGGCAGCCAAGTCCCAAAATAAAGTTAACATCATTGTTCTGCAGAAGAATGACAGAAAACATGTTATAAATCCACATAAGCATCAACCCAAAGCCCCAACGTGACAGAAGACTCACTACACAGAAGTCTGTATGCATTCTGTTGAGAAACCTCTCAATCCAAACGTGTAGTTACCATTGGGATAGACCTTATAGATCTGTACAGTTGTCAGTGCCCAAATGAAATACCTGGCTATATGTGGTGGAGTC